>NC_138371.1:103156966-103208355 GCF_054177405.1 Leptonychotes weddellii | reverse complement strand
AACACTTCATCTAAAATTAATGATGTAATGTATGGGGATTAACATAAGAATTAAAAAAAAAAAAAAGAAGATGTGGTCCATATATACAATGCAATATTACTCAGCCATCAGAAAGGATGAATACCCAACTTTTACATCAACATGGATGGGACTGGAGGAGATTATGCTAAGTGAAATAAGTCAAGCAGAGAAAGTCAATTATCATATGGTTTCACTTATTTGTGGAACATGAGGAATAGCATGGAGTACATTAGGAGAAGGAAGGGAAAAATGGGCGGGGGGAATTGGAGGGAGAGATGAACCATGAGAGGCTATGGACTCTGAGAAACAGACAGGGTTTTAGAGGGGACGGGGCAGAGGGGATTGGTTAGCCCAGTGATGGGTATTAAGGAGGGCACGTACTGCATGGAGCACTGGGTGTTATACGAAAACAGTGGATCGTGGATCACCACATCAAAAACCAATGATGTATTGTATGGTGACTAACATAACATAAAATAAAAAAAGAAAGAAAGAAAAATAAATAAAAACAGAGCTATATAGGGGCAGAGTTTCTGTATGTAATTGAAGCTAAGTTGGTATCAATTCAAAATGGATTGTTATATTTAAGATGTTAATGGTAATCCTCAAGATAAACACTAAGAAAATACCTAAGACGTATATACATAAAAGAAAATGAGAAGAGAATCAAAGAAGTACACTACAAAAAAATCAATTAAACACAAAAGACAGTCGTCACAGAGGTAATGAAGAACAAAAAGGTAGAAGACATACAGAAAAGTACAGCAAAATGACAGATATAAGTCTTCCTGCATAAGTAATTACTTTAAAAGTAAGTGATTAAACTCCCCGATCAAGAGGCAGAGATGGTAGAATAACACTTTTTCTTTAAAAAGATGCACATGATCCAACTTTGTGCTGCCTACAGGAGATTCATTTGAGATCCAAAGACAAATATGTTGAAAGTGAAAGGATGGAAAAATATAATTTCATGCAAATAGTAACAAAGAGAGAGCTGGGTTGACTATACTAATATCAGACAAAATAGACTTTAAGTTAAAAACTTATAAAAGACAAGAATGACATTATATGTTAATAAAAAGGTCAACACACCAAGAAAATATAATAATTATAAATGTATAACCACCAAACAAAAGACCCCCAAAGTATATAAAGCAAACTGACAGAATTGAAAGGAGAAACAGACAATTCAACAATAATACTATGAGACTTCAACTCCCCATCCTACTTTCAATTATGAAAAGAACACATAAACAAAAGATCAATAAGGAAACAGAGGATTTATACAACATTATAAACCAATTAGAGTAACAGATATATATAGAATACTCCATCCAACAACAGCAAACCATGCATTTCTTTCAGATGCATGTGGAACATTCCCCAGAATAGATCATGTTAGGTCACACATACACACACAAAAATCACAATAAATTTTAACAGGTTGATATAATACAAAATATCTTCTCATATCACAATGGAATGAAATTAGAAATCAATTACAGAAGGTAAACTGACAAATTCACAAATAAGTGGAAATTAAACAGCACACTCTTAAACAACCACTGGGCCAAATAATAAATCATGAGGGATATTAGAAAATACTTACAGATAAATGAAAATGAAAAACACATACCTAAACTTCTGAGATGTATAAAAGTCATGCTCAGAGAAGTTACAGCAGTAAAAGCCTACATATTAATAAAGAAGAAAGATCCCAAATCAATAACCTAACTCTGTACGTTAAAGAACCATAAAAGGAAAAGCAAACTAAACCCACAGCTATCAAAGGAAGGAAATAATAAAGATGATAATGGAGATAAATAAGGTAGATAATAAAAAACTACTACCAACTTTACATAAATAAAAATAGCTACAAGAGAATGTTATGAACAATGTGCACTAACAATTGGATTACCTAGATGAAATGGATAGATTCCTAGAAACACACAATCTACCAAAACGGATTGAAGAAGGAATAAAAAGTCTGAATGATCATATAACAAGTAATAAGATTCAATCAGTAAATCAAAAACCTCCCAACAAAGAGACACCCAGGATTTGATGGCTTTATTGGTGAATTCTACCAAACATTTAAAAAACTAGCAATCCTCCTCAAACTCTTCCTAAAAAGTTGAAGAGAAGGGAATAATTCTTTTTTTTTAAAGATTTATTTATTTATTTGAGAGAGCGAGAATGAGAGAGAGTACATGAGAGGGGGGAGGGTCAGAGGGAGAAGCAGTCTCCTCGCTGAGCAGGGAGCCGGACGCGGGACTCGATCCTGGGATTCCAGGATCATGACCTGAGCTGAAGGCAGTCGCTTAACCAACTGAGCCACCCAGGCGCCCGAGAAGGGAATAATTCTTAACTCATTTTATAAGGCCAGTATTACTCTGATACCAAATTCAGACAGACATTATAAGAAAAAATAGGCCAATATCCCTTGTGAATATAATGTAAAAATCCTCCACAAAATAGTAGCAGATCAAATTCAGCAGCATATTAAAAAGATTATATATCATGACCAAGTGGATTTACCCCAGACTGCAAGAGTAGTTCAACATAAGAAAATCAATCAATGTAATACACCAGATTAATAGAGTGAAGAGAAAAAAACTATACGATCATCTGAATTAATGCAGAAAAAGCATTTGACAAATTCCAACACTCTTTCATGATAAAAATATGCAATAAACCAGGAATAGAAGGAAATTTCTTCAACATCATAATAACCATATATTTTTTAAAAGCCCATAACTAATGTCATACTTCATGATGAAAGACTAAAAGTGTTTCCCCTAATATCAGAGACAAAACAAGGATGCCCACCTTGCATCTACTCAATATAGTACACGAAGTACTAGTCAGAGCAATTAGGTAAGAAAAGAAATAAAATCCATCAAAATTGGAACGGAAGAAGTAAAACTATATCTTCATTAATGACATGATTAGTTATGTAGAAAACCCTAAAGAATCTACAAAAGTCCTCTTGGACACAAAATCAACACACAAAAATCATTTGTATCTCTCTATATATTATCTGAAAAGAAAATTAAGGAAATAATTCCATTTACAACAGCATCAAAAAGAATAAAATACTCAGGGATGAAATTTAACCAAGGAGATACAAGACCTTTACAATAGAAACTACATGATATTGCTAAAAGAAAATAAAGACAGAGGTAAAAGGAAAGATAGCCCATGCTCATGGATTGGAATATTTATTATTGTTAGGATGAAAATACTACCCAAAGCAACACACAGATTTAATACAATCCCTATCAAAATCCCAATGGTGTTTTTTTGAAGAAATGAAAAAATCCGTCCTAAATTTCATATGGAATTTCAAGGGACTCTAAATAGTTAAAACAATCTTGAAAGAGAAAAACAAATTTGGAGAACACAACCTTCCTGATTTCAAAACTTACTGCAAGTCTACAGAAGTTACAACACTGTAATACTGTCATAAGGATAGACATGTAAACCAATGGAACAGAATTGAGAAACTTGTATCTATATCTATAGGCAATTGATTTTCAACAAAAATGCCAGGAGCATTCAATGAAAAAAGAACAAGTGCTTAAACAAAAAGTGCTGAGAAAACTGCTTGTCCACATGCAAAAGAATGAAATTGGACTCTTACCTTACACCGTGTACAAAAATTAACTAAAATCGATCAAATACTAAAGAACTATAAGAACTAAAATTATAAAACTCTTAGAAGAAAACAAGGGAAAATCTTTATAACCTTGGGTTTATGATTACTTAAATATGACACAAAATAGATGAATGGGTACACAAAATGTGATGTGATATATATAACATATATACATATTGAATATTATTCACCTATGAAAAGGAATGATGTTCTGACACATACTACAACAGAAAACTATAAGAAAGAATCAAATAGAAAAGTTAGAAATTTAAAAACATGATGTCAAATCAAAGAATTTTTTTCAATGGCTGAATCAGCAGACTGAACACAAGATGAGAAAAGACTCAGTGAACTTGATGAGAAGTAAATAGAATGACATCAGACTTGTCAACAGCCATATTAGAATCTGGAGGATGATAGTTACTACCTTCAACCACCAATCAAGAGTGAATTTAGAGACACTTTTATGCATGAAGAACTTCAAAAAAATTTACTTTTCATGCACCTTTCCTTAGAAACTTCTTAGAGTATGAAGAGAGAGGAAGACATGGGTTCTTGAATCAGAGCGTCCAATAAAAGTGAGAGGCAAAGCAAGTCTCCAAGATGATAGTGAGGGGAAGATAGCTATGCAAAAAGCCTAGAGGTAATAGGAAGACATGGAGGCAGAGGGCTTTAGGAAGAATATTGCCAAGAAATAAATGGAATTGGTGGCTTATCTGAAGTACTTGACCACTGGGAGGAGTTCTACAATCTGTCTGAAAGACAGATTGAATTAAAGGAAAGTACACTAAAAAAAACAACCGAGGAAGCAACAAAAAAGGGCAATTATTTTCCCAAGAAAATATTTAAATGTCATCTAAAAAAAAAAGAGGCAGAGATTGGAATGATGCAGCTCCAAGTCAAGGAACATCGTGGATTGTTGGTCACCACCAGAAGCTAAGAAGAGGAAAGGAAGGATTCAACCCCGAGTCTCAGAGTGGCCCTAACAACTGGATTTCTAACCTCCGGAATTGGGAGAGAATAAATTTATATTGCTTTAAGCCACCCAATCTGTGGGACTTTATTAAAGCAACTGTAAGAAGCTAATACACTCACTCTTTTGATCAATAAAATGCATCCCTGAATAACTCTCATTATCTACTGCTTAATTGTCCCTCATTCCTAATTGGTCAAAACTCCCATATTGGTGATCTCTCTGATAAAATGACTCATAGCAGCCTGGTTTCCTCAACTCAACTGACCTCCACCTTCGCTCTGCCAGCAGAGTCACACCTTGGAGTTTGTTACTACATACACCCATTGAAAACCTTTTCTGAAGAAAGTGTAAATCATGGTGATTAAGCATACTATATGTCACATTTCAGTGAGGCACATCTAGCTATAAAGGAGACTTTTTCCCTTCATCTCTGGTTAATTTCCAGTTACACTTTATCCTGTTCTAAACTGGCTTTCTGAATTTTCCTAGATACCTCAATCATAACCATAGTTCCTAGGTCTTCTCAAGTCTGCCTTTTTTTTTTTTTTTTTAAGGCAACAAAGAAATCCTGCTGTGCTCTGCTTGAGCATTCAGGACTGTGGCAGTGCCCCTCAGGCCATACCTGGTGGCCAGGTTGTGAGTAGGAGGCAATGACCACAGAGATGGGGGTTGGTTTCTGTCTACCTTTGCCTTCAGTGAGCAAAACCAAACAAAATTATGATTTAAAAATTCATATATATATGTGTGTGTATATATATACACACATATATATGAATTTAAATTCATATATATAAATTTATTTATATATGAATTCAAATAAATATGAATTTAAATCAATTCATATTTTAAAACTCACATATATAAAAATTTATATATATTTATGTTTTATATATAAATACATATAAAATATATAAAATATATATTTCTATATATAAAATCCCAACCAAGTTAAGTCCTCAGCATCTCCACAATATGGCAGCCAACTATCCTATCTACTTCATCTTCCATGACCCTTATTGATCTTATTCTCTAATCATGCTCCTCCTGGAGCTAGGTCAGCAACAGAAGCTGAGACCTGGTGTAGTTGAAAATTTCACAAAATACTTTTTATTAGGAGAAGCAGTGTCATTTTAAAGCCACTATTACAGCCTTTAGAGAATTTACCTAGAGTGTTAGAAAGCTAATGGGTCCAAACAGCCACATTGGCAATCCATTTAATCATCTGCCTCACAAAGCTGACCTTCTCAACTCCACTGGCCTTCACCTCACTCCATCAGCCACCCACCAGCCATGTCACATCTTGGATCTTGTCATTGCTTAGACTTGTTCCACCTTCAGAATTTTCTTGTTGGTGGTGTTTCTCTTGGCAAGAACTTTCTTGACTTCTACCTCTCCCACACACTTAAAACCAATCGAACCTGCTCTTCTTCCTCATTATGAATTCCCATTCCTTAATCCCTCCCTCTTTTGCCAGTCACCTGTGACCCTCTTTTGAAGGTGATCATCTGCCTCCCTTCCCACTCAGAATTAGACACTGATTAAAGACACTGAGTTAATCATAATTGTATTTGATTATAATAGTAATGAGTTAAACTTGACTTTGGAACTCAAGTAGTACTGTTTCTGTTATTTACAAGTCTCATAATTTGAGACACAATGAATACTATAAATAAGTAAAAATGAACAGTATAAGCCAAAGGATCATGGACTACTAGCACAATTTTCCATTAAGAAAGATTTTCACTGGAAAGGACTCTGAAAGGAAGTGATTAAGTGCCTGTTGGTTAATGAAGGAGTTCCAGGAGTTGGCTGAAGACGATACTCTCAAGACAAAACTCCAGAGAACCATCCAAATTAATGGCAGTTTCCAGAACTTGGCAGAAATTCAAGTAAGCAGGACAAGAGTGGATTCTAATCATGAATGGGATCAAATGAGAAAGAAATTATCTCCTTAAAGAATACCCCAGAGGAAATGAATTTGGAGAAGTTAGCACATCACAGATGTACATGAACAGCATTTGCCACTCCAACTAAGGCAGTGGTGCTCCAACTTTTATTTTTTTAAGCAGTAGAACTCTTTCTTGAAATGGAAAGAAAGGCAGAACTCTGACTAAAACTGAGGTCAGAGGTCTGGAGCCCCATTGCCCAGACACCAACCTTGGAGATGATTCCAAAGTCCCTCTTCAAAACCATAAAGATAGGCAATAGTTGGAAAACCACTGGCCTGGAAAATCAACCTCCCCTAACCCAACCACCATTGGATACTACAATAACTGCCTATCAAGTACAAAAATATTTATTAAAATATTTGTACTGGACACCCTGAATATGAGTGTGGAGTTGAAATATCTAATAAATAATGGAATCTGAGCACACCTTTCTCTTTGTAATTTTTGTTTTCTAGGAAACTCTCAAATTCTTGTATTTCAAAGTTACCATGTGCTGCTGAATTTATTTTTTCTTAATTTCAGCACCTAGGCACCCAATGTTAGGAGCTTCAATGTTACCCTCTTTACTATCTCTTTTAATTATTTATTCATTAAATTTTAATAATTACTAATTATATATGTATGTTTGTATGTGTATATATGTATTATAATAGGCAATTGGGAAAAATTTGAATAAGTTATATCTGCGCCCCCCCCAAGTAGCTTAGGGACTAAAGCAAGAGATTAAAGTTACTGGATTAAAAGTATGCACAGGATATTATGTAAACCTAGAAAAAAGTCCTCTAAATTAGCCTGATGACAATGAGCAGAGGTCAAGGGACACTTTCCAGAGAAATGACATTTGACCTGAATTTTAAAGGTAAAACAGGATTAAGATAAAATCAAGTGATTTTTCTAGAGATGGGCAAAATCCAGACTGTGAAAAACTTTGTGCTTTTTCCTCTTGTATTTATGTGACATTCACAAACAGATGAGACCTATAGTAATGGATATCAGATGAATAATTGCTGGGGGTTAGGGAAAAGGTGAGTATAAGGGGATAACATAGGAATTTAATTGGGGTGCTGGAACTGTTTTGTATCCTGCCTGTGGTAGTGATTACACAAATCTATTTCATGTACTAAAATTCATAGAATTGTATAGACCCCCAAAGATCAAACTTACTGTATGATAAAAAATATATAAACAATCTTTCAAACAACATGCTACTGAACAACCAAAAAATCATTGAAGAAATCAAAGAAGAAATAAAAACTACCTAGAGACAAATGAAAACAGAAATATGACATACCAAAATCTATGGGATGCAGCAAAAGTGGTTCTATTAGGGAGTTCATAGCAACACAGGATTACTTCATGAAACAAGAAAAATCTCAAATAAACAATCTAACTTTATACCTAAAGGAACTAGAAGAATAAGAACAAACAAAGCCAAAAGTTAGTAAAAGGAAGGAAATAACAAAGATCACAGTAGAGCTAAATGAAATAGAGACTAAAAAGACAATAGAAAAGATCAATGAAACTAAGAGCTGATTCTTTGAAAAGATAAATATAATCAATAAACCTTTACCTAGATTAACTAAAAAAAAAAAGACAGAGGACTCAAATAAAATCAGAAATGAAAGAGGAGACTTTACAACTGATATCACAGAAATACAAAGGATCATAAGAGACCACTACAAACAATGATATGCCAACTAACCAGAAAACCTAAAAGAAATGTATAAATTCCTAGAAATACACAACCCACCAAGACCAAAACAGGAAGAAATAGAAAATCTGAATAGACTGATTCCTAGTAAGGGAATTGAAACAGTAATCAAAAACCTCCCAATAAACAAAAGTCCAGGGTCAGGTGACTTACTGGTGAATTCTACCAAACATTCAAAGAAGATTTAATACCTATCCTCAAACTCTTCCAAAAAACATAAGAAAGGGAAACAAAAGCAAAAATGAACATTTGGGACTTCATCAAGATAAAAAGTTTCTGCACAGTGAAGGAAACAATCAACAAAACTAAAAGGCAGCCTACAGAATGGGAGAAGATATTTGCAAGTGACATATCTGATAAAGGATTAGTATCCAAAATCTATAAAGAATTTATCAAACTCAACACCCAAAAAACAAATAACCCAGTTACAAAATGGGCGCAAGATATGAACAAGCATTTTTCCAAAGAAGACATCCAGATGGCTAACAGATACATGAAAAGATGCTCAACATCACTCATCATCAGGGAAATACAAATCAAAACTACAATGAGATACCACCTCACACCTATCAAAATGGCTGAAATTAACAACACGGGAAACAACAGATATTGGCAAGGATGTAGAAAAAAGGGAACCCCTTACACTGTTGGGAATGCAAACTCATGCAGCCACTCTGGAAAACAATATGGAATTTCCTCAAAAATGTTAAAAATAAAACTATCCTATGACCCAGCAATTGCACTACTAGGTATTTACCCAAAATACACAAAAATACAGATTTGAAGGGGTACCCTGATGTTTATAGCAGCATTATCAATAATTGCCAAACTATGGAAAGAACCCAAATGTCCATTGACTGATGAATGGATAACGAAGATGTGGTATATTATATATATATATATATATAATGGAATATTGCTCAGCCATCAAAAAGAATGAAATCTTGCCATTTGTAAGGACATAAATGGAGCTAGAGTGTATTATGGTAAGTGAAATTAGTCAACCAGAAAAAGATAAATACCATATGATTTCACTCATATGTGGAATTTAAGAAACATAACAGATGAATATATGGGAAGGGGAAAGGGGAAAAAAAGAGAGAGGGAAGAAAACCATAAGAGACTCTTAATGATAGAGAACAAACTGAGGATTGATGGAGGAAGATGGGTGATGGATATTAAGGAGGGCACTTGTTATGATGAGCACTGGATTTATATGTAAATGATGAATCACTAAATTCTACTCTTGAAACCAATATTATATTATATATTAAGTAACTAGAATTTAAATAAAAATTTGAAAAAGAGGTCAATTTTCTCCAAAGTAACAGAATGCAATCCACATATTTTTAAATGGAAATGGAAAAGCTGATTCTAAATTATTCAGCCATAAAAAAAGAATGAAATCTTGCCATTTCCAACAACATGGATGGATCTAGAGAGTATAAAGCTAAGTAAAATAAGTCAGTTAGAGAAAGACAAATACCACATGATTTCACTCATATGTGGAATTTAAGAAATAAAGCAAACGAACAAAGAAAAAGAGACAAACTAAAAACCATAGAGAACAAAGTGATGGTTACCAAAGGTGGGGGGGGAATGAGTGAAATAGGTGATGGGGATCACTTATTATGATAAGCACTGAGTAATGGATAGAATTGTTGAATCACTATATTGTGAACCTGAAACTAATATAACACAGTGTGTTAACCATACTGGAATTAAATTTTTTTAATTGAAAAGCTGATTCTAAAATTTATATGAAAATGCAAAGGGCCAAGAATATCCAAGACACTCTTGAAGAAGAATAACCTGGGAGGACTTGCTCTACCAGTTATGATACTAGTACAAGCACAGGTAAATTGTCCAATAGAATATAACCAGAAAGACACCCGTCATATATGGATGCTAGACTTATGATTAAGGCAGCATTGCAAACAAGGCAGTGAGGAAAGGATTTCTTTTTGATAAATGATAATTAGCTGTCCATATGGAAACAATGAACCTTGACTCTTACTTTGCACCATAAGCAAAATCATTCCAATTTAATTTTACATAACTTCCTCAACTTACAATGATATTCTGTCTTAATAAACCCATCAGAAGTTGAAAATATTGTGAGTCAAAATGCATTTAATACACTTAATCTATCAAACAGAATAGCTTAGCCTAGCCTACCTGAAATGTGCTCAGAACACTTCCATTAGCCTACAGTTGGGTAAAATCACAAAGCCTATTTTATAATAAAGTATTGAATATCTCATGTGATTTACTGAATACTGTACTGAAAGAGAAAACCAGAATGGTTGTATGGATACAAATGGTTGTAAGTGTGTCAGTTGTTGACCCTTCTGATCACATGGCAGACTGGGAGCTGCAGCCACTGCCCAGGATCACTAGAGAGTATCACACCACATATCACTAGCCTGGGAAAAGATCAAAATGCAAAATTCAAAGTACTGTTTCCCCTAAATGCTTACCACTTTTGCACCATCGTAAAGTCAAAAAATCATAACTCAAACTATCGTGAGTCAGAAAGTGTCCTCAGTTCTGAAAAGCAAGAGTACAAAAAAGTATTAACCATAAAGAAAAAAAACCCGATTAATTGGACTATCTTAATACTCATTTTAGTATTTAACTAATACTTAAATTACCTAATTTAAGTAATTTACTTAATTTAGGATTTATTTTTTATTTATTTTTTAAAAAGATTTTATTTATTTATTTGACAGAGAGAGACACAGCGAGAGAGGGAACACAGCAGGGAGAGTGGGAGAGAGAGAAACAGGCTCCCTGCTGAGTAAGGAGCCTGATGCAGGGCTCAATCCCAGGACCTTGGGATCATGACCTGATCCGAAGGCAGACGCTTAACTGACAGAGCCACCCAGGTGCCCCTTCATTTAAGATTTAAATTAAGACTTTAGTTCATCAAAAGACACCATTAAGAGAGTGAAAAAGCAAACCACAGAGTGGGAGAAGATATCTGTCACACCAATTACTTACAAAGAACTCCATATATATATATATATATTCCTATAATTAAATAAGAAAAATGACAACCCAATTAAAAAATGGACAAGAAACTTGAAGAGGCATTTCAAGAAAGAATATACACAAATGGACCATAAACATGTGTGAAAGAACTCAATAGTATGAGTAAACAGGTAAATGCAAATTAAAACCACAGTAAGATACTACTTGATGCCCAAAAAGAATGGCTAAAGTAACAAACAGCTGACCTACTGGGATGGATGGCAACAAGAACTTTCATACATGGCTGCTGAAAGCATCACTGGTACAACCATTTTGGAAAATTGTTGGCTGTCATCTACCAACACTAAATATACAAATACTCTCTGAACTAGACTGCTAGGGTTGCCATACAAAATGCCACAGACTGGATGGCTTAAATGATAGAAGTTTATTTTCTCATAGTTCTGGAGGCTGGAAGTCCAAGATCAAGATGTCAGCAAGTTAGGTTTCTCCTGAGGCCTCTCTCCTTGATTGGGGATGACCTTCCTCTGTGCATGTACATTGCTGGTTTCTCTCTTCTGTTTCCAGATTTCCTCTCTTCATGAGGACAGATTGTATTAGGGTAAACTCTAATGCCCTCATTTTAATTTAATTACCTCTTTAAAGGTCATATTTCCAAATAAGTCACATTCTGAAGTACCTGGGGTTAGAGCTTCAACATATGAATTTGGGGACAGACACAATTCAGTCTATAACACTCGACCCTCTGGATTCCCCAAATTCACATCCTTCTCAACATTTACTCCATCCAAACAGCCCCAGGAGTCTTAACCAATTCCAGCACCAACCTAAGTCCAATGTCTCATTTAAATATTATCTAAATCAGGTATGGGTGAGACTCAAGTAAAGTATGGTTTATTCTGACATAAAATTCCTCCATAGCTGTGAGGTTATGAAACCAGACAAGTTATGTGCTTCCAAAAATAATGGGCCAGGTATAGGACAGACATACCCATTCCAAAAGGGAGAAATTAGAAAGAAGAAAGGGGAACAGGTCCCATGCGGGGGTGGCAGCCCTGTCTTCTGGGCCTACTAAGGCAGCAGCATCACCCTCTGGGCGCAAGTTGGCAGGAGCTTGACCCATTGAAACTGAGGAGACAGCCCCACCTTCCAGACCTGTACCCTCTGGTCCCATGGTGGGAGTGAGTGGCAGTCCTGCTGATCTCTGAATTTCCTTCAGGGTTATTTTTCCCTTTTCTTGAAGGATAACCTTTTCACAGCTGGATATCTCTATTGTTGTGTCCTATAGAATCCCAGAAGTTCAACAGACTTCCCCCACTTTGTCCCATCTCTGCCCCCTTCAGTCCAAGCTGAGGGTGTTTCCACTCATATAACCTCATCTCTATCCCTGGCTTCTGCTGAGATAGCTGCTTAGATCCATGGGTCATACTTACAATCTCTTTTCAGCCATACCTTTGGTATTCACTCCAGAAGACACTTTCTTATTTTTTTTGTAATATGAATTGGCTGAAAATTTTCCAAATCTTCAAGTTCTGATCCCTTTTTGTTGAACAATTCCTTGTATATATCTCTCTTCTCTCACTTTTTACATGCAGTAAGGAGAAACCAGGATGCACCTTCAACACTTTGCTTAGAAATCTCCTCAATTAAATATCCCAGTTTATCACTTTCCACAGACACCATAACACAATTCAGCCAAGTTCTTTGCCATTTTATAGCAAGAACTGCCTTTCCTCCAGTTACCACTAACATAGTTCTCATTTCTTTCTGAAACCTGACCAGAATTGCTTTAATATCCATATTTTGGAAACAAAACAAAACAAAAACAAACATCCATATTTCTCTCAATACTCCCTTCAAGAAAATCTAGGCTTCTTATAACTTGCACAGTAAAACTCTTTCAGTCTCTATTCATTACCCCATTCCAAAACCACTTCCACATTCTCAGGTATTCATTATAACAGTACTCTCCTTCTTGGTACCAAAATCTGCATTTAGTCAGGATTCTCCTGAGAAACAGAAAAACATAACTAATAGGATGAGTGTGCATGTGTGCATGTGTGCATGTGTGCGTGTGTGCATGTGTGTGTGTGTGTGTGTAGAGAGAGAGAGTGATTTTTTCTTTTTTTGTTGTTTAGTTTTTATTTCAAAATCATAAACTTAATTCTGCAATCCAGCTAGACTTGGAAGAGAGTAAGAAATATATGGAACTCATAGAACTGCAGCAAAAGCACAAAGATTATAGGATATTTCAAGCAAATGGGGGTGAAGAGTTGCTCTCCTGAGCTCCAGAAGGAATGGTTTGGTAGTTAAGATAAAATACAAGTCAAATTTATTAGATTTGTCCACAGTCAGCATAGTGATCTTCTTGCTGGTCTTGCCATTCCTGGACTCAAAGTGTTCCATGGCTTCCACAATATTCATGCCCTTTTTCACCATACCAAAGACCACATGCTTGCCATCCAACCACTCAGTCTTGGCAGTGCAGGTGAAAAACTGGGAATTGATAGTGTTAGGTCTAGTATTTGCCATGGACAAGATGCCAGGACTCCTATGCTTCAGGATGAAATTCTCATCATTAAATTTCTCCTCATAGGTGGACTTGCCACCAGTGCCTTTATGGCATGTGAAGTCATCACCCTGGCACATAAATCCTGGAATAATCCTGTGAAAGAAGGAATCTTTATAACCAAATCCTTTCTCCCCAGTGCTCAGAGCATGGAAGTTCTCTACTGTCTTTGGAACGTTGTCTGCAAACAGCTCGAAGGAGACACAGCCCAAGGGTTCATCATCCATGGTGGTATAGAAGAACACTGTGGAGTTGACCATGGCTGGGTGGCATGGGTGGCTCCAGGAAGGTGGTGGCTGTAAGGCCTTATTGACTGATTTTTAAAAAATTGGCTCCCACAATTATGGAGGCCAGCAAACCCCAAATCTGCAGGATGGGCCAGCAAGCTGGAGACACAGGGATGTGCATGCACAGGGGAAAGGCCCTGTGAGGACACAGAGAAGATGGCCATCTGCAAGCCAAGGAACCAAACTTGCCGACACCTTGATCTTGGACTTCCAGCCTCCAGAACTGTGAGAAATAAATTCCCGTTGTTTAAAACACCCACACTGTGGAAATAACCCAAGTGATTATCAACTGAAAATTGCACTGAGTAAATTAAAACTTGACTTCATTTTATATGAAGTCTAAAAAACAGAAAAAATTAAGTTTTTTGGCTTTGAGAAACGTGCCTAGGTGCATATGTTATAAAGAAAAACAAGAAAGTGGTTACCTGTAAAGTCAGGATATGATTATCATTTGAGTGGGGAGTTGGTAGTAATGGGGAAAGGGCATACAGATTGGGAGCTCCTGAATGTGCTGGGGAAGATTTCGTTTCTCAACTGTATTGTTGGGATACAGTTTGCCTGTATTTATATATCTTTGGTTTGGACCCTTTTCTGTACATGTGTTATGTACCTCTAATATTTTAAAGGTTAAAAATTGTCAAGACCAGTCTTTCCTAAAATAGAGCTAGGCCTGGAATAATGCCCTTCTTTTCCTTGTTTCCAGTTTTAAGAGAAATGATTTTTTATTAAGAATAAGATTGACTAGGGGTGGGGTGCCTGGGTGGCTCAGTCGGTTAAGCGTCTGCCTTCGGCTCAGGTCATGATCCCAGAGTGCTGGGATCGAGTGCCGCATCGGGGTCCCTGCTCAGCAGGACAGTCTGCTTCTCCCCTCCCTCTGCCCCTACCTCCTATCATGCTCTCTCTGTCTCTCTCGCTCACTCTCTCAAATAAATAAATAAAATCTTAAAAAAAAAAGAATAAGATTGATAATCCTTTTAGAAGAAAAATGAAGCCTGACTTTCAACACAAACGATCTACTAAAACAAATTATAGATCCATTAATGCTCTAAACACAAAAACAAACAGTGAAAACCAACATTATGAATTTATTAGTAAAAACCAGGAATATGTCTATGTAACTTTGGAGTTTAAATAACTTTGTTAGCTTGACATCAGGCCAAAACCCCATAAAGGTAAAGATAGATTTGATTGTATTAAAGTTAAAAACTTCTAGATGGAAAAAACCCTTAGGATACGTTAACTCAAAATGCACTTGGGACAAAGTGAAACATTTCATCCCATATATGTCAGTATTTCTTTTTCTTTTTTTTAAGTAGGCTCCATGCCCAGTGTGGAGCCCAACATGGGGCTTGAGCTCATGACCCTGAGATCAAGACCTGAAACTGAGATTAAGAGTCAGACGCTTAACCAACCGAGCCACCCAGGTGCCCCTCGGTTAGTATTTCTAATACATAAAGAGCTTCCACAGATAAAAAAGAAAAGAATGAAAATGAAAAAGTAATAAGGAAACAAATAGGCAACACAGATGGTCAATAAACGTTTGGAAAAGGGTCAATCTTATTAGAGTTCAAAATATACAAATTAAGACAAAATATTGCTTAGATTTAAAAGGTAATAATAATAGCCAGGTTAAGGGACGTTCTGAGAGAAAGAGCTAATAATAATCAGTTTAGAGGAGAGTCTGAGGAAATAGAAATGAGTACACCACTCAGAAGAACCATTGAAAATATTCATCCACATATCTACTTCTAGACATTTATCCTTTGAAAATATAAACTCTTGCAAAGCTACAGAAGGATATACCTGTATGTTTACATGTGTCTGGATAGCCACCAAAGGATTATTTATAATGGGAAAAAATAGAAACAACTTAAATGTTTATTAATATGGAATTATTTCCAAAAATGTATGGCACGTCCATAGAATGACAAATTGTCTAGCAATAAAAAGAATGGGAATACGACAACAATCTAGTATGTGACCAAGTAAGTTGTCATAAGTATAGCATGTAGAGTGTGTCTCCAGTATTGAAAAAACAAAACAAGAAATAAAAGAATATATTTGTATAACTATAGAATAAAATTCTGGAAGACTATACACCAGTTAAGTATGGTTTTATCTTTGGGGGGTTGAGATTATAGGACACATTTACTTTTCAGTTTATTTGTGTAAAGGATTGTTTCATTTGTAACACATATGCATGTATTATTTCTCCCAGAGAAATATTTTCCAAAGTTAAAATTTTAAACTGAAATGCACATGCCTAAAATGCCCTTTAAACTTGAAAGGAGAAAAAAAGTCAAACTAGTAATTTCATAAAAGTGTTGAAACCATCCAAAGAAGTATGAGCGAGAAACAAGTTGTAGCAGAATGCATAGTCAGAGCTGTAGAAAGTTCACGATTTCCAGCACCTGAATCACAGCTGTACACCCACACAGATGATAGACTGTGCAGCTGAGGCAGAAAAAGGACAGTAATAATGGAAAACAAGAGGAAATTAAAAAGGCCCCAAATAAGAAAGCCAGATTAATAATTTGAAAATATTTTCCCCAACTGAAAGCATCACAGCAAAGATTTGTAAAGGGGACAGAATTTTCCCTCAAGAACACCCCCAAAGAATCCACAGATACTTCACCGTTGATTTTTTTAACTATAAAGAGAAAGACAAGTCAGTAAGAGGAAAGGGGTGACTGCAGGTAAAGATGCCACGAGAGGAGTGATTTCAGACCTTGCCTTTGGGAAACATCACCGCAAACATTGCCAGGCTGGGTTTCTCTTTTAAGGCAAGACAGAACAATTCTGAGGCAGAGACCCTAATATGATGTCTCCATAAAATCCTAGAGCTGCAAAAAGCAACAAAGATCTAAGAGGAGGCAATATACTTATGAGGCAAATTAAGACAGTTTTATGAAGAAAATGACAGTAAAATCACCTTGTGAGTTCCAGAAAGGCACAGTGGAAACACAAATCTCACTGGATGTCTTATGTGACCACGGCCAAAGGGAAGTGCCTGGTATTTGGGGTACAAGAGCTAAACTTCATGACATGTGTAGATGAAAATACTTGGGTTAAAATATATTGATGTTAAAAGCAGAAAAATATGTCAATTGGCCAAGATTGTCTTTAGTATGGTTGAAAGCAGTGGTCCTCAACCTGAGCCATGTGTTAAAATCACCTGGGGAGCTTCTAAAAAAATATCCTGCCCTACTACACACTGGCCAAATAATTCTGAACTTAAAACAAGTTCAGAAACTGCTGAAAACAAAAGATGAAAAAGAATATTATAAAAGTTACTATAACAAATGACTAGGAGCATTAGACATATTTACAATATTAAGTAAAATAGGTGGAAAACTACAAAAAAATGAGAGCCAGAATGTTTGTAATATATATATCAAGCTGTTGATACTCTTTTTTTTTTTTAAAGATTTTATTTATTTGACAGAGAGAGATAGCGAGAGCAGGAACACAAGCAGGGGGAGTGGGAGAGGGAGAAGCAGGCTTCCTGCCGAGCAGGGAGCCCGATGTGGGACTCGATCCCGGGACCCCGGGATCATGACCTGAGCCGAAGGCAGACGCTTAACGACTGAGCCACCCAGGCGCCCAAGCTGTTGATACTCTTGATTCATAAAATCTCACACCCAGATTTCCCAATTTACAAATAGGCAAAGGATAGCAACAGCAATTTGCAAAAGAACAAGGCAAGTGGCCAATAAAAAATGGGAAGAAAAATAGTGTGACCCATGGTAATAAAAGAAAGGCAAGTTAAAATGAGTTACCATGGCATTTAACCTGGCAAAGATTTTTAAAAATTATAATTCTCAGAGTTAGTGAGGGATTAATGAAATAGAAATTCCTCAACATGTAACAAAGAGTCTTATAATAATCATCTCTATTGACCTGGAAAATCTGCTTTTGGATTTCCACGTTGGAGAAATAATCAGGAATGTGCATAAGTGTGTCTGTACCAGGAAAAGCACCGCAGTTACCTATAACAGTGAGATACTGAAAACAACCAGTATGCCTAAAATTAGGGGAATGGCTAAAAAATGGTGTCGTTGTCATAAAATTCTATACCATTTAGCCACTAAAAATTATATTTAAAAAATATTTCACAATATAAAAATATGCTCACTTTATAATGTTAAATTTAAAAGGCAAGACTAAAGAATGGTAACTACAGTGTAAGTCCTGATATGCCCAGAAACAAGATAGGAGGAAGTAGAATGCCACCAGGGACCAACTCAAGGACAGTGCACAGGCCAATACATGAGTGAAATTTCTTATAAAAAGAAGATGGCAAAGGGACAAGAAAGAAAATCCAAGGAGATTTTGCCACTGTATAGTAGAAGGTCATCTAGCCATCTAGCTGCCTGCTACCTGGGTTCCCTGGGAAGTTGTTAACCCCCCGGGACCTCAATTTCCTCAGTTGAAAGAAGGGAATAACCTTTTTGTTGTAAGGATTAAATGAGAGAAGGTATGTAAAGCAATTTATAATATCTTACATAACAGTATCTCTACATGACCCATTTAAAATAATAGTAATGATACTAGTAATTGATGTTTATTAAGTACTTATTCAGGTTCAAACACTGTGTTTTGAATATTATTTCATTTATTCTTCAAAACCATCCTATGAAGTCAGGAACTACTATCTCCATTTTACAGAAACTGTAGAGCAGGGAGTTAAAGTAACTAGGTCAAGCCCAACAGAGTACATAAAAACTACAGAGATGTAGGATGATGCGGAGGTAAAATTAATTGCAGACTTCACCATTATATCATCAGATCTCCGTGGCTCTTGAGGATCCACTGCTCAAGGACAGACCACTGGGTTGGAGTCTCAAATCTGCCACAAATTAGTGCCACAGGGTTGGCAGAACTCTGCCCATCACTTGGCTTTCTTGTCTAAAATGAAGGGGTTCAAGTGCCAAAGGCTGCAAGCTGCTTCCTCCCTCTTCCCCTTCCTCCTCCCCCTCTTGGGCACACAGGCATGTGTGTCTGTGTGTGCGCCTGTGTGTCTCTGTGTGTTGTGTGTTACCCATCTAGCCCTGACATTCTTGTCTCTGTGGTTAAATTAACATATGAAGGAAACATACAAGAAAGATAATAGATTTGATCCTCAAGAACCTACGGTTAAACCCAAAAGGTAGGGGCGCCTGGGTGGCTCAGTTGGTTAAGCATCTGCTTTAGGCTCAGGTCATGATCTCAGGGTCCTGGGATCAAGCCTCACATTGGGCTGCTGTTCAGCAGGTAATCTACTTCTCCTTCTCCCTCTGCCCCTCCCCCGCACCCGGCCCCTGCTGGTGTTCCCTCTCTCGCTCACTCTCTCAAATAAATAAATAAAATGTTTAATAAAATAAAGTAAAACCAAAGGGCACTTAATCCCTGTGGTCTCATGGAAGAATTTCTTGTTTTTGATTTTTAAATTGTGGTAAAAAAAAAAAACATCAAATCTGCCATCTTAACCATTTTAAAGAATATAATTTGGTAGTGTTAAATATATCCATATTGTTGTGCAACCAATCTTTAGAACTTCTTAATCTTACAAAACTGAAATTCTATATCCATTAAACAAGAGCTCACTCCACACACTCCTCCCCAGCCCCTCATAACCACCATTCTACTCTCTATTACTATGAATTTTGCTACTTTAGATACCTCACATAGGTAGCATCAAAAAGACAATATTTGCTAGCCCTCCCCCACTTTCAAGAGTTAGGGCTACTTATTGTCCACCAAAAAGATGAACAAGTTCTCCAAAACCAAAGTGGATTAGCCCAATTTTCAACTGGAAAAAGCAGAAAACTAGTCATTATAAAAAAAAAAAAAGTCTAAGACTTCAATTTACCTATTTGAGGAAAAAGTATCTTGAGTAAGAATTAATTGGGTGGGTGAAGTGTCCTGTCAACCAACAATTCTTGACAACCCTGCACCTTACACTTAAAAAAACATTAAAATTTTATTTGGGCTCTTTATTTCCATTCCTTTCTATTACCCTTTAGGGTACCATTGAGGGCTTAACTATGGGTAACTTTCTGGGAAAATGACAGTTGTTGCACATGACCTGCAGAATTTGAAGGTATATCCAAACTACCCCTTTGTCTTCTACTATCCCTTCTTATTTCTGTTTTCCAAAGTGTACCCACTTCCATACACTTGCAAGACCAATCTTCTCATGATTTCAGGGAAAACTCCTGTTCATCTGCTCCTGAGTGTCACCTTAATCTGAACTGTTCTATACACCACTTTGGATGCCCACTCTGCCAGGCTTTGAGCTTGAGGGCTATGGGTGGGACTGTAAGCAAAACACCACCATGAGTTTCAAGGGGCTCACCATCCAGTGGAAATTACACATGTTAAGTAAATAGTTATACTCAATGTAATAGTGAGTGTACATACAAGCCCTTAGCAAGCACCCACAAACAAAATGTGGCTATTGAGAGGTTTCACAGAGAGGATCATATTCAGGCAAGATCTTAGAGGATAAATATAATTTTTCAAGTAGAGAGGGAAAGGGTTATTCAAGACAAAAATAAAAACATATCCAAGGAAAGATCAAGACAGAAGACATCAGAATGATAGCAAAATGGTGGATAGGCACTTCCAAGCTCTTGTCCTTCTATAGAAACATCAACAAGCAAGCAGAAATTGTTAAAACCAACTTTGTCAGAACTCCAGAAAATAGTCAAAGGCTTATAGCAACCAAGTAAATGCTGAATCAAGAAAATTTCAAAACGATAGGAAATCTTTGTTTCCTTGCTTACCCTATCTCTAGCACTTCAGTGGTCTTAAAAAAGAAAAAGGTATTGTTTTTGGTTGTTTTTTGTTTTGTTTTGTTTTGTTTTGTGACTGGTTTATTTCATTTAGCATAATGTCTTCCTGGTTCATCCATGTTGTACCATGGATCAGATATTCCTTCTTTTTTAAGACCAAATAATATTTCATTATATGCACACACCACATTTTGTGTTTCTCTTTATCCAACAATGGACATTTCACTTGCCTCCACCTCTTGACTATTATGAATAATGCTGCTATGAACATGGGTGGGCAAATATCTCCTAGAAATCCTGCCTTCACTTCTTTTGGATATATACCCAGAAGTAAGATTGCTGGATCATATGATAATCCTATTTTTAAATTTTTTAGGAACCTACATACTGTTCCCCACAGTGGTTGCAGCATTTTATAATCCTAACCAACAGTGCACAAGGGTTTTATAAGCTTTTAAAAGAAAAGAAATGTCCTCTGCTATACTGACTATTTCAAAGTACACAAAAAGAAGTGTTAAATTTCTTTCAAAAGGCAAATATAATTTGATCTTCAGATTTGTTAAGTATTCCAAATAGGCCAACTTCCTTAAATTTAAAATCAAATATCAATACATAGAACATAAGGACTCTTCAAAAGATTTGTTTGTTCTAGAAATGAAAAGTTAATATAACATTGGGAAAATAAAATACTACTTATCTTATTAATAAAAGAAAAATTATTAATATATCAAATAACCAGTATTATTACTTCAAAATCTATTCTTGACTGGCATATTTTAAAATGACAGTAATGGTAGCTCATTTTTCTTAAAAACAGAAAGATAACACATATAATCTATAATCTTACCTTTTCTATTTTTTTAGATTTCAATCTAAATTTTAGATTGAGTTTTTTTTATAATTTAAAAATATGTAGACCTATTTGTTTTCTTGTTAGTTGTGCATTACCTGACTGTATGGAAAGAGATTCCAGGGGCATTGACCAAAAACATTCTAGAAGTAATAAATGTATTTGATAAAATGGCAGCATAAGGTAAAACTATAAATGCTGCATTCCTGAGACGCTTAACTAGAAAATACAATTAAATTCTTTTTGTGAGATGATTGAAAACAACAACAAATAACCCACCAAATAATCTGGGTATTCATTTACCTGGGCAGACAAGAAATTCATACGTCAGGGCTCGGTTGATTCAGTCTTTTAATAAGAAAACCATGGCCCATTGCATAATGGTACACAGGTTGTGATCTTATGTTAAAAAAAAAAAAAGATTAGATGCATCCACATACGACATGGATGTAAGTTACAGAAAGGGCTGGGGGAAGGCACTGGAAGTGGGGTTGGGGGTGGTGTCACAAGAGAACTGTCACTTATTACTTATATACTTTCCTATTACTTGAAATTTCACTAACATGTATTCATGTGTTGTCTATGTGACTTTTTTAAACAATAAAGAGAAGAAAAATGTGGCCCAGGCCAGGAGCCCACTTGCCGGAAGTCAGTGGCAGGGTGGGACCTAGACCTAACACCTGATAGCCAGATAGGGCTGTGGTGGATTCAGGAGAGCAGAAAGGGCGGGAGTGAGAGGACACCATGTCGCTCTGCTGTGCAGGTTCAAACGCAGCAGACTCACTACCCAGCTCAGCCGGACAGTCGAGGCAAGCCCCCCACAGGAGGTAGCATTCCAGCTAGTTCTTGCACAGTAGGAGCCAGCCACGTGGAGGAAAGGGCAGACAGTGCTCTATGAAGAAGGACTGGTACCAAGAGATTGCTACCATACAAACAGGAATGTTCTTGGAACGCAAATAATCAGTCTATGTCAAATGCCGGAGGAAGGTAAAAAAATTAAGGGTGGCAAAAACTCCACTGGATTTGGGTGGAAGATGGGTGACAAACTTCAGGATCAGTTTCCATAGAGTTATGGGGTGGAGGTCAGATTGCAACAGGTCAAAAAGTAAGTGAGAAGCAAGAAGAAAATAAATGCAAACTACTCTTTCAAGAGAAACGAGATGAGGAGAAAAGAAGCTGTGTGACCACTCACAGGCTCCTGGGTGAGATGCAGGTGGTCACTGGCCTGAGGAAGGTTGTAGAGGTTTAGGGAGAAGGATGGAGAGGGAGTGGACAAGGCGCATAAGGAAGAGCTGGGGGGGGGGGAGCATTAATTGGGTTGCATTAAACTGCAGGACTGTATGAAGTTTTTCTCCTATAACCCTCAGTGGCCTGTGTGTAGGATGAGAAACGGGATTTGGCTAAATCGGTCCAAGGCTAACTGAAGTTTAGCAGAGGAGATTCGGCAAGTAGAACAGTGGGGTGGAGGGCGTGGCTGGTGCTGGTGCTGGTCGGAGAGAGCTGCTAAAATGGAAACTCACAGGACCTGGATTGTAGGAAGAAAAGGGAGGGCAGTGGGGCCACTGAACTGGAGAAAATGAGGGGTGGAAGAATGAGTGCGGTGGAGTTAAGAAGGGGAGGAGGGGAAAGAGATGTGGTCAGAAAATGGAAAATTAAAACTTAATAGCATCCTAATAAGATAAATTGGTCTTAGTTAAGAAGGGGAGGAGGGGAAAGAGATGTGGTCAGAAAATGGAAAATTAAAACTTAATAGCATCCTAATAAGATAAATTGGTCTTAGAGCCTAAATTAATTATAATTTGTTTTAGCTGCATATAATAGAAAACCCACCCCAAATAAGAAGTTTATCTTTTCTCACTTAAATGAAGCCCAGAGGACGGTAATACACAATTCTCTTGTGGCTCTGCAGTTATCAGTGTCCCAGGCCCATCTGTTTTCCTGCCCGGCCATCCTAGTACATGGCTTCTATCCTCACAGTTACGTCATGATCTAAAATGGCCACCATGCACCAGCCATCACAACCAAGAAGTAGCACAAAGGAAGAAGGAAAAAAGCAACAAGTATACCTGCCAGCCCTCCTTAAAGAGCCTTCCAAGAAGTCCACCCAACACATTCACTTTCATCTTTTTTGGCCAGAACATCACCACATCCAGCAGCAAGGAAGGCTGTGAAAAGTCATTTTTAATTCAAGGTTAGATCAGAGTTTTGTCACTGAGGAAGGAGCGAATGCTGCATAGCAGATGGGTAGCTGCACTCTGGCACAGAGACCCAAGCCAATTCTGATGGAAGGGCAGGACATTGCTTCCCAAGGGTTACAGGAAAATAGAATCTTCTGTCTCTGGCTTTCTCGTGGAAGCTGCTATCCCAGGTACAAAGAGAATTTGCCAAGCCCAGAGAGTTCCACTAAAGAGTTAGGGGAGGAAGCCCTCACTGTGATTTTCAGTGTAGTCATCCAGAATAGTCTGTATCTGTAGCCGCCTAAAAAAAGGCACCACCCCATCATTTTTTCAGTCTGGTTTTAGGCTGGAGTGAATATTGAATGGATAGTCTTTGAAAATTCTGAGTCAGGGCGAAGGGGTCACAATGAGAACTCAGTGCCTTCCTCATGAATGCTCCACTGTCGGCCGCTTCCGCCCACCATTCATATCACCCAGGTTAGACAATGGGGTGGATTCTTCCACTGTGTCTCTGTCCCTCTGCCCACACGGCTCCCCCTGAAGTTTCATCTGTCACTAAACCAATGAGAAATGCATCGGAAGAGTGGATCCCAAGAATCCAAAGAGTGGAAGATGCTGTCAATCCCTTCCTTCTCTGCTAACATATCTTTGCACAGTCCATTTTTGTAATGCTTTCAGGGATTTGAGTAAAGGCCTCTCCAGCCCTCTTCCCGGGCTCCCACTTCCTACCCTGAGCCCTTCAGAGGAGACCGGGTGCTTAGCCATAGAGTTCATGAAAGTGGGGATACTAGCCTGTTCTAGATCCCTCTGATGTTTAAGAGCTAAAGGCTTTTCAGTGTCCAAACCTGACCATTTTTCTGTTCTTCTAATGGACGGATTTTTTTCCTTTAGCCTAAGCACTAGACTCAGAAAAGCAATAATCTGCCCTTGAAACTTAAAGTGTAATCAGCGATTTATACAGTCATAAAGTGAAGCAATTAAAAACTGATCCTCTTTAATAACTTAATAACAGTTACTAAATAAAATTTAAAAATAAAATTTATTTTAGGAAACGGATAAGTTTGAAAACTGGCAGTTATGGCAACTAATAAAAAATCAATTCACTCTACAGTTATTTTATACCTCACCTTTCTACCTGATTTTCTACTCTAAAAAAAATTAAAAAGACCATGTCTCATTTATATATGCTTGTGTGTGTATATATATATATATATATATATATTTATATGAAGTTATATAAATCAAGTAATCTATATGTGCAGGAATTATAGGAATTTGTAGCCTGTACCACTGGCACCTGTTTAATGAATTAATGACAGGGGCGCCTGGGAGGCTGCTCAGTCGGTTAAGCCGCTGCCTTCGTTTTGGCTCAGGTCACGATCTCCTGGGATCGAGCCCCGCGTCGGCCTCCCTGCTCAGCGAGAGCCTGCTTCTCCCTCTCCCTCTGCCTGCCGCTCCCCCTCCACTCCCCCTCCATTCCTGCTCTGTCTCTCGCCTTCTTTCTCTCCCTCTCAAATAAATAAATAAAATCTTAAAAAAATAATAATGACAAAACTCCCAGAGGGCGGTTTATTCTCAGCGCTCTGGCGCTTCAAAGGCATGCCCACACTGTGGAAAGATTTGCAATTAAGTTTAAAGATTCCAAGTGAATTCGTGTTTCTCAAACTCACATACAAGTCTGTATGTTAGTTGGTGTGTTGGAGCTTCAGAAACACAACTCCGACCTCCCAGGGCAGTTTCCAGAAGGGCTCGCACAGGCTGCTGGTCCCGGGGGCTGCGGCTGCGGCTGCGGGTGTGGTTCTGCCGGACCCGGGTCCTTTACAGTCCTTGCCGACCACAGACTCCTGCTTCCTATTACCCAACGGAAACAGTTGCGATGGGGCCAGAGTGTGATCATGAACAAATCTAGGGAAACTGTCCTTTAGGTTCGGTCAACAATTAATGAGGGTTTTCACTTCAAAGAGGGAGAGGAAGTCTTCCCGCCCTCGCTGTCTTGGTACCGGCGGCGTGGCGCAGAGTGATGGAGACGCGCGGCACGGGGCCCCCCAGGCCGGCGTAAGTGTGGCAGTCCACCCCCCAACCCCGCCAAGCAGAACACCTGAGAGGAGCTGGCAGAGGCCGTCTGTGGACTGCTGTTTACTGTCTGTTCTGCGTTAGTACGCACCAAGTTGAACAGGGTCTACTTCCTGTAAAGAAAAGAAATGGAACTGGCGGTGGAAAAGGGCAATAGCCCAAACTAATATAAATTCACTGCTGGGCAGTACTACTTTGGCTTCTACCTTCCCAAGACACCCTTACTTTTTAAAATACTTGTCTTTTCCAGAAACAGCTCCATAAATACAGAGAACAGACTGATGGTTGTCGGGGGCGGGGGGGGGGGGGGGTGGAAAGCGTGTAGGGGGGAAGGGCAAAATGCGTGAAGGAGAGCAGGAGAAACAGGCTTCAAGTTATGGAGTAAATAAATCACTGGGATGAAAGGTGCAGCATAGGGAATATAGTCAAGGATATTGTAATGGCGTATGGTGACAGGTGGGAACTACACTTGTGGTGAGCACAGCATAACATAAAGACCTGTCCAATCACTGTGTTGTACATCTGAAACTAATGTAACCTTGTGTGTAACTATACTTAAATTTTTTTTAATGATGAAAAAATAGTTGTCTTTTCTAACTGTGGAACTTGGTGCTTGATAGTCTAAATAATCTTGACAGCTCTGTCCAGTACAATTTTCTGCACAGATGGAAATGTTCCATATCTGTGTAGCCACTAGCCATTCGCGGGTATTGGGCACTTGCAATGTGGCGAGGGTGACTAGGGACTGGATTTTTAATTTTATTTAATTTTAATTAATTAAAATTTAAATTTAAATAGTCACATGTGCAAGTGGCTAACGAATTAGAACAGATCTAGTAGATCAAAAGAATTTTTTGTTCAGCTAGGAAATATGACTATTTCCCGCAGCAGCTCATGAAACTTGGTTTCCTCATCAATACTGATGGAGACCCACAAACTCAGATGTGCAACAGAAGCCTGTGACTTCCTGGTTTCCACCTAAACAAGAGATTTGTTTTGCAGTTCATTAGAAATGTTGTTGATTCAAAGCTCTTCCAAGTGAAACAGTCTCTCAAAAAGTTCAGAAAAGGGTAAAAGAGAAAAAAAGATCCATTTTAAATACTAAGACAGGACTATATTTATTAACAACTAAAGGGAACCACACACCCTCCTAAAGAATTGGGTGGCTTGGGTGGCTCAGTTGGTTAAGCGTCTGCCTTTGGTTCAGGTCATAATCCCAGGGTCTTGGGATCCAGTCCCATATCTGGCTCCTTGCTCAGCAGGGAATCTGCTTCTTGCTCTGCCTGCCGCTCCCCCTGCTTGTGCTCTCTCTCTCTGACAAATAAGTAAATAAAATCTTTAAAAAAAGAAAAGAATCATTTTGAAGTTTTTATGTGTAAGCAATGAGAATGATACCTTTCTTCATCAAGTTATACATGACATGAATACTATGAATAACAGGAACCCACAGATGTGTGTCTTACCAGGAAGACTGTATAATAGTTTAAAATGTAGACTTTGTTAGAATTTTACTTAAATAATGCCTCACAAACTTATTTAGTCGTCTGACCTTGGGCAAGTTAATTAACTTCTCTAATCCTCTGTTTATTGTAAAATGGATAATGATAGTACCTACTTCACAGGACTGTTGTGAGGACTAGATAAGATAATGATTAACAAGGCTTTAGCCCTCACATGGTAAGCATTCATGAGTAAGTAAATAAATGGTAACTATTATTATTTTGTTTTACTCCTCCATAAAGTGAAGACTAGTAATCATGTAGAGAGGTCCAGAGGTTTTTTCCATGTGTGAATCATACACTGATATTCTTCATTTTGATACTCAGGGAGGGCTAAACAAACCTTGCTAATACTTCCAGTTGTCCATTCATGATGTTTTAGCCACACTCTTCGTGCTCTGGAAGAGTCTCTGCATATTTAAGACATAGGCCATTGTTCAGGAGACAAGGTATCTCACTTGGGGGCGAAGAATCACATAGTTTAAGGAGTAAATTTATGGATAAAGCATTAACATTGTCCTAAATGCCAAGGCTTTTGAAGATTTGTCGGTCTTTACCTTCCAGAAATAGAGTAAATTCTATGTATGTACTCTCTTTTAAGACTAATACCAAAAACTGAACTTTTACCTACTAAAATACTAAACCCCAAACTTGTTATTTATTTATTTATTTGTTTGTTTGTTTATTTATTTATTTATTTTTCCAAACTTGTTTTCTAGTGACTAAGTCAGTGTTTATGCTTAGGTTTTCCCTGTTGGAACTACTGTGTGATGATTATGGTGGGAAGAGATAGATTGGTCATCAAAGTGAATTAACATATCTTAGGATACATTGTCGTACGTCTGTATTTCTTTTTTTTTTTTTTTAAGATTTTATTTATTTATTTGACAGAGAGAGATAGCGAGAGAAGGAACACAAGCAGGGGGAGTGGGAGAGGGAGAAGCAGGCTTCCCGCGGAGCAGAGAGCCCAATGCTGGGCTCCATCTCAGGAAAAAATATGGAATGCTTCACGAATTTGCGTGTCATCCTTGTGCAAGGGCCATGCTAATCTTCTCTGTATCGTTCCAATTTTAGTATATGTGCTGCCGAAGCAAGCACTGTACATCTGTATTTCATAAGAAAAACTCTCATCTGGACTTGGCAATTTAAAAATATATGTGCATATAGAGATACACACACGTTCACATGGCCTTACCTGTTTTGAATGCTGTAGGCAGGGAATATAGAGGGGAGATCATAAGTAAAATTACATCCAACTATGCAACTTTAATGAAAATTTTAAATCTAATTTTTATTAGTGCCATCCGGTTTTAGCACTTTCTTGCTTCCTAAATAAAGCCTTTTGAAAGGGCCCTCCCAATGCGCTCCATGAGTAATTCACATGAGCGGTAGTGTCTTCAGTTATCTTGCATCCACTTTTTGTGAACAATGGAGAACATTGAGATAGATTTTTAAAAGTTGTTTCATAAAAAAAAATAAATAAATAAAATAAAAGTTGTTTCATACCATTTCTTAGCCTTGGGATGTAAAAGTCAAAAAAAGGAACAACTTGCTTCTCAACAAAGTGAAATGAAACGTTTTGCCATCTTCCACCACTGTGATGAGCTGGGTTTTCAATGCCCTGGGTGATCCGAGCACAGTTTCCCTCTGTGACTCCTTTCCAAGAACCGTTCACTAGGACCCTGTGCTGCTGACTGTGGCTGGGAACCTGGAAAGAACCACTGAGGGCCAGTGAGAGCTTGAATCCTACCCCTGAGGACTGAAAACCCAGAAACCCCCAGAACAAGTCCCTGAAGCAAAGCAGAGACTCTCAAGCTCTCCAACCCTTTTCCTGTCCCTGCCTTTTTCCTTCCCTCCTCTCTTCATCTGAGTCACCTTTGAGTGCTCACAGAGTTCTGGATGCTAGATGTAGAGATAAAAAGTTGATAGGACATAGACCCTGCCCTTCAGGAAATCACAATCTGATTAGGGAAAGAGATAAGTAGAATTCATACACACATAACCAGAATAAAAATCAGCTTCTGATCTCCGTGTTGTGCAACAAATGAGCTCCTGGTGTTGGAGTGGGACCCAAAGCTCCCTGGGGCTCCCAGTGCGAGTAACTTCTCCATTATCTTCTCTTCCCAGAATGTTGATTGCAGCACATTATTCCTGGACTACCAGAAGGATGGCCTTTGTACCGCTGACGCTGGCCTCATTTTAAATTGACTCCAGCCTCCCGCTGGGCGTCAATCCTTGCTTGGCACTTGGCTAGGAAGCTGAAGAACACGACCCTGCCCCCAAGCAGCCCACTGGTTAATGGAAAACAGACGATCTAAATCACCAATAAGCACAATAATATGTCAAGAGCAAGACATTCTGAAAGCAAAAGAGAAGGTGAGTGGACAAATCACACACTACGCACGGGGAAACAGCACGTCTGACATACCCCTCCAACCCCTGAAAAGTGGACTAGATAAGGGGACCCCAAAAATGTTCATTTTAATTTGAATCCCTCTTTCAGAAAGAAAACATATATCAATAGCAGAAATAATCAGACACATGCTATATTTACTATACTGTTGAAACTTGAAATTTTAAATAGAATTTAGTGGTAACCAAAAGCATCTTCTTCTCGGAAGCAACCATAAAAAATTGTGGGTTTGTTTGTGTGTTTTGTTTTGGTTTTGGAGTTTGTTTTGGAGGGGTAGTTTTTTGCTTGTTTGATTTTCTTGGAATAGTAAATAACGGTTGGCAACAAAAAATGTCTGTGCGAGTCTGCCACAGAAGTCAAGTTCTCCAGCAGTCTTCAGGAGCCCTCAAAAACAGAACACAAAAAGTACCTTCACTGGGGAAAAGAAGAGAGGGAAAGAAAGAACAACAGCCCCCACTGCGCCTCTACATTTTTGCAAAAGTCCAGCATTCAGAAGAAGCTTCCTTGCTTGGCCTACATCTGCCGATTGGTAATTTGTAATTCAGGTTAAAAACAAAACAGAAGTGGGCATTGTTCTGATACTTGCCCTGATAAGATCCCAAGAAAGCTCTGAGAGCTGGCAAGAGAGAAAAGCAGATAATGGTCAATGCTGTCATTTGAGTTTAAAAAGCACTGTGATTTTTCTTTTAAAGGAACATCTTCAGTTTCCAAGACCATACACAGGGTTCCTAACTGCAGCTCAAAATTTTCCACTGGGCTCCCTCCGGAGAACAAACACCGCTCAGTGGAGAGTGTGCCCTACCAGTGCGTTTCCCGGCTTCCCCGCGGGCCACTCTGCAGAACCAAGTGCCAGCCACACCCCACACTGGAAGCTTAGACCTTAGCGAGCAGAGGTTTGCTTTTATCCATTAGTCTGCCACTCCCCCATAAGAATTATTTTCTGTTTCACCTTTGCCTTGAAAATAAGAGGAATTCCTCAGACTGGCATTTCAGGTCTTTCATAATCATAACTGATCCTTCTAAGCTGGTCAGAATAATTTTTAATATTTACCAAGTGCCTTAAAATAACAAACTGAACTTTTGCATATATTATTTAATCCTCCAAACAGCGCTTCGAAGAAACTGTTATCATCCCCACTTCCAAATGAAGGATAGATATTCTTAGAGAAGTAACTTGCCTAAAGTCAGTGTGGGGAACAGGGGTGGAGCTTGCCTACACCCAGGCTTCAGACTCTCACCCTGTCTCCCTTCATCTTGTAGTTGGATCTGCCACAGAAGTGTTACCTGCTGTTCCCCAGTGCTGCCGGCACCATCCTCCTGCCTCCATGACTCTGCCTGGAACTACACTTCCCATTTCTCTTTGCCATCCCACCATTCTTCCCCTCTTCCTCAATGCCCATCCCAGTCACCCTGGCAGCCATGTCATTTTACAATGCGAATCCGTATGGGGCTATGTGTTGCCCTTGTCTCTGGGGCTTTGGTTATCAGTGCAGATGGGCTGAAAGGGAAAAGTCTTTGATTCAGATTTGGTTTCAAATCTCAGTTCTTGCCTTTAATCCTTCTAGGCTGATCAGAATAATATTTTATACTTATTAAGTGCTTTAAAGTTAACAAAATGAACATTTGCATATAATATATTATTTAATCCTCCAAATAACACTGTGTGGCCTTGGGAAAGTTTCTTAACTTACATGAATTTCCATTTCATTGGCTCTCAGAGGTTCACTGTAGTGCCAATCTAAAAGGGCCAGCCTGGCACAGAGATGGGATCACTTGGCAGACTTGGCAGGACCCTGCACAAATACTCAATAAGAACCAGTAGGAACTGGCATCAAAATAATGAGTTGATTAAACACACACACGTTAGGAGACATCTGCTTAATATGAGCCTAAACATGTATTTGCATCTCTACTCCCATCTTAAATGCCAATTAAATGATGGAAGAAAAAAAGATATAAACTTATAAGAACAAAGAAATGGGAAGGGAAAGGAGAGGGCGGGGAGGATGGCAGATCAAATTTATGAAGACATCATGACCAGACAAATATGAAGACATTTTTTAATACAGAAGGACACAAAATTGTATTCTCCATGTTCCCTTTCTTAGGAACCTACCAGAGCTATGACTCTGTTATGAGGTTGTATGTTTGGTAGGAATGGTGGGGATGATGTAAGAGCTAACCCATCAAATGCCATAATAAAAAGTCAACAGGTCAGGGGCGCCTGGGTGCCTCAGTCGTTAAGCATCTGCCTTCAGCTCAGGTCATGATCCCAGGGTCCTGGGATCGAGCCCTGCATCGGGCTCCCTGTTCAGCAGGGAGCCTGCTTCTTCCTCTCCCACTCCCCCTGCTTGTGTTCCCTCTCTCGCTGTGTCTCTCTCTGTCAAACAAATAAATAAAATCTTAAAAAAAAAAAAGTCAACAGGTCTAATATCCATCAATCAGTAAATAGCATAATAAGCACACTGTTTAGAAATTTAGAGATAAATATCAGAAGCGCTTACAAGAAATAAAGGCACTGGTTGCCCCTGTGGCAAAGTACTGGCCTAAGTACAGAGGCTGGGCAGTGTAGTAAAATATTTCTTTGAAAGCCTTTTGGTTCTATTTGAATTATTAAGCTGTGTACATTTATTAGAATACAATTAAAACCACCTATTCTTCGGAAGCTGTTTCAAAAAATAGAAATGGAAAGAAAACTTCCAAACGCATTCTACGAGGCCAGCATTACCTTGATCCCAAAACAAGACAAAGACCCCACCAAAAAGGAGAATTACAGACCAATATCCCTGATGAACATGGATGCCAAAATTCTCACCAAGATACTAGGCAGTAGGATCCAACAGTACATTAAAAGAATTATTCACCACGACCAAGTGGGATCTATTCCTGGGATGCAAGGGTGGTTCAACATTCGTGAATCAATCAGCATGATACATCACATCAATAAAAGAAGGGACAAGAACCATATGATCATCTCAATTGATGCAGAAAAAACTTCTGACAAAGTACAGCATCCTTTCCTGATTAAAACTCTTCAAAATATAGGGATAGAGGGAACAGACCTCAATATCATAAAAGCCATCTATGAAAAGCCCATAGCGAATATCATTCTTGATGGGGAAAAACTGAGAGCTTTCCCCCTAAGGTCCAGAACAGGACAGGGATGTCCACTCTCACCATTGTTGTTCAACATAGTACTAGAAGTCCTAGCCTCAGCAATCGGACAACAAAAAGAAATAAAAGGCATTCAAATTGCCAAAGAAGAAGTCGAACCCTCACTCTTTGCAGATGACGTGATACTTTATGTGGAAAACCCAAAAGACTCCACCCCCAAATTGCTAGATCTCATACAGGAATTCAGCAACGTGACAGGATAGAAAAATCAATGCACAGAAATTAGTTGCATTTCTATATACTAGCAATGAGACAGAAGAAAGAGAAATTAAAGAATCGATCCCAGTCACAATTGTACCCCAAACCATAAGATACCTAGAAATAAACTTAACCAAAGAGGTAAAGGACCTGTACTCTAAAAACTACAGAAATTGAGGAAGACACAAAGAAATGGAAAAACATTCCATGCTCATGGATGGGAAGAACAAATATTATTAAAATAGCTATGCTATGCAGAGCAATCTACACATTCAATGCAATCCCTATCAAAATACCATCGACAGTTTTCACAGAGCTGGAACAAACATTCCTAAAATTTGTATGGAACCAGAAAAGACCCCGAATCAGCAGGGCAATGTTGAACAAGAAAACTAAAGCTGGTGGCATCACAATGCCGGACTTCAATCTCTATTACAAAGCTGTAATTGTCAGGACAGTATGTATGGTACTGGCACAAAAACAGACACATAGATCAATGGAACAGAATAGAGAACCCGTAAATGAACCCTCAACTCTGTGGTCAAGTAATCTTCAACAAAGCAGGAAAGAATATCCAACAGAATAAAGGATGGTCTCTTCAACAGATGGTGTTGGGAAAATTGGACAGCCACGTGCATAAGAATGAACCTGGACCATTTTCTTACACCACACACAAAAATAAACTCAAAATGGATGAAAGACCTAAATGTGAGACAGGAATCCATCAAAATCCTAGAAGAGAACACAGGCAGCAACCTCTTCAACCTCGGCCTCAGCAACTTCTTTTTTTTTTTTTTTTTAAAGATTTTTTTTTTTTTTTTTTTTATTTGACAGAGATAGAGAGGGAGAGCACAAGCAGGTGGAGTGGCAGGCAGAGGGAGAGGGAGAAGCAGGCTCCCCGCTGAGGAAGGAGCCCGATGCGGGGCTCGATCCCAGGATCCTGGGATCATGACCTGAGCCGAAGGCAGCCGCTTAACCGACTGAGCCACCCAGGCGCCCCGGCCTCAGCAACTTCTTGCTAGACACGTCCCTGAAGGCAAGGGAAACAAAAAGCAAAAATGAACTCCTGGGACTTCATCAAGATAAAAGCTTTTGCACAGCAAAGGAAAGAGTTGACAAAACTAAAAGACAACCTACAGATTGGGAGAAGATATTTGAAAATGTCTTCTCAGAAAAAGGGCTAGTATCCACGAACTGTAAAGAACTTATCAAACTTAAAAAAAAAAACAAAAAACCCAAAAAACAAAAACAAAAAACAAAAAACAAAAGAACTTATCAAACTCAACACCCAAAAAACAAAAACTCCAGTCAAGAAATTGACAGAAGACATGAACAGACATTTCTCCAAAGAAGACATACAAATGGCTAACAGACACATGAAAAATGCTCCACATCACTTGACATCAGGGAAATACAAATCAAAACCACAATCACACCAGTCAGAATGCCTAAAATTAACAAGTCAGGAAACAACAAATGCTGGTGAGGATGCGAAGAAAGGGGAACCCTCTTACACTGTTGGTGGGGATGCAAGTTGGTATAGCCACTCTGGAAAACAGTAGGGAGGTTCCTCAAGAAGTTCAAAATAGAGCTACCCTATGACCCAGCAATTGTACTACTAGGTATTTATCCAAAGGATACAAACTTGTGATCCAAAGGGGCACCTGTACCCCAATGTTTATAGCAGCAATGTGCATAATAGCCAAACTATGGAAAGAGTCCAGATGTCCATTGATAGATGAATGGATAAAGAAGATGTGGTGTATAGATAGGTAGATAGATAGATGATAGATGATAGATAGAGGTATATTTATGTATATATATAATGGAATATATACATGTATATATAATGGAATATATACATGCATATATATAATGCAATATAAACGTATGTATATATGTATGTATATATATGTAATTTTTATGTGTTTACATATGTGTGTGTGTATACACAATGGAATATTACTCAACCATCGAAAAGGGTGAAATCTTATCATTTACATAGATGTGGATGGAACTGGAGGGTATTATGCTGCTGAGCAAAATAAGTCAATCAGAGAAAGACAATTATCATATGGTTTCACTCATATGTGGAATTTAAGAAACAAAACAGAGGATCATAGGGGAAGGGAGGGAAAAATAAAATAAGACAAAATCAGAGAGGGAGACAAACCATAAGAGACTCTTAACTATAGGGAACAAACTAAGCGTTGCTGGAGGGGAAGTGGGTGGGGGGGTGGGGTAACTGGGTGATGGGCATTAAGGAGGGCATGTGATGTGATGAACACTAGGTGTTATATGCAACTGATGAATTACTAAACTCTACATCTGAAACTAATGATACACTATATGTTAACTAATTGAATTTAATTAAAATAAGTTGCAAGAAAGAACACAATTAAAACCTGTATTTTACAAATTTAAATAGTGGAATGTGATTTTACCAGTATGATCAGCAAGTATTTGATCCTCAGTGAGACAGAACTGGTAAACAGAACCTGCAAGCTGAAAAGACCCATGGATATCACCTACAATGATCCTAGAAAAGTGTTATTCCTGCTGATAGCATCTTATGGCACCTGTTGACCCTGAATACTTAATAATGGGTTTAAAATGCAAGACCTCTGAAGACTAAAAACTTAGCTGTTAAGTTTTCATGATACAGAAGAATTTAACAAAACTTAAGAGGAAGGAAAGCTTTATGACCTGAAATACATAGGTAAGCTGTCTAAAGTGATCCAAGGCATTTGCTCACTTTTCCCTTTTACGTGCACTTATAAAACATGTGGCTTTGGGAAAGTCAGAAAGGTTTCTGTACTAAGTTCTCTTTGTTTATAAAAATTGAGATAATCAACTTCTCTAGGATTATTAACATCTTAGAATCCTGATCCATACTCATATAAAAATGAATAAGATTTAAGACTTTGAACCCCACCCAAGAGCATGTGGCTATTTGAAGATCCCAAAAGGACCTTCCTTATGGGTGATTTTGTTGTCTAAGACAATTCCATAATACATTTCCTAAGGACTGATGAAATCCTGGGTCAAGTGGAACCCACATATTAGGCATGGTTACAGGCACTGAGTGGAGAAATATGTAGAAGAAAGAATTCTTGTCTCTAAAGAACTTATAATCAAACTAAGGATATGTGAAAGTACAAAGCCACCACAGAATGGACAGTTTGAGATAAATGCCTATGAGAAATTCAAGCCCCTACCAGCAGCTCATCCCAATATGGGGTAAAGACTTCAACACCCTGTTGGTGCTGATTGTGCCCTCGCTGTTCCATCACCTGCTGTCACCATGTCATCAATCTGTTGTACAGTTAGAGAGGGTGCCTGGGTAGCTCTGTTGGTCAAATGTTGGACTTTTGATTTCAGCTCTGGTCATGATCTCCGGGTTGTGAGATTGAGCCCCACGTTGGGCTCCCCACTGGACATGGGGCCTGCTTAAGAGTCTTTCTCTCCCTCTCCTTCTGCCTCTCCCCTCAGTTCTCTCCCTTTCTAAAAAATTAAAAAAAAAAAAGAGGAGAGAATGTCTTAAGTTGAAGTGGAGGTCATGATAAGGAATTCTTTGCATGCCCACTTAAAACACCATTATTTAACTAAGCTGCTGAATCTTAAGCCCACTGGCCCTTCATTAACTTCCCTATTCCTGACATTCCCAACAATTTGTTGCATTTAGTTGTCTAAAATTGTGTCATTCCTGGTTGTGGCTCCCAACCCCACCTTAGAGTTGGTAACACTGACATGTAAATCGGAACCCACAAAATGGAGACCACCCCAGTGGCCAGCCCGAAGTCACAATCTAAACCTAAGACAGCCTGAGCTTGGGAAACACCTGTCACCAATCACATCAACACAATCTTCCAACTCAGTTTAACTATCTACCTTACACTAGAAAATAGGACCTGCTCGCCTTCTAAGGAAACCCCCAACCTCCTAGCCAACTATGCCATCATCCACATTGCCTCTTCTAAACTCATTCTTGCTCATAACCTCACAGGAAGATTGTAGAGTTCTCCACTGTTTGTGAGGCACTGTTTTCCTTTGAATAAAGAACATCAAAGTCATTACTAAATTGTTTTGGTTTCATCATTTGACAAAGCAACTTTTGACCATGTCTTAACTATTGTCAGAAAACTCTGAGAAACCACAAGATTTCAGGCAGTGGCTACTTGCCATTTCAGAATACAAACCACTAAGTTCCATGGGACTCATCTATCTTGTTAACACTATAACCCCAGTGCTTAGGACACAGGAGAAACTTGATAAATCTTTGCTGAGTAAATGAATAATTGGTCATCACATTTAGTAAAAAATTCGCTGGTGATCATCTTGCAGTTTATACAAATATCAAATCATGTTGTACAACTGAAACTAGTGTTATATGTCAGTTATACCTCAATTTAAAAAAAAATATTCACAGTAACAAATGACAAAGTCCTTAATCATATAACTTCTATGCTGTGAAAAATGCAGAGAATATTTTGAGACTCCTAGGAAATGTTTTAAAATAACTGATCCTATAAAAGTGAGGGGCTGAAATTGGCCTCATGAAAGAATTGTTATCACAAAAATGTACAACTCTGTGCATGAAATAAAAGGAAGGAAAATAATGAGTACACTGGGAGAAAACAGTGCTGCAACCCTGTGAAAGCCATGGAAATGGAAATTATTAATAAATGGATCACATATAAGGAAATGCTTTGCTTCTGTTGTGGAGATGACAGAGGGTAATTTAGGAGAGCCAGGCACCAAGGGGCAAGACAGAAATGAAAGAAAAACTGGTAAGACTTGTTTAGGGAGAAAAATTTAAAAGATAAAAGGCTTTAATTTCAAAGCTTCCCTCTTTCCCCGCATTCTTCTGAAGTTGAGTTTGAAAAGGAAGCAAATCAATACAATGACCACAGAGTCTACCAACGCAGAGGTGGAAATTACGTTCAGAGACACACCAGCCAAGCTGGTTGGCAGCCCAACAACCCCAGAAACCCACCAGTGCAAACCTCCAGACACATTGTACTCATGAGGGGTGACATACATCAGACGGAGGGACCTGAACATCCCCGTTGGACATCCCCTGTGAAGACCACACTCACACTCGTACCTCATATATACTCTGGAGCCACTTATGAATCATGCAAGAAAATAAGTAACATGGTCTCCTTTCACACTCGACCAAAACAGTAAACCAACCCTGATACAGAATGACTTTCAAATGTTTCCAAAAATCAAGTCCACTTCAGCTGGATGAAGCTTTGTTGAAGAGATGCATCCATAGCACATGGAGCCCGGAGGTCAGGAGACATGTTCTGGCTCCACCTCTCGCTACTAATGGGACATAGGGCAAGTCCCTTTCTTACTTTGAGATGTGGTTTTCTTAGGTATGAAGGCTGTAAGGGCTCTGCAGATCATGTCAGATAATTGTGTGAACATGCTTTATAAACTGTAAGCAAGCATTAGCACATCTTCTGAAAATAGACAATGGGCATGGACTAGCGATGAGGCCATGTCCCCTCTGCTTGAATGCAGGCCATCCTCGGGACTTTCTTGGATCAATAGAATGCAGGAGAACTGACCCTATGGCTGCTCCGGGCATACACCTTGGAATCTTTCATTAGCAAAACTCTTTACCTTCTACATGGGTGGCTCTGCAGAGGACAGTCATCATTGACTGTCTCAGTGTGCCTTTGGGTTTATGCTAACAAATCAGTTTTTTCTTAGAGGTGGAAAGACGGAAGGGAAGGGAACTAACAGCTGATAACCTACAGGGCATCAGGGATTAATTAGATCTACTAGCTGAATTCACTTTTCCCAATCCTTTCCCCAAGTTCCACAAACACTTGACTTCTTATAAATGCAAACTCAGATTTTTACTCTTTTCTATTTCTCCCTTTAAATATTCATATTATCCATTGAAACAGCCTGTAGTATATTTACTACAGAAAAGGAGAGAGAATAGCTCCGGAGATTTGAACTAGACTGTCTCAACCCCAAAGCAGCTGGTGACCTATTGTGCCTAGATGCCATTTGCCCTTTGCTCTGTCCTGGGCTGCCACTCATCCTGCCTGGATTACAACCTGGCTTAGGAAAGGTAAGCACCTTGGTTCTGTCATTCCTCTGCCTTAAGTCATCCTCAGACTTTCTATGAAACGGTCACTCTTCCACAGTTGGCCACCCACCTTGTGTTTTCCACACATCTCAAGCAATCAGCCCCCAGACATCATCAGCTGATGAAACCCTAGAGCAATTATACTTGTGCCATGGAATTTCAGGATAGTTTTCAAGCACTCATTGCCCAGACAGGGGCAAGACAAAGCTGGTTTCCTATGAACAACACAAGAAGGGCAGCTGTGAGTGAGGGATGCTGCAGAGAGAAAGGGTGTTTTCTTATTGCACATAGTACATTTGAAGTATAATAAAGTGTCAACTTTCCCAGTAGAGGAACTACTATTTCCAAATACAAAAATAACCCAAGTGGTGCAACCTTTATGATTACAGTCCTTAATCTCAAACTTTATGCTCTCTTCATCTGTGTCTGAGTCCACACTATATCACAGATGACAGAGAAAAAAAAAGGATCATAATTAGAAACATTTTATAATCAGTGTCATGGAAGTCAGTTGTCTAGGCAGAATTAGTGACATAATAAATGGAACCTGACACAACGTTTCAGATTAAACTGGAAAGGGTTGCCCATCCTTGCTGGTAGACTGTGGATTCCATGATGGATTCCATGATGATGGGGGTCCTGGCCCTCAGACCAGGATATGGGAATTCAAATCCTAACTGCCATTTACTAGCTGTGTGTCTTGGACACACCACTTAACCCATGTGCTTCGGTCACCCTCAGTATCGGGATCACAACTCTTATAGTTCAAGGATTGTTGTGAAGCTTAAAATCAAATTGAGAAGAAACACTTGGTAGCACATTATTTTTGCACAAAAAGTGCAAAAAGAATGGCTAAGAAAGCATTGTCCTGAGTCCTAAGAAAGCATTGAGTGCAGCTAAAGGAGTATAGACAGTATTTCTATCAGTCACTTTTTTTTTAAAGATTTTATTTATTTATTTGAGAGAGAGAGAATGAGAGACAGAGAGCACGAGAGAGAAGAGGGCAGAGGGAGAAGCAGACCCCCTGCTGAGCAGGGAGCCCGATGTGGGACTCGATCCCGGGACTCCAGGATCATGACCTGAGCCGAAGGCAGTCGCTTAACCAACTGAGCCACCCAGGCGCCCTCTATCAGTCACTTTTAATCACAGTCCATCACATCTATAAGTAAATCAAACAGAGATGGTAATACCTGGGAGAATCAGGCTCCAGGGACCACTCCAGCAGCGACTCCCCCCAGTTCTGCTGGGATGGTTGTAAAGGACAGAAAGAAAAAGTAAGTAGGTGGCCCTGCTGTCCTTCAGGTGACTCTTGACTGCAAGAGTGAAATGAAACAGTTATTCATAAGCTGTACCCACAGAAGAGGTGCCAAAGATAACCTGATTTTGCGAACAAAACAAAACAAAACAAAAAACTGGAAAAAGTGGATAAGCCCATAGCTGGGATATTTCATAAGGACTTTTGCACAATGGCAAATAGACATATATTTGATATCCCTGTGTTCTTTCCTCCATCCCCTATAAATACCCTCTCTCACCTCCAATTCACTGCGTCACATTTTTGCTTTTTGTATATTTCATCTGCTTCAGGAAGCCATAACTGACTATTTACCCCATATCCTCCCACTGCAAAGTGTCATTACATTCCATCTAATGACTTTTGCTGACGCATACGTTGATTGTTTTGATATCCCTGGCTTCCCAAATTAAAATGTCATACTCCTGAGGGTGGAAACCATGTCTAATCTTTAATACATACCCCTAAGCATTGTGTCCAGTGGCAGTGGCAGACTGTGTCCATAGACAACTCCAGGTGCTTGTGGGATCTTTATCTCCAAGTGTCATAATTTTAAGTTATGTAAGAAGCTACTCCAGTACAATTGGCTATTCCCATCTTAAAAAGCCTAAAGACCTGAATCACACTGAGATCATAAGGTATCAGCACCAGAATAAACAACCTAAATTGCCATAAAGAGGTCAAAGTCACAATACAATAAATTACATGTTCCTAAAGCTACTAAACTGGTAAAACTAATGTGACATGAGAAAGGAGCCTGGTCAGCCTCTTACCCATGGGGACCCATTCAGACTAGTTTCCACGTCCACAAAATCACCTATGGTTGGATAATCTCAAAGCAGTCCTCATTTCTTGCTTCCTTCTGTTTCACTCTGCTGGTAGGCCTGCTTGAAAATAGCATGTCCTTCCTATACTCTGCCCTAGTGTTTTGTCTGTATCTCCCTTTTGGCATTTTTCATTCTGTGCATCATATTATGATCATGGGCCTTCTCTTCTCTCCTACTCTTTTCTCCCCAACATGATTCTTCCCTCGACAACACCCATTCAGAGCACAATGCTTCCCCAGAGGTGTGAGGAAATGGAAAGATGGCGTGTGGGCCCTCCATCTGCTTAAAAGAATGAGTCCTGGAATGCACTGCCTCTCGGTCCAAGCAGCAACTATGCACCTAGCAGCCATCAGATTTTACCGGGCCCAGAGCTGGGTTCATCCTGAACATCACCGGCCCTAGCAATGAGGCCACAGTGCCTGGAACTTTAGGCCCATTTCAAGCCATCTTTCAGAGAACAGAATAAATGGGGATAGTTAAAAGATCACACAAATTAGTTGAAGCATAGGCAGAAGAAATTTACAGTTTAAATAGGTCTATGAAATCAAGGTTCTATCACATTGGTGCCAAAAATGTAGATCAACAGACTACAACCCAAATTTAATCTAATTTGTTTTAAGAGGAAAGAAGATTAATAAGTGTAACACTGTCTACACTCCCTGTTTATACCTTCTCATTTGCTCCTCAAACCACTTCATCCCCACTACTCCATCCCAAAGCCACAAGTTATCTCCTCATTATATAGGTAATATTAATGAAGTGTTTATTATAGTTTTCCTAAACTATGGCCAACACCATTCTACATAATAATAATGACCTGGGTGTTGTGAAAAATGAAGATTTCTGAGTCCCAAACCCAGAAAAAAGAAAAACTCATCAACCCAGAAGAAGTATCTTTTAAATATTTTCTAAAAATGAAAGCAGAGTAAAAATATTTTCAGGTAAACAAAACTGAGAGAATTCATTATAAATAAACATGGTTTTCAAGAAACACTAAGGCAAATTCTTCAGGCTGAAAGGAAATGACTCCAGATGATAAATAGGGCCTCCAGGAAGGACAAACATCACTGGAAATGGTAAATATGTGGTAAATATAAGAGACTCTGTATTTTCTTTTCTTCTCTTAATTTCATTAAAAAGCAAATGACTTTATTAAAAAGCATAAGACTATTTAGTGCAAAAAGAAAAGGAATGTATTGTAGGTTTTCTAAAATATGCAGATAGAAGATCTATGACAACAGCACAAAGGATTAGGGTGATAGGTAGCTGAAACTATACTGCTGCAGGTTTCCTATCTTTTATATTTCACATGATGTAGTACAATATTAATTCTACTAAGAAGTAGAATGTAAAATGTTAAAGGTGCAGATTTTAATTCCTAGAACAGTATTCTGGAAGGGTGGTCCCCTGACCAGAAGCACTGGCATCACTTAGGAACTTATTAGAAATGCACTTTCAAGGACCCCACCCCCACCCACTGAACCAGAAATTCTGGGGTGGGGCCCAGCGATTTGTGTTTTAACAAGCCCTCCAAATGATTCAGGTGGATGTGAAGTTTGAGAATCACTTTTCTAGAGCTACCATTAAAAAATAATGCAAAAAGACATAGTGACATAGGATAATTAATAGAATAGAGTAAGTAGAATAGAATAAATAGAATAATGCAAATAGAATACTAAAAAATAATTTACTCTACAGAAAGCAAAAGAGGAGGAATAGAGGAGGAAAAACAGAGAGCAAGGAGGAGAAATAGGAGACAAATAGCAAAACGACAAAATTAATCCAACAATATCAATAATTTCATTAAGTGTAGGTGAACTAGAAGCTTCAATTAAAGGCAAAGATTAGCAGACTGGGGGGGAAAAGCAAGATCCAACTATATTCTGTTTACAGAAAATTTACCTTAAATACAAAGGCACAAATAGGCTGAAAGTAAATGGACAGAAAAAAATATACCATGCAAAGAACTCTTAAAACTCAACAATAAGAAAATATATAACCCAATTTAAAAATGAGCCAAAGACCGTGACACCTCACCAAAGAAGATATACAGGTGCAAATAAATATATGAAAAGGTCTCCACATTGTATGTCATCGGGGAGATAAAAATTAAAACAAAAATGAGATACCACTACACATCTATTAGAACTGTCAAAATCTGGACCACTGACAACACCGTATGCTGGCAAGGATGTAGGACAAACAGGAAATCTCATTTATTGCCATTGGGAATGCAAAATGGTACAGTCACTTTGGAAGACATTTGGTGGTTTCTTTTTTTTTTTTTTTTTTTAGATTTTATTTATTGATTTGACAGAGAGAGACACAGTGAGAGAGGGAACACAAGCAGGGGAATGGGAGAGGGAGAAGCAGGCTTCCCACGGGGCAGGGAGCCTGATGTGGGGCTTGATCCCAGGACCCTGGGACCCTCGACCAGGACTCAAAGGCAGAAGCTTAACGACTGAGCCACCCAGGCGCCCCCATTTGGTGGTTTCTTACAAAACTAAATGTGCTTGTTACCAAGCATTAGAAGTGGATAAGAGTGATCAGGGGTCCCAAACAGGACATTAGATGAAATAGATCATAGCCAAATGCACTGATCCACTGTCCCAGCCACTTCTAATGAAGACCCCCACCACTACCCTACTGAGAAGAAGGGGCAATGACAGAATCACAATTGTGCCTGTTCATTAGTTGTAACTTACAGTGTTTGTTTATGCTGCATGTAGTTGTCTGATAACCACACGGTTCCATTCTTCTCACTGATCCTTATACAGACTTGAGTTATAATAAGGCAGTGCTGAAGCGTAAAGACCAGGGCAAACCCAACCAGAGTTTGCAATTTGTACCTGAGTGCTAAACTTGAGTAAGGGCAGGCAAGCAGCATCTTTTACAGGATGGGTCAGGCCCAGTGGCTGTGTTTCTGGGTGTGCCCCTCTGACACAGGCATGCCATCATCAAACTGATCAGCAACGCACTGTCGACTCTGCAGAACTCCCTATGTGCTCTTGCAAGACAGGTGTGCAGGCCTATAGCAGCAGCTGTAGCTCAGGACTGATGGACAGCTCTGTCCATAAAAACACGGCAGAGAGTCCGGGCAGGACATGGCACCTCTGTGTCATCAAGCACTTTTACTTACATCAATCTGAAGAAAACAGATTTTACCTTGGCGACATGGGCAGTACACCCTAACTCTAACTTAAACAATAACTGGATGATAAAAATCATAGCAATGTCCTGAACTTTCCTTTGAAATGTTTCAAGTGCCTTTATATGTCTTGGTGATATTGGAGACATATGAAGAAAAGGTAAATGATAATATGCAGGGTTGGATGGGAATGTGAGCAAAGGATTAACAAAATCTTTCTCTTCTGTATAAGAATTTGACCTGTGGTTACCTTTTGGGCTCTGTTGTCTTGGAAATAGATAAAGATAAAACATGTGGAGTGACTGGGTGGCTCAGTCAGTTAAGCATCTACCTCTTGATCTCGGCCATGGTCTTGATCTCAGGGTCATGAGTTCAAGCCCTATGTTGGGCTCCATGCTGGATGTAGAGTCTAGTTAAAAAAAAAAAAAAAAGATAGAATATGTAGCTATCACTAAGCAGCATTACTGATGGTAGAAAAAACCTGATTGATAACTGCATCAGAACCAGGAATATGTGAACACCTGACAGGAAGCCACGTCCTTAGGCTTCTGTCAGTGCAGTGATCTTGCTGGTGCATGCCTTTGTGGGAGCCCACAAAGCTACATGAATGGCTCCTATGAGGAATGAGGCTCCAGAGTCAGGGCATCCCCACACCTGCCAATGAGGTTTGTCTCTTTGCACCTGAGTCATTACCTGGGGCAGAGAGAGACTAGCTCCTTATGGCCACTGGGCAGACCTCTGGACACCCACCGAGAGAGGTCTGACACTGCCAGCCAGCAACCTCTGTTTTCTGAACAATGCACTTCTGAGTAGGCTAATGCTTTGAGAATCTGAGTGTTTATTTGGCTCCACGAAGACACCCTGGTGGTGTTGTATTGAGGCATTAAACTATCCAGTTTATACCAAACAGGAATTCACATAGACACCATTGGTGGTTTCCAAGTTGTCTACCCAGTTTAAAAGCAACTGTCCAGTGAACACAGATCAAAAACATCTAAGCAACTAAGCTCTCAAGTAGCTCAAATAGGTGTCTAGGCGTGAATGTACCAAAAAAATTCCGCTCAAATATTCCATGGGATCATGCTGAAGATTCAACGTGTTCCAGGAGCTTCAAAGAATACAGAAGAGTCAGCCTCTTTATTTAAGGCTCAACATTCAATCCAAGTGGAGAAGCCAGGTGTGAAACATATCCCAAGATATGTCATCTCCAACACCTAAAAATTGCAGAATTGAGTCATTCTGGCCCTCTCCCTACATTTCATTTCTGCTGATGTTTCATTTTAGTCACATGAGGTGGTGGAAAGAGCCTGGGTGAGAAATCAGAAGATCCGCCTGGGCAAGCACCTTACATTATGTGTCTGGCAGAACCACATCCAATAAATACTTGTTAAAGAAATGAATGAGCCTTTCTGAGTCCTCAGCTCCTTCCTCCGTAAAATGAAAATATCTACCTCATCTACTTTGGAAAATTGTTTTCAAATGAGATAATGCATGTGAAAGCTTTTCATAAACTGTAGAGCACTGAACAATTAATAGTATAAAGGCATTCTGAACTGCCTCCTTTCATTATTGAGTAATATGAGAAAGGTGCATCTTGAGACAGGTCTTGAGACTAACAACCCACATAGTTCTCTGGTGGGAAGGAGCTAATGCTACTATCAATCACAAGCACAGTGGAGATTTGGTCTTAATAGAAATGGATTCTTTGCCTTATTGCTATTTTTGCCTACTGAGTACATGAAACTTGAGTAGGTTTATGTTTCAACTCCATCTTCCAAATTACATCTGTGATACCTCTGCAAGGCTTAACCTTGTTCACTCAGCACAAGTTTAGAAAATATCTCAGTGTCACTCCTTACACCACACTAAATTACATGGACTTAGGTATTACCTATTATAGGATATCAATTTTCAATTACATGCAAAAAAATTTTACAGCAACATCACGCCCATAAAGTTGTAATTTTGCAGAGATGATTTCTAACTAAAGAAAAGCCTTCTTTCAAATCATTAATTGGGTTGGGGAAATGAGTGCCCACCCAAGTTAACAAAAATTCACTGAAAACTGGCTGTGTACATGGCACTTTCCTGAGTTTGGGGTGCTGGCGCTGGGTGCTGCTGCTAGGTAGTGGGTGCTGGTGCTGGGTGCTAGGTACTGGTACTGGTGCTGGGTACTGGAAAAGGCAACAGTGATGTTTCTATATTCAAGAATCTTTTACCCTAAAAACATGCAAATAATCTATCATTATGACATATGACAGAATGATCTTGATAAAAAGTAATTGTATGAATAACACAGAACAGTGAGGGAAAATCACTATTATTAATGAGAATCAAGAAAAGCTACCTCTTAGCTGAGCCCTGAGAACAAGAATGAATTTTCTAGATGAAGAAAACAAAACCCAAATCAAAGGAACAGCATCCACAAACACTTGGGGATATAAAAGGGCACCTTGTGCTAGTGGAACAGTGTGTGATAACATAAACTCTGTATCAGAATGTGTGGGAAGTAAAGGTAGAAAGTGAGTTTACAGTTTGAGTAACACGCTAAGAGGTGTGTTGTGTTCTATTGACAGCAGAAGCACTGTGGAATGTCAGGAGTGGAGGAACATGGAGGAGCTAAGCTGGAACTCCAGTCTGCTTCCTGACCGAGTATCTTCACCCTTCAAAGCCCTCCCTTGCAGGTTTCACTTAAACATCACAGCCTCAATGCGGTCCTTGAACCCTGCGGCCTGGTTTACTTGCTGTTCACCGGCTTTCAGAGCACCCGGATCTTCCTTGTGATTGTGTGTTCAATGTCTCTCTTCTCTGCCAGGGTTCCATGCAGGTCCTATGGCAGCCATGTCTGGCATGTCTCCAGAGCCTCGCACACCTATGGATACTCAACAAAAGCTTGTTGAGTGAATGCAATGAATGAGTCATCCAATGAAAACGTGACAAGGGCCTGAATAAAGGCATTGAAAAGACAGAGAACAGAGATAGGAGAGAGATCAGAAGAAAGAATCAAGGTAATGGCTGATGGGGGTTGGGAGGTCTGCCTAAAGATAATGAGGTTTCAAGCCAGAGACTGGAAGATTGTCTGGGCCATTACTTGAGACAGAGAACTCAAAAGGAAGGGTGGGTTGGGGGGAATTCTCAAACAACATTTCTTACAATATTTACTCATCACCATGCTTTTTCCTTTCTCCCCTCCCCCTTTCTTTGCTATGTAATGAAATTTAGCATCATAAATAATACTTCCTTATTCCCTACTTTACTGGAAAACTAGCACACGAGGGACAGACAGTCAAACCGTTTGTTATCCATTTGTCACAGGATATTATTTCCCCTGTTCAAATAGGCAAATGATGGCTTCCAAATTTGTAATGACCTGTTAGAAAGGATATTATAGTTTGATGCCAGCCAAAGACAAGTGTGTTAGTTATGGGTGATTGATGCTAAGCTGCTTTTCTGACACCAGCTGGGACATGTCACCTCCCTTAAGACTAAGATGGATGTTGATCCTTCCAGTCGTGTAAGTAAGATTAGGTGATTGATTCTGGTAACTGTGCAAAGTTTCTTGTTAAATATTAAATAGTGGGACACTATCTTGTTTCATCAATTAAGATAGAGGATTCCATCTGCCTGGATAATCAGCTATGGAGATTTGACAGAGGTGCCTAGGAAGATAAAATAGCTTAGACTTTGGGTCAAAGTTTGACCACTGGACACAGATAGGGCCAGTCTATTGAACCAAAGGCCGAAGGTAGGTCGATTCTACCAATAACATGGCTTGGCTCTCAGCTCTTTTCTTGAATAAGGGTATAACTGTTTAGTAGATGAATAACTGTGTCCAAGTCCTCTTTGGTCCTTATAAAAATAATGCTTTGAGAAACCTAGACATGCAGATGTGGAGAATAAGAGCTGAGAGAGAAGTTCTAAAATGAACTCTCTCAGGGTCCACTTGCTTCCTATTCTTTGTTGATTTGCCATAAAAATATGAAACCCCAGGACGCCTGGGTGGCTCAGTTGCTTAAGTGTCTGCCTTCAGCTGAGGTCATGATCCCAGGGTCCTGGGGTGGAGCCCTGCATCAGGCTTACTGCTCAGCGGGGAGCCTGCTTCTCCTCCTGCCTGCAGCTCTCCCTGCTTGTTCTCTCTCTCTCTGTCAAATAAATAAATAAATAAATAAATAAATAAAATCTTCAAAAAAATGTGAAACCCCTCTAAACCTTCTACCTGGCCACAACAAAGAAATTATAAGTGAGTAACCCTGTTTGTGGAAGCCAGAGCAGCTTTTGACATAAAGTTAGGGTGAGAAGAGGTAGATCAAAGAAAGATGAGGGAGGTTGAAAGTCAAAGAGCTATAGTTTAATGTGTTCCAGGAAGGCTGGTCTCATTCATTCACTCACTCACTCACTTACTTATTCATGCACCATGGTACCATGTCAGGTCTGGAACACCGTGAGTGTTCATGTACTTGTTGAATGAATGAAAAACAAAATTACTACAAGAAGCAATGTAATAAAGAACACATTTATGAAGATAATATTTAAATATTTTAATGTTTTGTTTGTAAGTAAATGCTATTAATTATAGGATATGATTCTGTGAATTAATGTTAGATCTTAAGCTAAAGAACCAAAGGGCTTTTTAAAAAAATTAACAGACCATTTTTTAGGGCAGTTTTAGGTTTGCAGAAAAATTGAGCAGAAAGTAGAATTCCCATATGCTCCCCCCAGCACCCTATATATAGTTTCTCCTATTATTAACACTTTGCTTTAGTATGGTATGTTGATTAAAATCAGAGAACCTAAACTAACATGTCATTATCACCCGAAGTCCATAGTTCACATTAGGGCTCACTCTTGGTATTATTGTACATTGGGTGGGTTTTGACAAATGTTTAATGACATGTGTCCACCATTATAGTATCATATAGAATAGTTTCACTGCCCTAAAAATCCCCTATGCTTTACCTATTTGCCCTTTCCCCTCCCCAAACGCTTGGCAACCACTGACATTTTAACTGTCTCCATAGTTTTGCCTTTTCCAAATGTCATATAGTTTAGAATCATACAGTATATAGCCTTTTCAAATTGGCTTCTTTCACTTTGTAATATGCATTTAGGTTTCCTCCATGTCCTTTCATGACTTTTCATCTATTTTAGCACTAAATAATATTCCCTTGTCTGGAGACACCATGTTTGTTTATTCATTCACCTACTGAAGGACATCTTGGTTCCTTCCGAATTTTGACAGTTATGAATAAAAATGCTATTAACATCTGTGCATAGGTTTTTTTGTGGGCATAAGTTTTTAGCTCTTTTTGGTAAATACCAAGAGTGCAACTGCTAGACTGTATGGTAAGACAATGTTTAGTTCTGTGAGGACCTGCCAAACTGTCTTCCAAAGTGGCTACACCATTTTGCATTCCCATCAGCAAGGAGTGAGAGTTCCTGTGCCCCATATCCTTGCCAGTGTTTGGTCCTTTCATTATTGTGTATTTTAGCCGTTCTAATAAGTGTGTAGTGGTATCTCATTGTTGTTTTAATTTGCATTTCCTGATGACATATGATGTGGAGCATTGCTTTGTATGCTTATTTGCCATGTATATATCTTCTTTGGTGAGGTGTCTTGTTCAGATCTTTTGCCCATTTAAAAAATTGAGTTGTTTGTTTTCTTATTGTTGAGTTTTAAGAGACTGTGCATATTTTAAGAGACTGTGCATACAGTCCTTTATCAAATATGTACTTTGCAAATATTTTCTCCCAATCTGTGGTTTGTCTTTCATTCAGTTTTTTATTTTAATGAAGTTCAACTTACCAATTTTTTCTTTCATGGATTGTGCTTTTGGTGTTGTATCTAAAAAGTCATCATCAAACCTAAGATTTCCTCTAGATAATCTCCTACACTATCTTATTATTTTAATTAATCTCTACACCCAATGTGGGTCCCAAACTCACAATCCCAAGATCAAGAGTCACATGCTGCACCAACTGAGCCAGCCAGGCACCCCCAAAAGTAGGTTTTGTATTTTTTTATCCACTCTGATAATCTCTGCCTTTTAATTGGTCTATTTAGACCATTCACATTTAAGTTGATATTGGTATAGTGGATTTAATATCTAATATTTGTAGCTATTTTCTATTTGTTGCTTTTTGTTTTTATTTTTGATCTTCCACTCTTTTCCTGTCTTCTCTGGTTTTATTTTATTTTTTTAAATATACATAATTTTATTACAAAAATTTTTTTAATTCTATTTTATTATGTTATGTTAATCACCATACATTACATCATTAGTTTTTGATGTACTGTTCCATGATTCATTGTTTGCATATAACACCCAGTGCTCCATTCAATACGTGCCCTCTTTAATATCCATCACCAGACTAACCCATCCCCCCACCCCCTCCCCTCTAGAACCCTCAGTTTGTTTCTCAGAGTCCATAGTCTCTCATGGTTCATCTTCCCCTCTGACTTCCCCCCCTTCATTTTTCCCTTCCTACTATCTTTTTTTTTTTTTTAACGTATAATGTATTATCTGTTTCAGAGGTATAGGTCTGTGATTCATCAGTCTTACACAATTCACAGCACTCACCATAGCATATACCCTCCCCAGTGCCTATCACCCAGCCACCCATCCATCCCACCATTCCAGCAACCCTCAGTTTGTTTCCTGAGATTAAGAATTCCTCATATCAGT
>NC_138371.1:103066469-103156466 GCF_054177405.1 Leptonychotes weddellii | reverse complement strand
GGTTTCTATTTCATTGATTTCTGCTCTGATCTTTATTATTTCTCTTCTCCTGCTGGGTTTAGGCTTTATTTGCTGTTCTTTCTCCAGCTCCTTTAGGTGTAGGGTTAGGTTGTGTATTTGAGACCTTTCTTGTTTCTTGAGAAAGGCTTGTATTGCTATATACTTTCCTCTTAGGACTGCCTTTGCTGCATCCCAAAGACTTGGAACAGTTGTGTTTTCATTTTCATTTGTTTCCATGAATTTTTTTAATTCTTCTTTAAATTCCTGGTTGACCCATTCATTCTTTAGTAGGATGCTCTTTAACCTCCATGTATTTGAGTTCTTTCTGACTTTCCTCTTGTGATTGAGTTCTAGTTTCAAAGCACTATGGTCCAAAAATATGCAGGGAATGATCCCAATCTTTTGGTACTGGTTGAGACCTGATTTGTGACCTAGGATTTGATCTATTCTGGAGAATGTTCTATGGGCACTAGAGAAGAATGTGTATTCTGTTGCTTTGCAATGGAATGTTCTGAATATACCTGTGAAGTCCCTTTGGTCCAGTGTGTCATTTAAAGTCTTTATTTCCTTGTTGATTTTTTGCTTAGATGATCTGTTCATTTCAGTGAGGGGGGTGTTAAAGTCCCCCACTATTATTGTATTGTTGTCAATGTGTTTCTTTGATTTTGTTATTAATTGGCTTATATAATTGGCTGCTCCCATGTTAGGGGCATAGATATTTACAACTGTTAGATCTTGTTGGATAGACGCTTTAAGCAGGATATAGTGTCCTTCCTCATCTCTTATTATAGTTTTTGTTTAAAATCTAATTTGTCTGATATAAGGATTGCCACCCCAGCTTTCTTTTGGTGTCCGTTAGCATGGTAAATGGTTTTCCACCGCCTCTCTTTCAATCTCGAGGTGTCTTTGGGTCTAAAATGAGTCTCTTGCAGACAGCATATCTATGGGTCTTGTTTTTTTTATCCAATCTGATAGCCTGTGTCTTTTGATTGGGGCATTTAACCCATTTACATTCAGGATAACTTTTGAAAGATAGGAATTTAGTGCCATTGTATAGCCTGTAAGGTGACTGTTACTGTATATTGTCTGTGTTCCTTTCTGGTCTGTGTTACTTTTAGGCTCTCTCTTTGCTTAGAGGACCCCTTTCAATATTTCCTGTAGGGTTGGTTTCATGTTTGCAAATTCTTTTAGTTTTTGTTTGTCCAGGAAGCTTTTTATCTGTCCTTCTATTTTCAGTGACAGCCTGGCTGGATATAGTATTCTTGGCTGCATATTTTTCTCATTTAGTGCTCTAAATATATCATGCCAGTCCTCTCTGGCCTGCCAGGTCTCTTTGGATAGGTCTTTTGCCAATCTAATGTTTCTACCATTGTAGGTTACAGACCTCTTGTCCCAAGCTGCTTTCAGGATTTTCTCTGTCTCTGAGACTTGTAAGTTTTACTATTAGATATTAGATACTATTAGATCTATTTTTATTGATTTTGAGGGGGGTTCTCTGTGCCTCCTGGATTTTGATGCCTGTCTCCTTCCCCAAATTAGGGAAGTTCTCTGCTATAATTTGCTCCAATATACCTTCTACCTCTCTCTCTTTCTTTTTCTTCTTCTGGGATCCTAATTATTTCATATTGTTTCATCTTATGGTATCACTTATCTCTCAAATTCTGCCCTCGTGATCCAGTAGTTGTTTATCTCTTTCTTCTCAGCTTCTTTATTCTCCATCGTTTGGTCTTCTATATCACTAATTGTCTCTTCTGCCTCATTTATCCTAGCAGTTAGAGCCTCCATTTTTTATTGCACCTCATTAATAGCCTTTTTGATTTCGACTTCGTCAGATTTTAGTTCTTTTATTTCTCCAGAAAGGGTTTCTCTAATATCTTCCATGCTTTTTTCAAGCCCAGCTAGTATCTTTATAATTGTCATTCTGAACTCTAATTCCAACATCTTACTAATGTCCGTATTGATTAGGTCCCTGGCAGTCAGTACTGCCTCTTGTTCTTTTTTCTGAGGTGAGTTTTTCCATCTTGTCATTTTGTCCAGAGGAGAACAGATGAATGAGAGAACAAAATGCTAACAGGGTAACAACAACCCAGAAAAATATACACTAAACAAATCAGAAGAGACCTGAAACCAGGGAAAAAGAAAGGGAAAGAAAGAAAAAAGAAAAAAACAAAAACAAAAGAAAGAAAAGACAAAGAAAAAGAAAAAAAAAAGAATATGGTCAAATATGATCAGGCTGGTGAATAGATCAGTGCCACGCACTAGATTTTGGGCGTATTTTGGTCTGTTAGAAGAAAGTGCCTCCCAAAATTTTAAAGAAAGAAAAACTTATATATGTACTAAAATAAGGGTAAATACAATGAAGGGATAGAATACGATTGTAAAGATGACAATTATAAGATTTTATAAAAGGAATTGATAAGAAGTTGGTTGAAAAAAGAAAGAGGAGAAATTTAAAAAAAAGGGGGGGAGAGAATGTGATCAGGCAGGAGACTAGAACAAAGCCATACACTAGAGATTTAGAGTATATTTTGGTCTGTTAGAAGAAACTATATCCCAAAATTTTAAAGAGAGAACAACTTATATATATACCAAAAATAGGGTTAACTACAATGAAGGGATAGAATATGACTCTAAAAATGAAAAATAAAAAAGATTTTTAAAAAAAGGGATTGATAAGATATTGGTTGAAAAAGGGAAAAAGAAAAATTTAAAAAAGTAGAAAAAGAAAAAAAAGAAAATTAAAAAAATTAACTTTGAAAGACTTAAGAATCATGGGAAAAAAGCCATGAATTCTATGTGCAGTATTCCCCTAGCTCTGGAGTTCTGCCATTCTCATTGATGGGTAAACTTGGTCTTGGCTGGCTGTTCTTGCTGATTTTCTGGGGGAGGGGCCTGTTGCCATGGCTCCCAAATGTCTTTGCTGGAGATGGAATTGCCCCGCCCTTGCCGGTCGGGCTAAGTAATCTGCTCAGGTTTGCTCTCGGGAGCTTTTGTTCCCTGCAAGCTTTCCGTTCAGCTTTGGAGGCCAAGAGTGAAAATGGCGGCCTCCCAATCTCCACCCCAGAGGAGCCGAGAACTCGGGGCCCCGCTCCTCAGTGAGCCCCCAGAGAAAAGCAATCACTCCCATCTCCCCGGTCTCCGGCCACTCTCCATGCTCACCTGGCCTGTGACCCAGCATTTCTGTCTTTGGCACCCAACTCAGTGTGGAGTCTCCAAACCCAGCAGACCCCTATGGTGTGCTCCCGCGCCACTCCTCCCCAGGGGAGGAAGGAGAGTCTCCCCGAATCTGCCACTTGTTGGGTCCCTGCTGGAGGAGCAGTGTCCTGACTGTGCTGCGGATCATGGTTTATGGCAACCCCGACCTGAGAGCCCGCACCTCGGCTCCATCTCTGCAGCCGGCTTCCCTGCTCCGATACCTGGGAGCTCTGCCGCACTCAGGCACACCCAGTCTTTCTGTGACCCTGAGGGTCATGAGACCACACTCCCAGCAAGGGTTCCACCCCCCGCTTAGCCACTGGAGTGACGTCCCTCAGCGGAGCCAACTTCTAAAATTTCCGATTTTGTCCTCCGCGGCTCTATCACTTGCGGGTAGCGGCTGATGGAGGCCCCCTCCCCCACTGTCTATCCTCCGGAATATCACCTCGGATTCACTTCTCCGCATGTCCTACCTTCCAGAAAGTGGTCGCTTTTCTGTTCAGAGAGTTGCTGCTATTCTTTTCTTTGATCTCCTGTTGAGTTCGTAGGTGTTCAGAATGGTTTGATCCCTATCCAGCTGAATTCCTGGGACCAGATGAAATTTAGGTCTCCTACTCCTCTGCCATCCTGCTCCTCCCCCAATTTTTTTTAAAAAACAAAATGCAACATTCTAAAAAACCCAAAATTTACTATTGATACTAATTCCTACAAGTTTGCTGTGCTACAATACACAAGTCAAGAAATTAAGAGAACCATTAAATATTTAGAAACATTCAACATCAGAAGCTTTAAAATCTAACTGTATGTAGTAGCCCCTCAAAAAGCTACAACCTGCATTTTTAAAAAAGTATTTTCTCTACAAAGGATCTTATCAGCTACACAAAAATCTATACAGTTTTTTATTGAACCTAATATTGAGCTGCACTTGAATTCACATTCTTAGCAAAACAATTGCCTGAGCACACATGCACACTCCACACATATCATTACAGGATAGCCATTTATTCTTCTTCTCCTCTTCTTCATCATCTTCATCTTCTTCCTCCTCTTCCTCTTCCTGCTCATCCTCTGGTTCATTCTTTTCTTTGAACCTGTTGGTTCTCCAGTTTAGTACTTCTCCAAAGAGAAGTTTTATACTGTTAATTTGTTAGCAAATTTTTTCTCTAAAGTAGTGAAAAAGTAAAATTTTAATCTATTTTGAAGTTCTATGAGTTAAATTATTTTGAATTAGTGCAAAGTTTCACCCCCACAGCATTGTGTTCCCTCTCTGTACTGGATGACCCATGGTTTTGTATTCTATTCTAATATGTATGCTCTTCTATTCATGCTAATTACTGAAAGATGACAATACTTTTGTGCCCGATATTGGGCAGCATTGAACTGCTTTTGCAACCCAGGCCATGGGATTACACCTCTTCTTGGATCTGGTCAGCAGCTCATCCCTTTCTTCTCGGATGCAACTACCAGGAAAGAAAATCTTCTAATTGACTTGATACTAGAATATTAAACAAGTACAGACTCACACGATGTTTCAGCTCTCTTTTTCTCTGTGGGAAAGTTGGGGAGAACAAACTTTGGGAAGATACAAGGAAACTGGAAAAGGTTTATTGTTGCATAGCCAGTTTACCATATTCTATGTTCCATAACTAGGAACAAAACGGGATGAGCTAGGCAGCCATGAGGTTGGCTATAATTTTATGAAAGGATTAGGCTAAAACTCTAAGTAGGGTTGATTCTCTTCCTCACTAAAAGCTCTTCCTTCGTCTGTTTTCTCCTTTCCTACTAATCCCATGTGCATGGTCTCTAGAAATTGGAGGTCTCACATGGGCAAATCTCCTGGGTGTCCAGAAGAGGCTGGACATTTGGGTATGGGGTGCAGGTTGGCTATACTATCTCACCCAGTAGTGCTTCATAAATGTTCACTGAATCTATGAAATATGTAAAAGTTTCAATGAAAGTCCTTTGGAGACTTCTGGTTTCTGGTCCAACATGTAGAGATCTTGGAAGTCATCACTCTTATTCTGACAACAAGAGAAAAGTTAAACAAACTAAAAATCAACAACTCCTCTTAGATCCATCAGAGAGTTGAGGTCACAGAGAAACTGCTGTTCCCAAACTGGAGAGGGAAGCAGACACAGAGAATCATAGCTTTCCAAGAGCAGAAGTTTGCTGTTAGAGCCAATACTGTTCCTTTTATCCAATACATCATGGCTGGTTTTCAACAAAAAATTGTAAGATATGCTAAAAGGCACAAAAGACAGTATGAGATTCAAAGCAACTATCAGAACCAGACTCAGATATGGCAGAGATTTGGAATTATCAGACTAAGAATTTAAAATAACTGATTAATATGCTAAGGGTTCTGCTGGAAAGTGGACAACATGCAAAAACAGATGGGCAATGTGAGCAGAGAAATGGAAACTCTAAGAAAGAAATAAAATACAATTCTAGAGATCAAAAGCACTGTAAGAGAAACAGAGAATGCCTTTGATGGGTGCATAATTAGATTGGTCATGGCTCATGAAGGAATCAGGAAGCTTAAAGATATGTCAGTAGAAACTTCCCAAACAAAAAAAAAAAGGAGAAAAAAAAAAAAGAAAATTAAAGGAAAGAGCAGAATACCCAAGAACTATAGAATAATTATAAAAATTGTACCATATGTGTAACAGGAATACTAGAAGGAGAAGAAAGAGAAAGGAAAAGAAGAAATATTTGAAGTAATAATGACTGAGAATTTCTCAAAATTAATGATAGAGATTAAATCACAGATGCAGGAAGCTTAGAGAATACAAAGCAGGCAAGGGCAGGGGAATGTGACACCAAAGTAGATTGTCAACTGTTGACATTTTTTTGTTGAGGGAGAAATGTCGTATCAAAATGGCATGGGGCGGGTGTTATACGCAAATAATGACTCATGGAACACTACATCAAAAACTAATGATGTAATGTATGGTGATTAACATAACATAATAAAAAAATTAAAATAAAAAAAAGGCATGGGGCAAAGATTGAGAAGTTACTACATTCCAGGCACTGTGCTTGTCCTTTCATACACATGGTCTCATTTAAGATCCCAACAATACTGAGATGCTAAAACATCCCCACTTTACTGAAGAGGAAAGAGTAAGAGAATAAAATGGAGAAGGACAAAGAGAGGGAAGGGGAGAAATCAGCTTTCACTGAGCACCTGCCCAGGTGCCAGGTCCTGTCGGGAACTTTCACCTGTTACCACATTTCATCTTCACATTTTTAAGATGGCAAGTTCACTTGTCCAGGATTCATTAACAAGTAAAAGCTGGGGCTGTGGCTGTAGTTAGGTCTTCCAAAGCCAGGATAGCATAGAGAGCAACTCAGAAGCCTGACTAGCCAGCTGACAGCTCACGCCACAGCCATGCACAGAAAAGCTGAAGGGAAGTGAAAATCACCATTGGAGAAGCGGTGAAATACAGCGTTGAGGGAGAGGTTCAATTAGAGGCAAGAGAGAGCAGATGAGTGGAGGCTAATGGGAGCTTCCAGGAGGGCGCATTCAAAGGTAGCAGCCTGTAGGGAACAATTATGAAGTTGGAGACTGAATGATACTCAGTCTGAATCTTAGCTCTGGCACCTAGCTGGGAGACCTCTTAAGTCACAAGTGTCTCCCTAGGGACAGTATTACCTGCTTTGTGGGACTGTTGGAAGATAGGGATGATGCCTGTTCCATGATATTTATTAACAAGTGATAAAAACATTATTATTATATTATAATCCGTGGAGTATGGCTGGATTTGGCTGGGAAGCAGAGAGGGACCGCATTGCTATTGCTGGGACTTTTAGGAAGCAGGAAAGCTGAGAGATCCGGAGGCTCCTCTTCACTCTTCGTGGGGCCTTCTTTTCCATCCTCTTGCATTTCCTCTCATCCCACCCAGCACTCAGAGCGTTTTCTCTGAAGCAATACCCAAGCTCAGCTGAAAATGTGTTCCAATTTGCTGCAAGCTAAGTTAGGAACCCCAGAGCCAGGTACTCCTGTCCCCAAGTGATGGAACCTGTGTGGACAAACCACACTACAAAAAGCTTGAGATTATTGAAAAAGCCCACTTGGAAACTACTAGGGAGAGTTGGGAGTAGACTTAAATTGTCTGCTTTTATTTCACTGTCACAGTTAATGTGAATTTACTCGTGTTGCTTTCTAATATCCCATGGCAAATTCCTTAACTCCTATCTCCATGCCCTCAACTCAAAAAACTGGCATTACACTACATTCACCTCAGGCCCTGGCCCAGAAACCTTCACCTGGTAACACACCTGGACTGCAACGGTTATGTCATGTCAGGAGACTTACATTTTGCAGAATGGTCATGGAAAAGAAGTAAACAAACAAAACTCCATATAAGAAGTTCATTGCTCCAGAAGGATGCATTTGTAGTTAATTCAACACCTTATCAGCAGGCGATTTCTTCTTTCCCAAAGAGCACGCTCCTAGAAAAATGTCTCCAACATAGTCTTCATTACTTTTACAGAAAGAAGGAAGAAAGGCATACCTTCCAATATCCCTAGTCTCTTCTAGTTTATTTTTTAATCTTTATTTTTCTTGCAATCAATATATCACATATTCATGGGGGGGGGGTAAGATTACTTGTAAAATCACCTCAGACAGGATAACAAATAATTGTTAACTTTTTGTGGTGGTTTCTTTTGACTTTATAGCACACATTAAATTAGGGTCTTAACAAGTCTCCTCTGTATTCGGAAGCCTCTGCTTTGCTCCCATGTTCTTGGCCTGTTTATGGTGCTTGTTGCCTTTGACCACTCTTATCACAGCCTGCAGTGCTGTACTGCACTTGCCTGTCCACTGGCGGGCTCCTCAGCTCCACTGTTAGCCCTTGAATGAGAAGTGACCTTGTCTACTGTGGTGGCCCTAAAGCTTTGCTCCCTTTGGTAGGATTCATCTGCTGGGAAGAAGACTGAACCACCTGTGATAGTTAATTTTATCCATCAGCTGGGCTAGACTACAGGGCCTAGGTGTTTGGGCAAACATGAATCTAAATGGTTTTTTGTTTTTGCTTTTTAAGATTTTATTTATTTATTTGAGAGAGAGAGAGAGCACAAGCAGGGGGAGGGGCAGAGGGACAAGCAGATTCCCTGCTGAATGGGGATTCCTGACACAGGGCTCGATCCCAGGACCCTGAGATCGTGACCTGAGCCGAAGTCAGATGCTTAACTGACTGAGCCACCCAGGTGCCCCAAACATGAATATAAATGTTCTGTTAACATATTATTTAGATGTGTTTAACAGTTAAACCATAGACTGAGTAAAGCAGATTACCCTCCATAATGTCGGTGGGTCTCCTAATCCAATCAGTTGAAGGTCTTCTCGAAAAGACTGGTGTCCCCCAAAGAAGAGAGAAATCTGTCTCCAGATTGCCTTCAGACTCAAGCTGCAGTATCAACTCCCCCCTGGGTCTCCAGCCTGCTGGACTGCCTTGAAGATTTTGAACTTGCCAGCCCCCACAATCATGTGAACCAATTCCTAAAATAAACTTATATATATATATATATATGTATACACACACACACACACACACACACTATTGGTTCTGTTTCCTTGGAGAATACTGATTAATACAACACCTCCTGAATACTCTGTCCCCACCCAGTCAGCCACACTACTACACTCTTCCCTTTCTTGGGCTAGCCTTCTGTCTCTCCATTTCCATATTTTCTCTCCTGTTACTGGCTCCCATTCCACTTTCCTGCACTCTCAGTGTTTACACCTCCACCTTTTCTCCCATCCAACTCCTTCCTTTAAAGAATTCCCTCTTTCAAGCTGCGACCATATACTGACTCAATTCCACTTTAACTTGATTGATTTACTCCAACAATTTTACAGAAGAAGCAGACATGGTTTGTGCATTAGGTGGGTGGTACTAAGGGTGGAGAAGGGGCAATGATACAAAGATAAGTTAAGGCCTGGGTTCTGTCCTGAAATGTGTTAACAATTAAGGAAATAATTGCAAGAGAGGTCAAAGAGGTGCATATGCAACTGTAACAGAGGGAGGGCTGCACATGGAGCATAGGAGCAGGGCTGAGGGACTGGGGAGAGTACATGAGGGAAGATCCCTCTCCAGGAGTAAATGGGGGGAAACAAGGTTCAAAGAACAATTGTGGAAAAGCAAGTCCATGAAAGATGGATAGGATTTTGACCTCAGCTGGAAAAAGTGCAGGACGGTTTGGAAAATACTGAATAGACAGAGTGAACAGTAAACAGGGAGTCCAAAACAAGACTGAATTCCCAGATCTAGGGTTTCACTCCTGACATTCAGCCACACTTCACCTATAACGTTTCACCAACACCCCACAGTCAGCATCACCAGACATCACTCACTCCCAAGGCAGCTTCCTTTGCCAACATCTCTTTTTGTCAATGGAAGAGAAATATGATTCTCTAGATCACTCAAGTTCAAAACTGACCCTCTGGACTCAGCTTTTTCCCTCCCCAATGGTGATTATGTTACCAGTGTTTCTCCACTTAGCAGACCTTCAGTCTGTCCCCTATCCAGACAGCACCTGGCTAAGAGTCATTTGGCCTCTGGTTGACTTCTCCCCTGATAAAAACCCACTGCCTGCTCATTCTGTTTACAGTTTGTAAATGTCTCCTGTAGAGAAATGTGTCAGCTCCCACTGGGTGAGATCAGCAGCTTAGAAAAGAGGGAAGAAGCATCCCCCTCACTGAAACACCAAACTCATATTGATGGTGCCCAAAATTACAATCACACCATATGCACCTCTTTGACCTCTCTTGCAATTATTTCACATCACATCAACTCATAAACGTGCACTTCATTAAAATTGCCAGATTCAGTTCACATCAAGTGGCATTGTGCTCCTTCTTCCTCATTTCAGAGCTAGTTTAAATTCTTCTTCCTGACTGATAACCCCTGGCGTGCACTTTGGCCCTGCCTGACCACTATGTCCACATATTCCCAACACAAGCACTCCACTCCAGCCAGGCCAGCCAGGCCCTGCCCCCACCTGCCATCACATGAACACACCACATTCATCCCTGCTGCCACACACACATGCTTGCCCGCAGACTGTCCCAAGTGCTCTGTGTCCCCCGGCCCAGGCCATGAAGCTCTGCCCAAAGCTTTTCACCCTCACTGAGCTCTCCCCATTCTGATCCCCTGAAGAACAGAATTTGGCTTCTGTATACGTTGTATGTCTTACACTGTGAAATAATATTCTGTGTGACATTACATTATATGTGATAGTTATTATACATAGTTCCAATATATATTTTTTTGTGGCCAGAACTAAGAGGGTTATAATAAGTCACCCAGGATGTGCATTTAAGGTCATGAACATGTCAACCCAAAATTAGTACTGATCTGTCACAGAAATATCTCAATCTAAGAAATTACTAATAAGTTGCTAAAGAAAACCTGGAAATACTAAAGTTTGTTAAAAGCAAATAACAACAACAAAAAAGAAGATAAAAGAAGGAAAACAGTCTGGGTATGTGTATTCGAAGAAAATTATATCCCCACTAGGTATATTTTTATACGGCATGAGAAGTAAAGAGGTGCTTAAATAAGAAGTATATTCTGCAGAAGTTTAGAAAGCAAAAAGTCAAAGACCAAGAATCCAGCACTTCTTTGGGAAATGATCCTGTCTCTAGATGGCAGGCCAGATACTTTATGGAGGTCGATTTATCAGGCTTCCACTACTTGATGGAAATAATCCTTAAAGGATCCACCTGTTCTGGTCCTAATTGCAGGGTACCAGAAGGTGGTGTGTGGGAATGGATGGGTCTCCCAGGGGAACCTTCCCACCGAGTACCCCTTGGCACTCCACCAGAAAATAGTTACATTGGACTGTGGCCTTTGAATCCATCTCTTCCAAGTCTGATAACCTCACAACATTGTTTCTGGTTCTGTAGAGCGAAGACCCCGATGCTGCACTCTGGAGATGTACTGCACTGAGGATGCCTATCACCCCTGGCTGGGGGAACAATAGGCCCCTTTCCCTCTAACAGCAAGTACACAGCTCCCTGTTAGATTCTAACTGTTTTGAGGGTCAGCACAATGTCCCATTCTTCCTGCAGAGCTTCCACTCTATCAAGTACACAGGTACCTCACTGATTATATGTTGGGACTACTTTTTTCCTCAAATTTTCACCCACCAGACTCTTCTCCTAGTATTTTCAATTAATCTACCCAACAAATACTCCTTGAACTTATTCATTTATTTAACAAATGCTTGCTGAGCCTCCAGAATATATCAGGCACAGCACTAGAGCTTTATAGGTACACAAACTGATGAACAACACAGCCAAGCTCCTGCCCTCAGGGAGCCCACAACTGAGGAGAAGAGACAGAACAAACAAGCAAGCATGACCACAGACACTGAGCTCTCCAGTTAACAGAAGCAGGGCTCCTTGGAGAAATGGTTGATCCTAGGGATGGGCCAGAGAATATACAATAAGAGCATCTTGCAGTGCCAGAAAGAAAGCATTTAAAAAAAACCCCACAATGATGAGTATATATCAGAAGAGAAACAGGAAGCAAATGAAAGAGATCCTAATGAACAAAGCTGAAATGATTTGAACAACAAAATAAACAAGGTAGTATTTATGGATTATAATCCAAAGTATAAAATAAATATCCATGAATCCATGGTAATATAAACAAACGTTGACCAAATGAGTAAATTGAGAAGAAGGGACAAATTTTCCATACAGAAGAATAAGAGATAATTATATAGCTACTCCAGCCTCAAAGAGGTAGAGCATGAGTCCCCACCCATTAAGTGTGAGCTGTGCAGTGATTCCTTCCAAGGAGTACAGTATGGAAGGGGGTGGTAATTTTGCAGTGGCAAAACCTGACAAACACTACCCCACCCAGATGATCAAGCTTAACATCCCAAGTGATAAATCATGTTGATTAGAACATGTGCCTTTGATATGACGTAATGAAAATGGCAATCCCCTCTGTGGTCTTCCTCCCCAAAACTAATAACCCCCATCTAATCATGAGAAAATATCAGACAAACTTCAGTTGAGGGACATTCTGCTAAATACCTGACCAGTATTCTTCCAAATCAGCAAGGTCATCAAAAACAAGGAAAGTCAGAGAAACTGTCACAGCCAAGAGAAGCCTAAGGAGACATGATGACTAAAGTAATATGCTTTCCTACATCCTGGAGTAGAAAAATGACATTAGGTAAAAACTAAGGAAACCCGAATAAAGTATGGACTTTCATGAGTAATAATGTATTGATATTTGTTCACTAATTGTAACAAATGTATCATAAGACTGTCAGGCTTTAATATTAGGGGAAACTCAGTGCCGGGTATGTGGTAACTCTGTACTCTCTTTGCAATTTTTCTGTAAATCCAAAACTGTGTTAAAATAAAAGGTTTATTATAAAAAAAAATAAAAGGACCAAAACCACAAGGAGCCCTTTCAATTCATCTATCTGAAGGGCAACATGGAATATTAGAGAACAATTGCAGAGTAGGAACCAGTATCTCAGGCAAGCCACAGTGCTTCTGATGCCGACAGCCAGAAAGAGTAAGGACAGGTAGGCATGGTTTTTGATGATTGCTTCATGGTGAGACCATTGCTGCACCCCTTCCCAATTTCACTAGCCATCACAGGCATACATTTCATCCTCCAAAAAGAAGTCCTTGCCTCATCACAGCAAGATCCACAGGGAACACAGAACTGCCAGAGTTGGGCAGCAACCTACATTTTGCACATTGTCGGAACTCTGTATTTGTTGAGATAGTATTTGTAAATCCCTTTGCCACATTAAAATATTCATAATCGAACAGACATTTCTCCAATGATATACAAATGGCCAACAAGCATATGAAAGGATGCTCGGGGTCATTAGACATCAGGGAAAAGGAAGGCAAAACCACAATGAGATAATCCTGTAATATCCATATGCTGGCTGTAACTTAAAAAAAGAAAAAGGAAAATAAAAAGTGTTGGTGAGGATGTGGAGAAAGTGACACCTTCAGACATTGGTGGTGGGATTGTAAGATGGTGCTCCTACAATGGGGAATGGGCGGTTCCTCAATAAGTTAAACATAGAATGACCACATGACCCGGAGGTCCCTCTCCTTTTTTGGTTTATAGTCAAAAGAATTGAAAGCAAGTGTTCACGCAAAAACTTGCACATGAATGTTCATAGCAGGTTTATTCCCATTAAAAGGAATGAAGTACTGACACACGGATGGACTTTGAAAACATTAACGTAAATGAAAGAAGCCAGACACAAAAAGCCATATATTGTACGACCCCCTTTATATGAAATATCCAGAACAGGCAAATCCATAGAGACAGAAGAAAGTAGATTAGTAGTTAACCAGGGGCTGGGAAATGGGGAGTGACTGTTTAATGGGTACTGGGTTTCCTTTTGGGTGATGTATATGTTATAGAACTAAACAGTGGCGATGGTTGCACAGCACTGTGAATGAACTAAATGTCCCCATGCATTGTACAATTTAAATGGTTAAAATGGTGAGTTTATATGTATTTTACCATAATTAAAAGTCACAAGTGCATTCCTTAATCCCATCCCCGATTTCACCCATCCCCCTCCCCTCCTCCCCTCTGGTAACCATCAGTTTATTCTCTGTAGTTAAGAGTCTGTTTCTAGGGGTGCCTGGGCGGCTCAGTCCATTAAGGGTCCATTAAGGGCCATGATCTCAGGGTCATGGGATTGAGCCCCGTGTCTAGACCCATAGCAGGCTCCAAGCTCAGCAAGGAGACTGCTTGTTCCTCTCCTTCACCCCTGCTTGCATTCTCTCTCTCTCAAATAAATAAATAATTTTTTTAAAAAAAGAGTCTGTTTCTAGGTTTGATGTAGGGAAGTGCTGAATCACTATATTGCACACCTGAAACTAATTTAACACTGTATATTAACTATACTGGAATTGAAATGAAATGAAATAAAAAGAAATACATGGGAAAAAATAAAAACACTTATCTTTTAATATATCAAAAGGCAAAGAATATCCATAACTAGCATGATTCCGAGTATGGCTCTCAGACCACCTATATCAGCAATACTCAAGATAATTGATAAAAATGAAAGTTCCTGGGCTCACCCAAGACCCACAAAAGTTGATTCCCAGAAACCTGTATAGTATTGTATTATCCTTTCAACAGCATCTCACATGATCTTTGCACACAGGGTTGAAAAAAATCAAACTAGAAAACTCTTGAGATGGGAAGTGTCTCCTCTATGTCCTCAGCCTTATATAGGCCTACTCGATACAGGCTTTTTTGTTGAATGAATAGACAAATGTTGGTTTTCATTTAAAGGGAGCACACTGTTCTCTCCCTTCCAGGTGTCTGGGACTATGTCAGTTATAAGGAAGAGTCCCGGTGCTGTATTTCCACCTTAGACTGTTAGTCTGCACCAGCGGCCAACAGGGAGGAGTATGGGAGGGGAGCCATAATGGGGGAGTGGGGGCTGGAGTCGCCTTTGTTCTCTAAGCAGAGGCAGGAGAACTCACCCAGAGAATTTATAGATTTTCAAAAGAGTGCTTCACCATCATCTTTTGAAACCTCCTGGTATTGCAAAGGAAGATCCACACTCTACACATTCTGTGCGGATTAAATTTATGGCCTCTAGAAATCATCATTAAGATGCAGAGGGAAGATATTAATCAAATGAGTTTCATGTCACTGATTACAACCAGAACTGCAAAACCTTGCTTTCAGAATCGTGTGCTACTGTTAAGTGGACAGTAGGGTTGTAATCAGCTCAGAAAGTTTTTCCATGTTTGTCAGGTCAACAACCCAGTCAACACTCTAGGTGCCTTTGGTTCTCATTAGCATAAAATCTTTAACTTTCAGTTTTCAATGAACATCTCAACAAGTCTGTACATTTATATAATCCATATTAAATTTCTTCTGCAACAGGCTAAGTGAAAATTGGGTGGGATTAAATATTAAGAGGCAAAGTGAAAAGCCACAGATAACCCGAATAGGAAAAGAGGTATTTTTGCACAGAATTGAGATAGTTCTCTTTTTGGGCACCTGAGCAAATGTAACACATTCTTTGTAACTACTTGAGTTCAAAAGTTCTTTCCTGGAAGGGTCCTGGCACAACTTCCCTTGGTCCAGAATATAAGTGTTCAAACACAATGTTGCACAGAGCAGCTGTAAGGAGTGGGAATGTGGGTAGTCATTCTTTAGGAACAAAAGCCATTTCCAGGATTATCTGCTATGTTGCTCAGGCTTTGCCAATCAATATGCATATACTCACCGAGCAGCATCTACTATGTGCAAAGTACTTTACCTAGTGTGGTGGGAATGCAAAAAAAGGCTTAAACTGTTTATAATTCCCAAAGAGGTTTACAACTTGCTTTTATAATTGAGTTCTGTTACTATGCAAACAGATGTGCCTGGCTGGTACATTTGTTTGGGGGGAAAGATGGAGAGACTAGAAAGGAGGGCAGGATAGCCAAACCCTTAAGGCTGAGGGAACATTCAAGGCACAGGATACATTAAGACAGCCAGTCTGTCTAACGAAAAAGCCTAAAACAGGTTTTTGTGTGTCTCCAACCTTACGTTCAAGGACATTCCAGGGCCTACCCCAAAGTGTTTTAAACTTATCTGAGGCAGGGCAATTCTCTGAGAATCTTGTTCTCCTCAAAATATTTCGGGAGGTAGAGCTTTATAGTCCAGGTTCATTTTTCAGGACCTTAAAGAGGCACCTTAAGAATCACCACTAGTCCTGTTGCATGAGAGAAGATGGCCCAACAGCTAGTGCATGGTTTAGGTGCAGACATTTAATCACCAACCAATTTCGTGAAACAAGCAAGTCATACATCTCTTGTCTGATGTAGAACAGGTTTGAACCTGTGAAGCCTGGTCCCTAAACAGCTCCCACCATTTCCACCCACCAGCCCCTGCACCAGGCCCTCTCCTACCCCGGGCATTCTGAGACCTGTCTGAAAGAAGGGCACCAGCTTGGTCCTTACGTGGCGCGCTAGGCTAGCAGAGGGAGGCCGGCTCTGCTTCCCCTGCAGGAGGTGTCAAAGGATGGAGGTAACTAATAAAAATAACCTCTTCGACTCCTCTAAACGGTCATTAATTAATAAAAAACAACAGTCACTGTGCCTCCAGGCTGCTCTCCAGGAGAAGGCCGTGCACGGGTACCCGGAGGGCTATAAGAGGGTGGCAGTGTCCGAACAAAAAGGAGGATGTGTCCTGGCAAAAACACAACCTGTCCTTAACACTGATTCCAACGAGTCCCCCCGCTTCGAAAGCCTCGCTAAGGGCTGCGGACCCACTCGCCCAGTCCCTTTCCCTAGGGCGCCTGGGCAGTACACCCCGGTTCTCGGGCCGAGTGGCCTCCCACCCCGAGCGCGGGCTCTGCCAGCGAACCCCTCCCCACCCGGAGCGGCCAGGAGACGCGGGCCGCCCCACCCTTTCAGGACCAGGTCGGGCCAGCCCCCAGCGCCCGGCGCCCGGCGCCCCCGAGGGAGGGCCAGTCCTGCAACCCGTGGCCCCAGCTCCCCGCACCCTCGAAGGAGGGCCACTCCTACACCCCCCGCTCCCCGCGGCCAACCGTCGCTCTCCTCGCCCCCGAGGGAGGGCCTGCCTTACACCCCGCGCCCCTGGGCGGGCGCGCGTCGGAACTCGGCGCTCTTGCGTCTCGCAGCCCGCCGGGAAGCGTCAGGGCAGAGGCGGGGTGGGGCGCGGTTAAAAGGCGCTGCAGGGGGGAGCCGGGCCTGTACCCGAAGCCGAGAGGGAGCGCCGACTGCACACTCCCGACACCGGCCCAGGAGTCCGCGGCGCCCCAGCCCGACCTGCTGGCCGGTTGCAGCGGAGGGCCCCGGCCGCAGTCCCGCCGAGCAGGTAAGCGGGCGCCAGGCACGGCGCCCCCGAATGCTGGCAGCGGGCTGGGGGGCGCGGTGAGGGAGGCGGCGGGCGCGCTGCGCCATCTCGGCCCTTGGCCCGCAGCTGTTGCCTCCGAGAACCCCGAGCAGGTGAGGCAGGCAGCCTGTCGCCTCTCTCGCCCTTGTCGCCCCTGCTGGCGACCGCTCCAAGGTGGACCCTGTGGCCGCAGGGCATGGTCACCCTCCGATCGCTGGGCGGCTGGCAGCGGTGGGTGTCCACGTGTTGGGGTTGCCCAGGGCAACCTTATCTGCTGCGGATCCGCATCCTCCCGTGTCCGCTGGGGCCCGGGCCGATTCTGCCCGGCACTGCCCGGAGTCCTCTGCGCACCCGGAGGAACGAGGATGGACGGGTTTGACTTTTAACCCTAGATGGTCCCCCTTCGACCTGCACAACAGGTTTTATAAATATACCACATCGTGTGTGTCAGTGGCCAGAGTGTGGACCCGTGCCCCTTTCCCCCACTTCCTTTGCTGCATTTTGGATTTTCTTTGCTTTTATGCAACCTTGACGAAGTCTTGCTTGGGTCTGGGAAAAAGGAAAGCCGGTTTAACCGGGCTATTGGACAAGTCCCAGGTAGAACTGACCCGTTTGGCTGCATGATATATGCCCAAGGAACTTGGGAAACTCAGATGACAATAATGCAATTACTGGACAACAATAATTAAGTGTCATTGGTGACACACGTCAGTTAAAAGGTGGAGGCACCAGAAGGTACTTCCCGTCTAGAGAAGGAGAGCAGTCCCAGGTGTTACCTGGCATCGGGTGTTTTGACTGGGCTGGCCTCCCTTTCTGGAGAGCAGGACTGAACCTCAGGTGAGTGTGGCCTGCATGCAGTTATGGACGCTTGTAGGGGGTAGAAACATGCAGCCATTGCAGGGATACCTGGTCCAGCAGCGACCGCAGGGTCCCCTAGGTGGAATCTCACTGTCAGCGAAGTGGCTGACTGAATGTTACCATGTATTTTTGTTCTTTCCCTTCAGTAGACTGTATGCCATAGAAGTATTTTCTTGCCCCAGTTCTAGTAAAATCTAACCAATGTTCTAGAAGAAAATGTCCTGCCCCAATGCAGTTTCCTTAGAATTGCAGGATGCTACTCCAAACTGCTCCTGTGGAGAGCTTTGTCTGTTGTTTGGATCAGGTGGAGTCTTTGGGGGTATTGTTCGAACCCTGCCAAAGAGGGGAGAAGGAAGTTATGAAGAGAGAACATCAACACTCTCTAGGCTGTGACATAACTGGGGTGGGGGCTGGGGGTGCAGCGTCCCCCATCACCATCCCCACAGTGACCCAAACTGGCAGGACACTAATCAGTCCAGCTGCTTCACTTGTGTTTTTATTTTAAAACCAAATCTGGTATTGGTGAGAGTGACTTCATTTTCTTTTTCTTACTTTTTATCTTCTGAATTATAACAGCTTTAAGAAAGAAAAGAACTGCAGAAGATCTGACTAAACAACTGAGTAGGGTGAAAGGAAAATTCTTACTTGCAAACCCTCACCGTGCATCTTTGATTCAATCTGAATATTCCAGGAATTATGAGTGGTTTGTAGACGTTAGTTAAAATGTTAAATAGAATAAAATTGTGGGAAAATAACTTTTAACACAAGTTTCTTGGCCATGAGGACATAATCCTTCCAGTGGCTGCATTATGATTTATTAAGATTTCTGTTTTACTTGCTTGAGCCATGAGAATAGAACTGGGTCCGTGGAGCAGCTTTTCCTTTTTTATTTTCATGGTCATTCAACTCAAGTTAGACTTAAATCTTTGGGAAGGACACAGGTTTGCTTGAATGAACAGAGACTGCTTAATGGAAAATGTTTTAACTCTTTGACTTCCCAAATGAGTTAAGAAACACATGTAGTTTTATGAATTGTCCATGTTTATATTTAGACTCCATACACAGAAAAAGTTCTCTCAATTTTATTGAGTTAATTTTGAAGAAGTACATAGATCCTAAATCCATTTTATCACTAGCTGTTACTCATAAAGGACAGTTGATGAAATTTTGAGTCATTAAATTTAAAAATCAGAGATAAGGTTGTCCCTTGGATGACCTGAGCTTTCTAGAGACAACAGATATAGATTCTTCTTGATTAAAGAGAGAATTTGAGATTTTTTTTTTTAAACTCCTGATTTGGGGGATAAAGGAGCATATCCAGTTTCTCAAACTCCCTTACTCTTTTTCTCAATTGCTCAAGGAATGGGGTTGAGGTTTGGGATTGGGTATTATTATTATTTTGATAAGGAAAAGAATCTACACTAAAGATTTTATTTTTATTTTATTAGTGTTCAAAGTATGAAGCATCAGGAAATTGGCAGTCTCTAGACTTCCCTCATAACAGTTCTGGGGATAAAGAAAAACTACCCACAAAGGTCATGCAATAGACACGTGGGAAGTAGTTAAAGAAATATGGCCACATCTGTGTTTTTTCCCTCAACAGGTGACATCATCACTGAACTGAAACTGCACAAAGATTTATATTCATGTCATTACTGTGCAACATCAGCTTTTAGGCAATCAAATGGTGTAGAAGAAAGCCTGAAGCCCTTGAGGAGGGAAACTTGCCTAATTCTTCTCCAGGCCAATTAGCTGTGAGTCCTTGGAAGTAAGGCCCATATGTGTTTGTTTTGCTTTGACGTTGTTTTTTATCAATATAAAACTCCTCGACTCCCCAGAGCTAATGTGGAAATCATGAAGAATGTGTTCTGTTCTCGGGTATATCAAATATTCAATGAATAACTTTGAAAGGGTCATCCAAAGGGAAATAGAACTTTCTAGAAAGACACTTTCCACCTCTTGGTGTCTGCTAAGGGGTAAGACTATAATTTTAAAGCTTTAGTTTGGTTCTGTCATCAGTGAAACTAAAATGGCATTGTTAAGCAAACTAGTTATGATTAAATTCTTAAGTTTTAAAACAATCAAGAAATTTTATTATTTAAATTATTTTAATTGTAAAAGGGAAGAACAATCTATCTTCATAATACTGTGTGTATCATCAGAAGTAAGATCAATGATTTACTTATTCTTAGAGGTAAGTATTCCAGACTGGAGCTTTTGTATCAAGAATGCAATATGGAGTTATTCACCATAATTAGATATACCACAAAACCAAAGACAGTTTACTCTTGTAACTTGAAGTGTAACCTTTTTTTTTTTTTTTTTTTGAGAGAGAGCACACAAGCAGGGGAGGGACAGAAGGAGAGGGAGAGAGAACATCTTAAGCAGGCTCCGGGCTCAGCAGCGCGGAGCCAGACTCGGGGACGGAAGGCGGGGCTCCATCTCATTCATACTCTTGAGATCATGAGCCTGAGATCATGACCTGAGCCAAAATCCAGTTGGGCACTTAACCCACTGAGCCACCCAGGCGCCACGAAGTGTAACCACATTCTTGGACGGAGACAAGACTACAGAAGCTAGACAGATGTATTCTTTCCTTAAAAGAGAGCCAGAGATGGGGCACCTGGGTGGCTCAGTCGTTAAGCGTCTGCCTTTGGCTCAGGTCATGATCCCAGGATCCTGGGATCGAGCCCCGCATCGGGCTCCCTGCTCTGCGGGAAGCCTGCTTCTCCCTCTCCCACTCCCCCTGCTTACGTTCCTGCTCTCGCTGTGCCTGTCTCTGTCAAATAAATAAATAAAATCTTAAAAAAAAACTTAAAAAAAAAAAAGAGAGCCAGAGAGGCGCCAGTTAAGATAAACCTCTCTGTTCACAAAGAGTTAATATTTTACTTTTTATTGAAAAGGCTCCTCCCATTGGCTGCAGTCTGTCTAAAGCATGAAAGGAAGGAGGTATTTTGTTTACTAATACTAATTGCAAAGGGTGCCAACGGATGCAGTTGTTTCGGAAAGTAATTTTCAAAGAGCATTCAGCCTTCAAATCTCCTACAACCAAGATGTTGGTGGAAAGCTCCCCCAGGAGTTATGTTTTTACAGGAAGAGGCAGGAGAGGGTTGGGCCCAGTGGGCAGTCTCTTCCCCCCCAAGGCAGAGTGGCTTTAACCCAGGGAAAGGTCGGGTCAGGAGGAAAAGTGGAGGTGAATCTTCTGCTCTCTGTCAGCTCCCTCCTTTCCGGGCTCCTCCCGCGGGAAGGGTGTCCTGGGGGCAGCCAGGCATTAGGGTGCCTGCAGCAAAGTGTCAAGAAGCTGGGGGCAATCCCTTTCCCTGACTGGCTCTGACAGTTGTGAGGCAAGCTGTCCTTCTGCTCTTAGCACACGGACATTGATACCCAGGTCCCATATACGTAAGACCCTCAGGAATGATGTGGACTATACAGAAGAATCGAAAGAGAAGCTCTCACTGTAGGAAACATGGCGTCACATTCACTGAATGGTTTTCCTGGGCGCACTTAGGGCAAGGGAGGGACGGAGAATATGGAGGGCAGCGCTTCCTGTCATTCCTACTGTGAGAAGTAATAGGGCTTTTGTTGCTCCTGCAGGAAGATACTGCAGATCAGGTGGTTTGTCTTTAGCCTGATTGTCTTGAGTGACCAGTAGGCTGGACACACTTGTATTTGGGTTTAATCACTCATTTTTCTTAGTGACCTACGCATCTCTTTTTCTCCCTGTAAAGGTACGGGGGGAAATTACTGATATTTAGTGGAAGTCAAAAGTATTGTAAAATAGATTATTTTCTGTTCAGCTTTGCTACTTGGATAGAACTTCAGAATGTGTGATTTGGGCACCCAGAAAAGCCAAAAGAAATAAAACCACTGCCATAATAATTGTTCCTTTTTTTTTTTTTTTAAGAAGGAGAAGCCCTAAGGCGCGGGTGCCAAGGATCCTGCTTCTAGAAAGCCAGAACCATATTCTTGTGTGGAAATTCTGACCTCATGACCTCTCCCACAGCTTCAGCCTCTCCAAATTCATTCAGACTGAGTTGTCCTTTAGCACCTTGATCGGTTTGCTTGCTAGAAGGGCAGGTAATAGGTGACTGCAGGTGTGCCAATGTTCAGGAAGCCTGTTGATAAAGAACTCAGGGAAAAACAGCCTTCTTTTTAAATTCTCTGCACTTTGGAGGGTTTAAGAAAATGTGAACTTTTATTTGATAAATCAAAAATTTGTTGATTGGGCACTTAATTAAACCAAATTGCAATGGGGGATGTTTATTGGTTAATTAGAGAACATCTTCATTTTATTAACAAATAGGACTGTCCCCTAGGTGAACAGCTGTGTAAAATATGTTTAAACATCAAGATGTATGTGTTTCTACCTCCTGCAATGCTTCCAGGATAGAAAACAATTAGCAACAATTAGGAAAATTTATTATAACGACTTTCATTATAAACTAAAAATTAATTTTATAATTCATGTTATCCAAGATGAGTTTTTATTTTTTTAATTTTTTAAAGATTTATTTATTTATTTGAGAGACAGAGAGTCGGGGGGGGTGGGGGGACAGAGGAAGAGGAAGAGAGAAACTCAAGAAGACTGCGCTGAGCTCGATCTCACGACCCTGAGTTTAGACCTGAGCCAAAACTGAGAGTCGGTCACTTAACCTACTGTGCCACCCAGGTGCCCCCCAAGATGAGTCTTTAAAATCAAAGATACATGTAATGTGGACATTGAAAATCTCTTTCTCAGAAGGTGGGCACTAGCTCCACAACTCTCTTGTATCATGCTTTTAGAAATAATTTTTTAAATAATTTCTCTTTGATAAAATAGGAGAAGAGTTTCTGCCTTTTCTCTGTTAACAGGTAAAATTATGCCTTGCGCTCTATTGTGCCCACCCCTTTCTTTTCTTTTGGCTCAAGTATCTTATTTTTCTTTCTTTTTCATGATTTTTATTTTCCTTTTTTTTTGCTCAATTAGTGATTAAATTTTTTGACATTATTGTTACAAGTCTGGACTCCTCCACTTGTGTATCGTGATCTGGGTTGTCTTCCATCTTATTGTTGCCTGAAAATCTGAGCCCCTCAATGCTGCTGGAAGTTTCTCCCTCCCTTAGCCGACTCCCTCAGAACTGTGGGACACACTCAAGAGCTCTTGTCTTCCCCCTCGACCCCCACTGCCAACACCCCTTTTCAAGTCTTCAGCTGTGGAATTCCACCTGTCTTTTCATTTTCATTGAAAAAATTAGTAAAGTCTAGGCTAAGTTAAAATGATAATTTGCATTTTCCCATTTCTGCCACAATGTAAGCTTTTGGCTCAATTTTAGTTTGGACTTAAGAATTCAAATGTTCTTATCATATTCTGTGTTAAAACTTTTCATACTCCATGGCATTTGAACAAGTTTTAAGATCTATGAACATTTCGAAGTCCTTTACTTCTTTCTGGCCAGTGGAGTTGGAACAGGCCGGTATGCACTAAGCCCTTCAAAACGATTTCTCCGGTTCCTTATTCCTGGCTCCACCTCCTTGGCTTTGGTGCCAGCTTGCAGCATTTGGGAGCCCTGAATACTCTGAGGGTGCTGGTTTGTTAAGTGCTGTTTTTTGATTCCTTCTTATGGGTTATTCAAGGAAAGAATAAGCATCTGTGAAAGTCCATGATCACTTCAATTGTCCTGTCTTCTGGTGACTTCATTAATCAAGTGACAATATACGTGCTGAAGTGCAGGCCCGTTACCTCCTCCCCATTTTTTTCTTAAGATATTATGTGCTCCCTCCTTGCAGAGTTGTGATCTAACACCTTCAATTTCCTAGGATAGGAATGCATCATTGGATAGGAAGCTCTCCCCAGTGCTTCTAGCCATGACCCTCCTGCATCCCCTATTTGCTCTCAGCTTTGTTCAGAACCTACTCAGTGCTGGGAACTGGACTGTGCCTTGGGATGCAAAGATGAAATAGTTAACATCTCGGGGCGCCTGGGTGGCTCAGTTAGTTAAGCGGCTGCCTTCAGCTCGGGTCATGATCCCAGAGTCCTGGGATCTAGCCACGCATTGGGCTCCCTGCTCAGCAGGAAGCCTGCTTCTCCCTCTCCCACTCCCCCAGCTTGTGTTCTCTCTCGCTGTGTCTCTCTGTCAAATAAATAAATAAAATCTTTAAAAAAAAAATGGTTAACATCTCTATACAGTAGACATTCAATAAATACTTATGGAAGTCTTGGTGATTATTATTTACTTGGCTTGGCAATGTGGTGACAGGGAGAGGTTTGTCTATAATTGAGCTCTATATGCTTTGGCAAGAGGAGAAAGCAGGGGGAGAAACTCATGATATAGAAATTTCTAGCTATGCCCTGCTTGCGCTCCCCTCCCCACCCCTTCCACAGCATGTGCCCCCTACTTCCACTGAGCAGTTCAGACAGAGGAGGAATCCACAAAGATCTATAATGTGGATGGTGGCATTTTTCCTTGGACCTATGTCTTTCTAAGAAAAAGGTGGTGCCTAAAAACCAAACCAAGGGCAAAGATGAATTTCTCAGAAAGCCAACTAAAGTGGAGGTCTGCTTTTCATAATATAGGACTGGCTGACTTTATTAGCATCAACAAAGGGTCTTGCTTCTGGGGCACACATTAACACCTCATCCAGAGACTTAGTGCTGAGCATTCCTGAAGGAGCTGAGGCTGCCCCCATTTACCCAGTTGTCTCAAAGAGCAACAGATGTGATGCAGAGGGGGCAGAGCTGTGGGCAGGAGATGGAGCCAAGAAGGTGGTGGGGGTGGGGGTTGTCAGCCTGAGGAGAAGCCTGACCCCGGGGTGCAGTCAAATACAAGAAAGTCGCCCTCAGACAGATCGATGAAAGGACTTTGGCAGCTCCCTCATCCCTTAAAAGGTTTGACAATTTGTGTAAGCCTGTTTTCTGAAGAGAATGTTTTCTCTTTCAAAAGATTCTCAGAGTTCTTTTTTTTTTTTTTTGATCCGAATGCTGATTAATTCTCTAGGCTTCTGTAGCAATGTAGGGTAAGAAAGTGTCTGTTTGAATTGTAGCAAAAGTTCCTGTGGAAGTCAAGAATGTTTTCTCTCAGGATGCTAAATCAGTGCATTAAGAGGGAGGGGCTCTGCATTGCTGGTTCCCTTCATCCATGGCTCTATGTGTGCTCCTGGTAACAGGGGAGGGAAAGCTAGTGCCAGCCCCGGTTATCTGGAGAGCGAGTGAGTGCTTTTTGTAAAAGCTAGTAATTCTCTTTCAGAAGAGGACCTTTCAGTAGTGTGTGACATCAGGTCTCCTAAGAACACATGATTTCAGCAAATGATGTTATTCAAACTAGAAATAAACATAAATACATTGTATAAACTAGCAAGTATTGGGGTCTCTTCCCCCTTCCCAGTCTGCTGGGTACACCACATATGTCATTCCAAAGATTATTTTTTTCTCTTTGATAAGCCGTTTGATGGAATAAGATCTACTGTGGAACGTCTGTGATCCCTTGGGCAAAACAAAACTGATACAGTACTTACATGCATGGTGGTTAAAAGAAAATTGGGAAATGTATTTGTTTATCTAAGTTCCTGCAGTAATGTCAAACAGCAACCTAATATATAATCTGAGTTCAGTTGAATCGAGATGATCTGAAACCCCCAACGGTTATTTCTGGTTTAAAACTGTTCGAATGTTCTTAGAGTGGGCATTCCCTACCAGAAAACCTACTAGCAACCTAGGAGGTTGAAGTTATAAAATATCACAGCATACTTTATTGTTTTTTAAGATTTTATTTATTTAGTTGAAAGAGAGAGAGAAAGAGAGCAGGAACGGGTGGGGGGACAGAGGGAGAGGGAGAAGCAGACACCCTGCCGAGAAGGACCTGACCTGAGTTGAAGGCAGACGCTTAACCACTTAACCCACTAAGCCACCCAAGAGCCCCTCGCAGCATACTTTAAGAGAAATTTGCTTCGGTCTATAATATAACTATACTATTTTATAAAATCAAAGGAACTTTCCATTAACTAACTTTTGCTAATTTTTGTCTGTTTAGGAATAGGCCAACACAATGGACTGGGGTACCCTACACACTTTCATCGGGGGAGTAAACAAACACTCCACCAGCATCGGGAAGGTATGGATCACCGTCATCTTCATTTTCCGTGTCATGATCCTTGTAGTGGCTGCTCAAGAAGTGTGGGGTGACGAACAGGAAGATTTTGTCTGCAACACTCTGCAACCGGGATGCAAAAATGTGTGCTATGACCACTTTTTTCCTGTGTCCCACATCCGGCTGTGGGCCCTGCAACTCATCTTTGTCTCCACCCCGGCCCTGCTGGTAGCGATGCATGTCGCCTACTACAGACACGAGGCCGCCCGCAAATTTAGGCGAGGAGAGAAAAGAAATGAATTCAAAGACTTAGAAGACATTAAAAGGCAGAAGGTTCGGATAGAGGGATCCCTGTGGTGGACGTACACCAGCAGTATCTTTTTCCGAATCATCTTTGAAGCATCCTTTATGTATGTGTTTTACTTCCTTTACAATGGGTACCACCTGCCCTGGGTGTTGAAATGTGGGATTGACCCTTGCCCCAACCTTGTCGACTGCTTTATCTCTAGACCTACTGAGAAAACCGTGTTTACCATTTTTATGATTTCTGCATCTGTGATTTGCATGCTGCTTAATGTGGCCGAGTTGTGTTACCTGCTGCTGAAAGTATGTTTTAGGAGATCAAAAAGAACACAAACACAAAGAAATCATCCCAATCACACCCTAAAAGAGAGTAAGCAAAATGAAATGAATGAGCTGATTTCAGATAGTGGTCAAAATGCCATCACAGGCTTTCCAAGTTAAACATTTCAAAGCACTACATAGCTGACTCATAACAAAAGTGGTGCCTTCTGAAGGCAGTGCTCACCTAAAAATCCCTTCCATAGGCTGAAAACTTTGTCTTTATAAATGCTTTCATAATACATAGATACTTGAGTTAACTTTTTGTAGAACACTTGTTCCCTTAATATGCAACATAATCAAATATGTGGTCCATCTCTGAAACTAAGACAGGATTACAACTGTGCCTTGAAGTAACTTTAACATGTTTAAGTGGACTGTCTGACATACTAGGTATTTCCTGAAAATTTAAGTGTGTAACTGTGTTGATAAAGAACATTTATGTAGAAAATTGATACTTTGATTAGTAAAAGATATTTTTATAGGATTGAATGTTTTAGTTCTGACTTTGAATTTATATAAAGTATTTTTACAATGACTGGTCTTTCTTACCTGGGAAAACATATGAGGTTAGTTTTAGAATTATGCCATAAGTATGTAAATTTTGAACTTACAAAGAGTCTATCTTGTTGTAAATAGTGTTTTGCAATTTCTATTGACAAATTTATGAACTATCATGATACTCTTAAGGTGGAAATTGTTCATTGTACAATATATTTTTATTGCTTCCTAAATGTAGACAGAGCTTTATGGAAGTAGGAAGCTTTTTAAAACTGGACAATTTGCAATCATTGTGAACAGCTGACTTGAATGTTTCACCTCAATAAAGATCAGCCCCATTGCTTATGCCTTCATCTGCATTATGGGTTTCTGTTCAGTCTAGGCCTCCATGTGGTCATCCCTCATGTGCTAAGATGAGTTGGTTGGGTTACTTTTGGTGGGCAGCTGGTTGCGTGGGGTGGGGGGTGCCTGGGAGTTCAAGCCTGACTCTTGCATCCTCACATCAAATGAGCAGAAGCTGAGCTTAGCAACCCACCCAGTCCATAGCTTGGAGAGGATCTGGCTGCTTTAGGACACAGAAAATGCCCTCTGGGTCAGTTCAGCCCTGATAGAGAGGAGGTTGAGGAAGTCAGGGGCAACTCTCAGACAAAGCTTGCCTCAAAGGATTCATTCGTTACCTGAATCCTTCAGACCATGATGACTGAGATAAACACCCACAGCTTCACACCCACAGATGAGGAAACCTTTCTCTCCAGGGATTTCCAGATTGAACACAGATGCCTTGAGAATGGGTGCTGGTGAGTCAGTCACAGACTGGTCACTCTGGAGTGGTAAGACACACACACACACACACAAACACACACACAAAAAAACAACTGTGTAAAGGGACAACATTACCATGGCATATTCTGCATGAGGAAACCTAATAAATAATAAGTGTCCACAAGAGCTTGTTGACACATGTCAACATGGCACCATGATTCCAAAATATCTCTCCAGAAAAACAAAATATTCTCATTTTCTTCAGAGTCCAAAGCAAATTCCAGACACATCATTTCACCCATAAATGTCTCAGTATCAATCTATAAAAACCAAAGACTAATCTTTTAAAACAAAACTACAATCCTACCATCGCATTAAAAAATCTAGTTAGCACTCATAATTCCCAATGTCCTATAATGTTCTTTTTTTTAAAATAGCTATTCGAATGAGTATCAAATGAAGGATGAGGTGAAATACCAGGGACAGATAAAACAGCCTTAGGAGCAATACCAATCTGTATCAGAAAGGAACTGCCTTCCCACCATGATCTTGGGATTTCTGGTCCCCCTCATGACAACACCACCTAACCAGTCCCTCCTTTCTTATTTTCCATCTCTTTCTCTTCTCCAGTTGTTTTCTGCTCTTTAACCCCCTTTATGCTCCTCTCTGGAGCTGTCTCTCCATACCACTGCACCAAGGTCAGGAGTGGTGGGCCACATTTTCTTTCCCCATCCACTTCTCAGCACCTTCATCTGGGCCCACCCTCACCACAGAATCCAAGCCACTGTCAGCACCATGACTTGCTGAACACCACATCTGATGGCTCTTTATCAGTTTTCATCTTCTTAAAACTCTTTTTGAGAACTTTTTTTAGATTCCGAGTCACAAGAAACTGCCCAACCTAACCTTGGGTCTCCACCTCCAACAGCTCCTCTGTCTCCTGCATTGACTTCCCTCCCTCTCTTACCCCTTGAGAGAATACCTTTCTTTTTCTCACCCTATCTTTGGCAATCTTATTTATCTATACAATTACCCTGAGATAGTATCCCATTTTACACAGAGGTTAAATAACTTGCCCAAAGTCACAGAGGTAATATGTAGCAGATACTAGGTCCAAAACAAGTCCAACTGTTTCTAGTGGCTTAACCACTATGTTGCAGTGGCTTAACCACCATGTTGCACCGGTTCCCAGAGTTCCATGTTGGATGACCATGTATAATGTATGATGTTAAAAAAAAAACCCACGCACTTCTCACCTAGCTCCAACAATGATCTATTCATGCTTTTTCACTTTCCCAGGAGACTCTCGCCTGCTTATCCCCCACTCTGGATTGCTCTGAAGCAAATTCCAGACACGTCATTTCATCAGTAGGTATTTCAATATGGATCTTGTAAGTGTAGACTAATCTTTTACAACTGAAACATAATGCCACCATCACATTACAAAATCCAGTCATGGTTCATAATTCCCCAATTGTCCAGTAAATGTTCCTCTCTTTTTTTCTTGTTATTTTGAGATAATTGTAGAATCACATGTAGGCATAAGAAATAACACAGAGGTCAGAGGTCCATGTGCACCTTGCACAGTTTCTCTCAATAGTAATACCTTGCTATACTATAGTACAGGATCTCAACCACTGCATTGACATTGATACAGTAAAGACACAGAACATTTCCATCACCACAAGGATCCCCATGTGGCCCTTTTATACCTACACCCAACTCTTTCCTATCCCATCTCCACCTACCACATCCCTTTCTGATTCCTGGAAACCACTGATCTGCTCATTATTTCTATAGTTTTTCTCACTTCAAGAATGTGATTATAAAAGAAATCATATAGTATGCAATCTTTTGAGATTGGATTTTTTTCCCCTCAGCATAATTCTCTGAAAGTTCATCCGGGTCATTGTGTGCACCAGTAGTCTATTCCTTTTTACTGCTGAGTAATGTTCCATGGTATGGATGTGCACAATTTGTTTAAACATTCACTCACTGAAGGACATCTGGGCTGTTTCCAGTCTGGGGCTTATATGAAAACTATGAACTTTCATATACAGGTTTTTCTGTGAACACATTTTCATTTCTTGTGACAAATATTCAAGAGTCTAATTGCTGGGTATATGGTAGTTGCACATCTCATTTTTTTTAAGAAACTGCCAAACTGTTTTCAGAGTAGCTGCACCATTATACATTCTCACCAGTAATGTATGGGTGATCCAGTTCTTCCTCATCCTTGCCAGCATTTGGTGTTGTCACTATTTTTTATTTTAGCCATTCTGATAGATGTGTTTAATTTGCATTTCTGTAATGGCTAATGAAGTTGAACATCTTTTCATGTTCAATTCTAAATCATTTTCATTTTCTAATTAGATTGGTTTTTTTCTACTGTTGAGATTTGAAAGTTCTTTATATATTCTAGATACTAGTCCTTGGACAGATAGTAGTTCATAAATTTTTTTCCACTCTAGCTTTTCTTTTCATCTTCTTAACAAGGTGTTTTGCAGAGCAATAGTTTTTCATTTTAATGACGTCAATTTATCAATTTTTTTCTTTTACGGATTGTGGTTTTGGTGTCAAGTCTAAGAAGTGTTTGCCTAATCCAAGATCCCAAAGATTTTCTATTTTTTTTCTAAAAGCTGTATAGTTTTTACACTTTACATTTAAATTTGTGGTCCATTATGTGTTTAGTTTTATATAAGGTCTGAGACTTAAGTTGAGGTTCATTTTTTTGCCTGTAGACAGATGTCCAGTTGCTCCAGCACCATTTGATGAAAATGTCATCTTTCCTCTATTGAGTTGTTTTTGTATTTTTGTCAAAAATCAGTTAAGTATATTGGTGTGGAGCTATTTCTGCATTCTCCGCTCTGTTCCATTGATCTGCGTGTCTATCCTTCCACCAATACCAGATACTATATAAATAACTCTTGAAACCTGCTAGAATGACTCCTCTCACTTTATTCTTCCTTTTCAAATTGTTTATGTAAATGTTATATTCATGTAAATTTTAGAATCATCATGTCTATGTTTACAAAAAATCTTGCTGGGTTTTTGGTAGAAATGGCATTGAACCTGTATATCAATTTGGGGTGAATTGACATCTTCACTATGTCAAATCTTCCTATCCATATACACATTATGTCTCTCTATGCATATCTTCTTTGATTTCTTTCATCAACATGTGTAGTTTTCAGCACATGAATCATGTAAATGTTTTGTTAGATTTACTTCTAAGTATTTCATTTTCTTTGATTGTAAATAAATAATTTTTTATTTTAATTTCAGAGTCTGCCTGTTCATTGCTAGTATAAAGAAATAAATGGTTTGGGTTTGGGGGTTTGATTTTGTTTTTTGTATTTGTGATCTTGATGAACTCATTAGTTCTAGGAGATTTCTTGGGATTTTCTGCATAGACAACCATATCATTTGCAAATAGGGATAATTTTATATCTTCCTTTCTATTCTATGTGTCTTTTATTTCCTTTTCTTGCCATACTGCACTGGCTAGAACTTCCAATACTATTTTGAATATGAATGATAAAAACAGAAATCCTTATCTTGTTCCCAATCTTAAGGGGGAAAAATTCAATATTTTACCACTAAGTATAATGTTAACTATAGGTTTTTATAGATATTCTTTATGAAATTGAGGAAGTTTCCCTCTATTTTTATTTTTCTGAGAGTTTTTATCATGAGTGGGTGTTACATTTTGTGGAAAAAAAGTTTGCAATAAATGATATGATTATGTGATTTCTCTTCCTAAGCCAATTAATATGGTGGATTACATTAACTGATTTTCAAATATGGAACCAGTCTTGCATCCCTGGAATGAACCTAACTTCATTGCAATGTGTAATTCCTTTCATATATTACTAATTCCATTTGCTAATATTTTATTAAAAATGTGTACATCTACAAGGGAAACAGAAGCAAAAATGAACTATTGGGATTTCATCAAGATAAAAACTTTTGCACAGTGAAGGAAACAATCAACAAAACTAAAAAGCAACATGCAAAATGGGAAAAGATATTTGCAAATGACGTATCTGATAAAGAGTTATTGTCCAGAATTTATAAAGAACTTATCAAATTCAAAACCCAAAAGACAAGTAATCCACTTATGAAATAGGCAGAAGATATGGATAGACACTTTTCCAAAGAAGATATCCAGATGGCTAACAGACATGGAAAGATACTCAACATCACTCATCATCAGGGAAATACAAATCAAAACTATGATGAGATTTCACCTCACACCTGTCAGAAGGGCTAAAATTAACAAGACAGGAAACAACTAATATTGGCAAGGATGCAGAGAAAGGCCAATCCTCTTACACTGTTGGTGGGAATGCAAACTGGTGCAGCCACTCCAAAAAACAGTGTGGAGTTTCCTCAAAAAATTAAAAATAGAACTACCTTATGATCCAGCAATTGCACTATTAGGTATTTACCCAAAGGATACAAAAATACAAATTTGACGGGGCACAAGCACCCCAGTATTTATAGCAGAATTAGCTGCTACAATAGCCAAACTATGGAAAGAGCCTAACTGTCCATTGGGCTTCAACAATAGCCAAATTATGGAAAGAGCCTAAATGTCCATTGACTGATGAATAAAGAAGATGTCATGTGTATATATACAATGAAATATTACTCAGCCATCAAAAAGAATGAAATTTTACCATTTGCAATTGTGTAGATGGTAATGAAGTATATTATTCTAAGCTAAATAAGTCAGTCAGAGAAGGACAAATACCATATGATTTCACTCATATGTGGAATTTAAGAAACAAAACTGATGAACATAGGAGACGGGGGAAAAAAAAGAGAGGGAGGCAAACCGTAAGAGACTATTAACTATAGAGAACAAAGTGAGGGTTTTTGAGAGGAGGTGGGTGGAGGATGGGCTAAATGGGTGATGGGTATTAAGGAGGGCACTTATTGTGATGAGCCCTGGGTGTTATATGTAAGTGATGAATCACTAAATTCTACTCCTGAAACCAATATTACACTATATGTTAACTAACTAGAATTTAAATAAAAACTTGAAACCAAAAAAAATGAAAAAAAAAGAATTTTTACATCTATATTCTCGGGGATGTTAGTTCTTTGTTGTTTTGTTGGGTTTTGGGGGGGGCTTCTTTTGTTTTGTTTTGTTGGTATTGTCTTTGTCTGGTTTTGGTATCAGGCTAATACTAGCATCACAAAATTAATTGGGAAGTGTTTTTCCCTCTCTTATTTTCTAGAAGAGGTCATGTAGAAGAGGAGGCAATCCTTCTTTAAATGTTTGGTAGACTTCCTCACTGAAATTATCTGGACCTGGACATTTCTTGAGTTTTTTTTTTTTTCTTTTTACAAATTCAATTTCCTTAACAGTTGTAAGGCTTTTCAAAGTATCTGTTTCATATTGGATGAGTTGCAGTAGTTTGTGTTTTTTGAGGAAGTGATCCATTTTGTCTAAATTCTAAAATTTATAAGTATAGAATTGTTCATAGTATTTTCTTACCTTTTGATGTCTATAGGTGATATACCCTGTTTGATTCTAATATTGGTAATTTGTGTCCTCTCTCTTTTTCCCTCTTTGTTAGTCTTGCTAGAATTTTTGTCAATTTTATTGATCTTTTCAAAGAACCAGATCTTTGTTTAATTAATTTCTTCTATTTTTTTTCTGTTTTCAATTTAATTGATTTCTGATCTTATCTTTCTTATTTCTTTCCTTCTGTTTGCTTTGGGTTTATTTTGCACTTCCTTTTCTAGATTCCTGAAGGGGGAGCTTAGATTATTGATTTGAGTCTCTTCTTCTTTTCATATATACATTCAGTGCTGTACTATTCCCTATCATCACTCCTTTAGCTATGTTCCACAAATTTTGATATGTTGTATTTTTTAATGACATTGTCTTTTATTGAGTTTTGAGTATACTTTTGTTTTGAAGTTGCGATGTTTTCTTCTCTTTTTTAATTTTTAATTTCAGTATAATTAACATACAGTGTTATATTAGTTTCAGGTGTACTGCATACTGGTGCAACCACTGTAGAAAACAGTATAGAGGTTCCTCAAAAAATTAAAAATAGAATTATCATATGATCCAGTAATTCCACTACTGGGTATTTACCCAAAGAATCTGAAAACACAAACTTGAAAAAAATATATGCACCCCTGTATTTATTGTAGCATTATTTACAGTAGTCAAGATATGGAAGCAACCCAAGTGTCCATCAATAGATGAATGGGTAAAGAAGATGTGGTATATATACACAATAGAATATTACTAGACCTTAAAAAAATAATGAAATCTTGCCATTTGCAACAACATGGATGGATCTAGAGATTATAATAAGTAAATCAGAGATAAACAAGTACCATATAATTTCACTCATATGTGGAATTTAAGATATGCTGTATTTTTTTATTTTCATTCAATACAATGTATTAACGCATCATTTATTTAGAAGTGTGTTTTAGTTTCCAAGTGTTCGGTGATTTTCCTGTTATCTTTCTGTCATTGATTTCTACTTTGATTCCAATATTATCAGAGAACATTCTCTTTCTTATTTCAACTATTTTAAATGCATTGAGGTTTGTTTTATGGCCCATTTATTAAGAATGTCTTTTTATTCTGAGGTTTTGCCATCTGTGGCCTTACTAACTCTGGGAAGACTGCCCCTCCCATGGCTAGCTAATTCCTAAAGATAGCAAACAACTCCCCATGAGTTCATGTTTCATAATCAAACAAACCAATCTAAAACCCATAACCCCAGCCACGTCTTTTTACCAGGATTTCAAAGGGCTCTCACATTCTGGACCTCTATCCACCTGCCTTAATCACCCCAGGGCCAGATACCAGACAACTGGCTGAAAATTTTCAAACTAGCCAATCCTAAGACTGTTTACTCTGCCTTGCCTTTCCCACAGAAACAACAATGAAGAGTTTTGCCCATGTTTTCCTTGCACCCCCACTGTCTCCTGAATGACCCTGTGGCCCTGCATGGCATGCTGTGCCTCCTGCTTCTAGAGAGCTGTGAGTTAACACTTCTTCCTTCATGTCAGTCATTTCTGAGTCTGCATGTCTTACTTTACCTGATTAAAACAAATCCTGGATACATTTAAAAATATCTTGGCATATGTTCCATGAGCACTTGAAAAAAATGTATTTTCTCTTACCCAGTGAAATGTCAATTATATCTTATTGGCTGATGGTGGTGTTGAGTTTTTCTATATCCTTGCTAGTTTTCTGTCTAGTTGTATCTGTTGTTGAGAGGTGTTGAAGTCTCCAACTTTAATTGTGGATGTGTCTATTTCTCCTTTCAGTTCTATCAGTTTTAGCTTCATATATTATTCATTCTGTGTTTAGTGTATACACATTTAGGATTGCTATGTCTTCCTAGTCAATTGACATTTTTATCATGATATGCTGCTCCTTTTTGTGTCTGGTGACTTTTTTTTGCTCCAAAGCCTACTGTACCTGATATTAATAAAGCCATTACTGCTTTCCTTCGGTTGTTTGTATATGTCTTTTTCCATCCTTTTATTTTCAACCTACCTATGTCATTATATTTCAAGTGAATTTCTTGTAGACAGTATCTGGTTGGATCATGTATTAAATCCATTCTGTCAACCTGTGTCTAAATTGGTGTATTTAGTCCATTTACATCTAATTTAATTGTTGGTAGTTTAAAGCTTAAGTCCACCACTTAAGCCATTTATTTTTTGTTTTCTGTTTCTTATGTCTATTTTTTATTTTGGTTTTCTTTTTCCTGCCTTCCTGTGGTTTGCTAAAATGTTTCTTAGAATTCCATATTTATTTACCAAGTGGTTTTGCATGCATCTTCGTATAGCTTTTTTAATAGCTGCTCTAGGTATTACCTTACATATACATAACATCACAGTCTGCTTGCATCATCATTTTACCAGTTTAAGTGAAACATAGAAACCTTACCTCCCTTTCCATTTCTTTACCCTTCTCCATCTATAATTGTTTTAAATATTTCCTCTACATACATCAAGAATCACATACATCTAGAATAGTTTTTGTTTCAACTGTCAAATTTAGAAAACTCAAGAGGGGGGCACCTGGGCGGTTCAGTCTGTTGTGTCTGACTCTAGGTTTCGGCTCAGGTCTTGATCTCATGGGTCATGGGATCAAGCTCCATATAGGGCTCCGTGCTCAGTGGGGAGTCTGCTTGAGGATTCTCTTCCTCTGCCCCTCCCCCCACTCACATGCACTCTCTCTCTCTCAAATAAATAAATAAATCTTTAAAAAAAAGAAAAAGAAAACTCAAGAGAAGGAAACCCTATTGTATTTACCCATATTTTTGCTTACTGTAGTCTTTCTTTCTTCCTGATGTTCTCAAGTTCCTTCTTTGATTTCTTTTCTATATAAAGAACTTTCTTTAGCCATTCTCTTAGGATACACCTGTTGGTGACAAATTTTATGAATGTTCTTTCATCTGTGAATGCCTGGATTTCCTCTCTATTCATGAAGAATATTTTTGCTGGGATTAGAATTTTTGGTTGACTGGAAAAATATTGTGCCACTTTATTCTGGCACCCATGATTTCTGATGATAAATCCTCTATAGGGATGCCTGGGTGGTTCAGTTGGTTAAGTGGCTGCCTTCAGTTCAAGTCATGATCCCAGGGTCCTGGGATTGAGTCCTGCTTTGGGCTTCTTGCTTAGCAGGGAGCCTGCTTCTTCCTCTGCCTTCCACTCCCCCTGCTTGTGCTTATGTACACTCTCTCTCTGAGAAATAAATTAATTAAATCGTTTTTAAAAATCCTCTATAACTTGGATTGTTTTTCCCTATAGTAATAGGTATTGTTTTTCTCCAGCTGCTTTCAAGATTTTTTCTTTGTCTTTAGTTTTCAGAAGTTTAATTATGATGTGTTCTGCCATGACTTCTTTGGATTTATCCTGTTTAGGGCTAACTTCTTGAATCTGTGGGTTTATGTCTCTTGCTAAATTTGGAAAGTTTTCAGCCATTATTTCTTTGAGCACTTTTTTTTAGTCCTGCCCTCATTCTCCTCTCCTATGAACTCCAATGACACAAATGTCAGGGCTTTTCTTATAGTGATACAGGTCCCTGAAACTCCATTCTTTTTTTTTTTTTTCATTCTCTGTTCTCTCTCTTGTTCTAATCAAGTGGTTTTTATTATTTTGGCCCACTGATTCTTTTCTCTTTTCCATCCCTCTGCTGTTGAGCTCACCCACTAAGCTTTTTATTTTGGTTATTGTGTTTTTTAGTTCTAAATTTTCCATTTGGTTCTTCTTTATGTCTTTCTTTCTTTCTTTCTTTCTTTTTTTTTGCTGAGACTTTCTATTTCTTGCTGAGGCTTTCTATTTTTTCATTTGTTTCAAACATATTTGTTATTGCCTGTTGAAGTATTTTTATTATGAATGCTTTAAAATTTTTTATCAGCTATTTTAGCATTTCTGTTATCTTGGCTTCTGCATCTATTGATTTTTTTTCAGTCAGTCTGAGATCTTCTTGGTATGATAAGGGACTTTGATGATTGCATAGTTGAGGTATTTAGTATGTTCTTTTATCTTTTGTATTTTCTATAAACTGATAGTTAGATTTAAAGGCTTTAGCAGACTTTTTTTATTTTGCAAGAGTGTTTGATAGTTGATGTTGTATATTCCCACCAGGAGGCACATAATGTCTGGCTGTCTCTTTATGGTGCTGTCAGCAACCATTGATGGGCACTGCCCAACTCCTTTAATTTATTACAGGTTGCAAAATGGATTATTCTGACTAATATTTTCAAACTATCACTTGTACTAACCAAGAGGCTCCTAGGAGTCAGGTCCTGTGTTGAGTGTCAGGGGACAGACTGATGACTGAGATATCATGACTCTCTACAGTCTAGTGGAGGAGTTACAAACAAATAATGGGACAGTGCAACAATAGTGATGGTGATGAACCAGGAGTCATTGGGATTTGTTGGTGGAGGGGCAGCCAAACTATCTGGGCAATGTCCTGAAGAAGGTGAATCTTAAAGGATAATTAGAAGTTAGGCAAGAGAAAGGAGAGAAATGGATATTTCTGAAAGGCAGGTAGGAAGCAACATAGCTTATGCAGGGAGTAGCAATTTAGTGTTTTTAACCCCTGAACTGCCAGGGAGAAAACAGTGACACCTGAACCTGAAAGTGGGCAAGGTTACCACTGAACACAAAGTGAAATCCCAAATCCGCTGACATCAGCATATTCTTCCAAGTTTCTCTTGCTGATGTCTCAGTTCTCCCCGTCCTCAGACTGCCCAAGTGCCCACTCTGTTTCCTGAGGCCTGTTTATTATCCTCACCTTTGGGCGTTGCATCAACATTCTCCTGCCGAGAATGTCCTCCCTGCCTGTCCCTTCCTCCAGCCTTTCTTTCTAAACTAGTTCAAAGTCTTCATTCCCAAGATTCTCCCTGCCTCATCCCGGGCAGAACCACTCCCTCCTCGCCCTCCTCCCCCAGGGTCAGCCTGTGGGCGTTGCACTCCTGTGTTCTCATTGCTTCCCCTCTTGGTTGGGGGCTCCTGGATGGAGGAGAACCAATTCACTCTATCCCCAAAACATGTACCTTCAAATAGTGACTGCCACTGAATGTATTGAATTAATTGGGGTCTTGAATACTAATACCTCTTCTCTGGGCTTTGTGGCATAGTTGTTTAGAAGGAAAGAAGGCTCATTAGCTTGCCGTCCTGAGGGAGACCCAACAGCAGCTTTCTGAAGCCCAGCAAACAACTTCCCCAACTGCCAGAACTGCCGTTGCTATGGTTTCTCCCACCCACTAAGAGTACTTAGGTGAATGCAGATTGAAGAAGAGAGTGAGGCTGGCCAAGGCCTTTTCAGGTCATTTTAAGAGGGAAAAAATTTGATGAAGTAACAGAATGCCTTGAAATCATTCAGATGTCAGAGTGCAGTGAGAAAAATTCACCAAGATGAAAAGTTAAATTAATTGTGAAAACACAGCCAAATAATGAGATAATGCTATAAGACCTCAGAGTTTCCAACATTAACCAACCTTAGAAATGTGAAGATACTTGTTAACCTAAATTATTTCTAGGTATGATTCATTAGACAGACACTAAAATGATTTATTTTTAGCTTTTCTGCTAAAATAATTTTTCAATTTATGGATTCAGGGTTAATGTGGTATTTTAGATTATAAGATTTTTATTTATTCATTTGAGAGTGAAAGAGAGTGAGGGCACAAGTAGGGGCAGGGGCAGAGGCAGAGGGAGAAGCAGACACTCCACTGAGCGGGGAGCCCAATGTGGGGCTGGATCCCAGGACACCAGGATAATGACCTGAGCCGAAGGCAGACGCTTAACTGACTGAGCCACCCAGGCACTCCAGTATTTTAGATTATAATTAGTACTCAGCTATAAGTAATTGTTTCTTTGTATATCATGTTACTCTTATTCATTTCTTATTAACTGAGAGATTAGCTTCCTATTCAAAACATATCGATACAAGACAGTGTATACAAGACTGAGACAGTCCCTTTTGACTGGTAATCAGTATCTAAATCTTCAGTGTTCAGAAAATGAAAGACATAAGTTGAGAGAAGAATTAATCATTTCAGGTTAAACTTCAGCCCTAAAAGAGACCTATGAGTGGTCTTCTAGATTGTGCTCATGAAGGGGGATGCCCAACACTCATCAGGAACTAATATTTAGCTATAGTGCTAATATCAAAGAGATGCTCGTCATTCAAAATGTGCCACAATCTCTAATTTACCATTTTATATTGTGCCTCCTCCCCAAACATGACTGTTCTAACACAAACAGAAGATGGATAAACCCTCATCAGTTGGAGCTAGCATTCATAGGGTCAAGATCTTAAGTTTCCCCTGAAGCACATCTGTCAAAATAGTGCTAAGTACAGTTACAAAACCATAAGGACCAAATTAACATAGACTACAAACCATGGGTCCTCAAACCACAGCCCAGGAATCTATATTTCTAACAAATTTCTGAGTTGCTTTTTATACAGCCAGCCTCAGTCCAGGTTCCCATGGAGCAGACAAACTTTTCAAGTATCAGTGGGCCTAAGAATTTCCTGAAGTTGTTTAGAATGTTTGTCCGCAGAGTCTAATTTGGTCAGCCTGGGGAAGTAGGGGGATCGACATTCTAAGATTTCTTTGGCTATCCTCATGCTGGTCTTCAGAAACACAGACACATGGCATTTCAAGCAGGCTCTTTGAAAATAGCTGTGTCTCCTTGAAATATTTCCACTCTGGAAATGCATCTGTAAAAGGTATGCTGTGTTCAGCCACAGGATGATTACAACTATTGTATAAACACTATAGATTGATTCGCCCCTTTGTGGCCCCTATGGACTCAAAACATGAGTTTCTCTGTTCAGCAACTTGTTCCACACAGGGAAGGGGGGAAGCTCAGACAGTCACACCTGTGTCAGTGGTTGCCTTGCTCTGCCCAGCCCCGAGCCTCAGCTTTCAGTGGACTGTGTCCCCCATGGTCAGTCAGTCTGTTCTCCAGGCTACTAGGCAGCTCTCTCAAACACCCTGTGGTCACCCGTCACTCTCCTCACAAATAAAACCACATTAAAGACTTCTGATAAATTCTTTTCAGGATCTACTTTCTGTCTTTATCCTACTTAGCTTTCTGCTTCCTTTGGTGCCACAGGCCTCACTTCTTTTTCTGCCAGCTCCTTTGCTTTGTTTTCCTGTGGCTATCTTATTTCTCCTCTCTTTCAAAATGCTCTCCCTTATCTTCTCTGATACAGACAAAAGGTCAGAAGCCAAGCCCATCACAAGGTGAGAGCCCAGTGTCCCAATTTGCTCTGTGTCAGAGTGGCTGTACCTCTTGGATTTGCAGACAGCCTTGGCTATAGATACCAGGCAAACCTGAGGCAGAGTGCAATTATTTCAATGAAGGTAGTCCCTCAGATCACATATTCCCTCTAATGATGGAGGTAGGTAGACTTCTGGCTCCAGTTGTTTCTTCTTCCAATTCTTACTTCCTCCTTGATGCAAAGTGAATCTCTTTAAATTGGAGATCCTAATTTCTCAAGTGTCTACTGCAAGCCAGGCACTGTGCTGGGCATTGTACAAGATAGGATGTAAACTTCCATCTTACAGAAGAGGAAACAGGCTCAGAGGACTGAGGCATTTCACCTCAGGCCATGAAGTTGATACAGGAAAAAGCAGACTCAAAATTGAGTGTCTATGACCCATTCCCCCATCACACTGCTGGGAGTGATGGAGAAATGAAGACAGAGTGGACACCAAACCTCAGTTCTTCTTGAAGGCATTTTCCAAGACCCTGTCTCCTTATCTGCCCTCACACACTATACACCCTGGTGCAAAGACCTGGTGGGAAGAAGGTGCACAATAGCAAGACTGAAAGTGACATGCATGGCTTGACATAAACAACAGCAATGGCTTTTTATTGTTAGTAATATAACCACTGGACAAAAATAATGCTCAAAAGACATTATCATTAAAAATAGAATATACAAACATATATTTTAACAAAAGAGCAATTATTTCTATTAAAGCTCATGATTCAATAAAAGAAAACCTACACTCTTCAATGAGGAAAAACTTAGAAGACTATCACAAATAGGTTTCACATAACAGATCATTTGAAGTAATAAAAATTTCTAAAATTTTATCAAATGATATTTGTGAAAAAACATTTTAAAAGTGTGATCCAAAATTTTTAACATTATCTACCGTATAGTTTCAAATAATCAAGCAAGATATTTCTGGCTCAAGTAATGGTGGGTTAGTTTATCCAAGACAAACCTTACTGCTGAGAACACGTAGAGGAGTTGAACAATGTGAACAAACATGTTTGAAAACCTCAGAGTGCTACCAGAGTAGCAAAGACAAAGGGCCAAGATCCTGACCAGAAAAGATGAGCAGGGAAGTGAACCATTTTATCCACAAGGCATTTGCCAATTTGCAAAAAACAAAACAAAATCAAAGTTGAGAGGCTGAACAGAATTTCTGGCAATCTCATGGGGCTGGGAGAATGAAAATTGAATTTGGGGGCCCACCAGAGGACAGGCTCTTGTAAATATCCCACCCTTTCAGTCTGGACCTCCAAAGGGCTTAATAAGAGTAAGAGCAACCTGAAATCAGACAACTCACCAAGACTAAAGCCAAGTTTGAATCAGTTCAGTCTTTGATTGGATTGATGGTTGCACCTACCATAACTGCTTTCCAGAAGCAAAAATAAATGCTCTCCAGATGAATTAACATCAGGCTGAGGTTCTAAATTCTGCATTCAGATTTATCTTCCTATCAGCCACCACAGGTTCACTTACTACTCACAGTGCTGATCTTGAACCTTCTCTCCATTTCTGGCACCTTGGAACCTCTATGTCTTCATTTCTTTCACTTAGTTACTTATCACAGTTTTTTTAAATAACATTTTGTTAGAATTATTACATCTGAAGGGGGAAGAGGAAACTTCTAGAATAGGTCCTACTGACATGTTGCCAGAAGTCCAAATCACCTGGAAAAATCTTTTGCCTCAGTTACCAAATCTCCTTAATTCAAAATACATAATTTCTTAAAAAGTCTTCCCTAAATACTGAAGAGATGACTATCAAATACATCCTTATCTCTTCCCTTTTTTCTATGTTATTATTTCTTAATATTTCTATGATAAGTGAAATAAAACTCAAAACTACCAATTTTTCTACTTGTTACGAGGTTTTAGAAAACATCTGGAGGTAGGGATTGGTACTGAACTCTAACCTAGGTTTCAAGAAGCTTCCCCCCGCCATGTACTTCTTTCCCCTGACTTCATACACCCACCCCTCTCTGACACCTTAATTTAAATTTTGAACAAGTAATTCACAAGAAAAAAATAAAGGACAAAGAATTAAAGAGGATACAACACATTTTCTAAAAATAAAAGTCTTAGGAATTGGTCTATGAGAAAAATCCTCCATCAGGCACTTCACATAACATGTTTAATGTAATTTTTATGAACCCAAAACCCAACCATGCTGGCACCCTGATCTTGGACTTACAGCCTCTATAATTTCAAAACAGTGAGGAAAAAAATTTTGTTTTTTAAGCCACTCAATCTATGGTATTATGTTATGGCAGCCCAAACTAATGAAGATAAGGAGTTTATCTATTTTATTAATATTTTCAAAAAACTAAACTTTAGCTTTGACTTTACTCTATTATTTGTTTTCTTTTTTTAAGATTTTATTTATTTACTTAAGACAGAGTGAGAGAGAGAGAGAACACAGAAGGAAAGAAAGAAGCAGACTCCCCACCGAGCAGAGAGTTTGACTCTGGGCTCCATCCCAGGACCCCAAGACCACAACCTGAGCTGAAGGCAGACGCCCAACCAGCTGAGCCACCAAGGTGCCCCTCTATTATTTGTTTTCTAATCCATTCTTGTTATTTTTTCCTTCCTCTACTTGCATTGTTTCATTTTTTCTTTTTTTCAAACTTCTTAAAGTAAAAATGTAGATAATCAATTTTAAACTTTTCTTCTTTTTCTAATATATACACTTAAAGTAAAAATTAATCTCTTAGCACTGCTTTAGGTGCATCCTGCAAATTTTGATGTTTTTCATTTTCTTTTTTTTTAATTTATTTGAAAGGTCTCTTATGATTTCTTCTTTTACCCATTTATGTGTTGTTTAATTTCCAAATATTTGGTATAGAAAATACCAAATATGGGTAGGTAGGTAGGTAGATAGATATAGAGATATAGAGATGATAGATAGAGAGATACATAACTAATTTAATTCTGCAAAGGTCATTAAATATACTCTGTGTGATTTCTGTTCTTCAAAATTTATTGAGACACGTTTCATAGTTCAGCAAACATTCTCTCAGTGAACATTCTCTCAGCAAACATTCATGTGCACTTTTAGAAAATGTAGATTATGCAATTGCTAGACATAGTGTTCTATAAAGGTAAATGAGGTCAAGTTGGTTGATTGTATTGTTTTGATCTTCCATATCCTTGCTGATTTTTGTACAATGTTCTATCAATTGCTCAGTTATTCTATTAATATGGATTTGATCATTTCTCTCTTTGGTGCTTTCAATTTTGCCTTATGTATTTTAGAGCTCTATTTTTTAGTGCATACACATTTAGGATTGATTTCTTCTTGATGAAATGACCCCTTTGCCATTTAATTTTTCTTTTTAATTTGTCCCTTTAATTCTGGTAATCTCCTTGTTTTGAGGTATACATTGCATGGTATAGTCACTCTAGCTTCCCTACAATTTGGGTTTGCACTTTATATATTTTTCCCAAACCTTTAACATTCAACCTACTTGTGAGTCTGCTTCTATTGACTGTTGCTTTTTCTCCTGATTATGGGTCTCATTTCCCTGTTTCTTCACATGCCTTGTAATTTTTTACTCAATGCTGATTTTTCATATAAAAGAATTCCCAGGGGTGTTTTGTTTTTGTTTTTCCAGTGAGTGCAAGTCTTTTTCTCTGACAGGTGGCTAGAATGAGGATTTGATCATTCAGATTTCATCAAGAGTCAAATTGATCTGGGACTGAGCTTTAGTGTTAATTAAATTGAGTGTACCTCTGATATTTGACAGAAACAAGGACATTTCACTTTGCCATTCAGCCCAGCCTCAGTTTCCTGTGGAAAAGTTAGCCACTGTGGAGTGTTAGTCTCTTCTATCTTGTCATTGTTTGAGCTAGGAGGAGGTTGAGACACAGGCATCGTATAGTCTTGGCTTATTTTGAAATTCAGACACTGAAATTGTTTAATTCTCTGTTTTCCAGCCTTGCCTACACTGACACTTTTGCACTAACACTGGGGGCAGGGGTGGGGGCTGGGGATGGGGGACGTTGATTGTTAAGCCAAGCCATTTATTTTTGCATTTGATGCACTTGTAAATTCCAATCTATCTGACAACCCATACTGTTATTAGTGTCTTGACTATTTTTCCTCAAGTCTATAAAGTCTCTTCATCTATAAGAGTCTTGCTTCTCCACAAACCAGAAGGTTGTCTCCAGATATGAAAGCAGTTGCAGCTCTCTGCTCACCATCACTTCCTATAAATCAGTTCAACAAAGTTTCATCTGCCCACTGTTGTTTGACAATTGCCATAGACTTTCATTTCAGCAGGTTTTTTGCTATTGTTACCATAGGATTAATGGTATTGTACATTCTATATTTTAATTGGAAGCAGAAGTCATAATGCTGTTTACAATAGCAAAAGATTGGAAACAATTCAAATGGCTATTATTAAATGATTTTTAATTAAATTATTATGTAATCATATAAGGAATACTATGAAGCTATGTGAAAAAATGAGGAAACTCTTTATTTATCTGTATAATAATAATCCCATGGTATATTAAGTGAAAAAAGCAAAGTATAAAATAGGGTGTACAATGCTCTACCTTTTGTATAAAAGAGGGAAGAAAAGTCATCTAAATTCATATAGACTTAAGTCACATATAGATTCATATCACCTTCATATATATAAATTCTGAAAAGACACAAAAGAAATGAGTAAAAATGGTTACATCATTGTTTTGTGTTTTTTTTTTAAAGATTTTATTTATTTACTTGAGAGAGAGAATGAGAGACAGAGAGCACGAGAGGGAAGAGGGTCAGAGGGAGAAGCAGACCCCCCGCTGAGCAGGGAGCCCGACGCGGGACTTGATCCCGCGACTCCAGGATCATGACCTGAGCCGAAGGCAGTCGCTCAACCAACTGAGCCACCCAGGCGCCCCTACATCATTGTTTTTTAAATGTCTTGATTCTTAAGACTCAGCTTTCACATCTGTAGAACAAGATTAAAAATACTTTCCTCAAAGAGTTATGCAATAAAATAAACATAAAACATTTGGCTTACTTCAGGATATCAAGTTCTAGATAAATGATTAACACAATGACCTTTGCATTGGATTATTTCCAGAGATTCTTTCATTTATGTTTATATGTTTTTGTGTGTCAATTACACACTCTAAATTAGTCATTCAGATATGTTACATTTGCAACAGTCTATTTTTTTCCTTTGGTGAATTATACATGACTGTCTTTCCAAGGCCTATCCACCTAATAACCTAGCATGCAATATCCTATGGCCTATAAAAAAAAAAATGAAAGTTTCCCATCACATGGTGATTGAGAGGATGATACCAAGATCCTCCAGACTGACCAATATCATCTCCTCTGATGGTACACAGTACACACAGGAGCCCTCATGTCACTAAAGAGAAGAGCCTAGTACTCTAAATTCCTCACCATCACTGATTTATTTCAAAGATAGTAAAGGAATCATAAAAGACATAATATTTATTGCCTCCTCTTTCCCAGAGCACAATAGTTCAATCCGTACTTTTGACATTAAAAGTCTCCATCTGGTTCTTTAAACACATAATCCATTAAAAAGACTAATCCATGGGGCACCTGGTGGCTCAGTTGGTTAAGCATCTGACTCTTGGTTTCGGCTCAGGTCATGATCTTAGGATGGTGAGATGAGGCTCCCCACTAAGCAGGGAGTCTGGTTCCCCTCTCTCTCTCCCTCTACTCCTTCCCATGCCTTCCACGCACCCCCCTCAGTTAATGCACTCTCTTTCTCTCTAAAATAAATAAATCTTTTTTCAAAGGCCGATCCATGACTTTTGAGCATACTAGACATTAAAGCGTTATATATACTTTTTTTTAGACAAATAATTTTGTTAAGTTAGTAAAGGACCTAAGCAAATGTTGCTCTTGCTTCTCAACCATCCAATGAACCCAACATACTCAGATTGGAGAGGGGCATTCACACAGCATACTCAGATAGGAAAGAGAGCACTGGAGAAACAAGTCTAATGGAAGGAGGTCATTTACCAGCCTGAACTAAAGTTCTTAAGCAACCCAACCGCCAGTAAGTCTCATCAGCTTGGAGTTTCTGGGATCACTGGGCTGTGAGCTCAAATAAGACACAGCCGAGCTAGGAGGCTGCTCTTAGGGCCTAGATAATGCTTCTCTCAGTACCAGCACCACTTCACCTAGGCCACAGTGATTTGTTTGTTGTCCTGGAAATGGAATAGAATGGCGACTTTCCAACTTGTTGTGACAGGGATCTACAGCAAGAAGTACATTTTACATTGAGTCCAGTACACACATGACTATGTGAGTATGAAAACAGAGGAAATATTTCATGAAACATTTCATAGAATGTTACCTAACCCTTCCTAAGAGCAATTCATTCTGATGTTTTCTATTCTGTTCTATTTCATTTAATTTGGGGGGGTGGGGAGGAGGAAAGAAATTTCTTTCCCAGGAAAAGCAACACTAGACTAGAAGAAAAGATTATCCATTTTTCTCCCACTATCTTCCAAGTATGTGCATTTTACAAAAACTTCCCGGCAAGTCTTCCCAGTGCCATCTACTGTACCCTCTGGGTATTGCAAGTGCCTTTTTTTTTTTTTCCTCGCACAGAAATTTTTTTAAGCATGAGATTAAATCAGAGAACTCTACATACCAATATGTGCTTCTTCCCCCAAAGTAGAAACAGTTTAAGAAGTTTAGTTTAATAGCTAACATGCAAACCCAGCTCTGAATTCTAGGACCAAAGACTTCATATCCAATTCCAGAAGAGGGGCTTTCCAAGTCAGAGAACATCCACCTGATTGGGACCTCAGGAGGAAACCGACCATGTAATCAGTGGTTTCCAGAGAGTGACAAATTTAAATTCAGGACATCCTAGACTAACATTTCACAGAAAACTGCTGTGGCCTATCAAATACAATATAAGCAGGGAATCTCTCTATATTCCCTTTGTCAAACCTATGCCTGTAATTTTTTTTTCCTAAGCAACTCATGATGTTTACTGTACCTGAACTTATTCCAAAAGCTCTTTAAGATGATATAGAACACAATGTTCTTGTAACACAAACTAAAATATAGAAATCTCTTTTGTTCCTTTGGAATGAGGCAGAATTTTCATTTTGACAAGTCACCACAGCTTTCAGAATATAATTTTTATATTCACTAGACATAACTTTTCTCTACCAGTTTGCCAGGGAGTTTTAGCTTTCAATTCATTTCTGACCAACATGTACTTTTGATACAAATACATTTGGAAGTATCTTTGTAATTGCTCCACTGTCTGCTTAAATAATCGTAAAAGAGCTACACTGATGTTTTTGCAAGTAAGAGCATGCTCGTCCAGTAAAACCACTGCCTTGCCACTAAGACACATCCAACAACATGAATTTCCCCCCAAACATTTTATGTGTGAATATAAGAATAGAATGAGGAAAATGAAAAGACTTATAACAGTTTTAGTCACAACTCAAAAGCTAGAACTTTTATGAGATGCCTTTAATTTGAAAGTGAAGAGAAGAACAATTAAATTATTGAAGTCTGAGATCTTTTCTCTTTTTTTAACTCTTTGGATGTAACCACTGATTTTTTTCCCTAAGAGATTTGACATTAACAATTTTTAGGATACATGAATGAGGACGTGGGTCAATGACGCAGAGAAAAACCATAGTGAAATGGTGTTCTATAATAACTATTCACAAAAATTTAAAAAGCTCACACTGGGACCACTCCTGCTTTTAAATTATATTATTATATGTAAGTTGTTATTAATTACCCAGATATGCCAAGGGTTCGCTATATCTTCAGTTTCCAACTGCAATTTTGAGGAAGGCTGAACTTTCTGGATTTTTTGCCAATTATTAATATGATTAATATTTCAACAGCAAAGTCAAGAATATAGGTGTAGACCAGTAACTAATGGCTCTAATAACAAATAGCAAAAAGACATTCAATGATTCTAACTTGCTCTAAAACTGCCAAGGATTAGGACAGGGACTTCATTCTCTCACAAGACTCTTCTTGTCCTGAAATATCTTCTGCTATCTCCTACATATGATTTGTGAGTCAGAAATTTAACTGAGACATTTTTATGTAGATTCAGATCATCCTTCCCAGAGGGCATCCAAGGGGCTGCCCCATTAGGCAGCTGGTGAGCAATCATCCATTAAAATATGTTAAGAAATATCATTTTTCTTACACAGGAGCAACTTCTTTCTTTCTGGTTTGTTTATAAAACAGCTGTCAAATTAAAATACCAAATAGCTTTAAATATTAGCAATTCACCTTATAACCTGACAACTGCACCATTTTAAATACCTGCAAAAAAGTTCAACTCAATTATAAACACCTGGGATTTGCCTGCTTGCTCCGAAGCACATACATAAAGATATTAGTCATACATCTCTTGGACACTCCGAAGTGACAAGGTGTGCCTATAACAGGTCCTCCTCAGTTAATCATCAATAGCTACTTGATAAGTGCCTGATTTTTCCTGGGAATTGCTTCATTCGAGATGAATTACTCCCGGGAATTACTTCATTCAAGACCAATTACTCCTGGGAATTGCTTCCTTCAAGACTAATTTTTCCTGGGAATTGCTTCATTCAAGACTGATTTTTTCCTGGGAATTGCTTCATTCAAGACCAATTTTTCCCGGGAATTGCCTCATTCAAGACCAATTCAGGAGACGCCAGAGTTTTTTCCACAAAGCCAAGTCAAAAAATATTCCCTATATTGCTCAGTGCCTACAAATTAATAAGACAAATGCAGGCCCATCAAGCAGCAGGTTCAACCTGAGCACCTAGCATGTTCTGTGGTCCTGGGAAGAGGGCAGAACTTTCTCTAGGAGCTGGTATGTTCAAAGATGAAGACATGTGAAAACAGGGCGACAAAATTAAGGCTTATTTTCAATGTTTACCTTTAACAAAATGATGCTTTTAGCCAAGAAGAAAAAAGTCAGCAATATGATTATGCTATTCACAAAATGATTACAGGATTTACAAAAGTATTAATTTGTGCTATGATCTGCTGATTGTATATATGTCTAAGCTCATGTGGAAATAACTTCAAATATCCAAATTTAAGACCCTTTTCTATCTTAACCTCTTCTTCTCTTCCTTCTCTACTCTGGAGGACACAAAAACATATATTTAAGATTTTCTTCCTTACCAAGTCTGGTAAGGAAGAAAACACCAACACACAGAAAAACAACACAAATCACACAAAACAGAACAAATTCAGGTTAAGACTTAAGAGCTGAAGGAAGTCTAGCTAGTCCCCAAATAGGAGCAGCTGTCATATACAATTAGCCACACACTAATTATGAAAATCAGGAGAATAAGTCTGGGAAAACACGGATAAGGAAGTTGAACAGCAACCTATTAATCAGGAGACAGACACTAAAACCTAAGATGAAATTTTTCAATGGGGGAAAGTGAGTCAACTTTCAATCTCCAAACCATCTTTACCAGCAAGCTTCCTACAATGGTTCTAGAGCCTTCCTTCATTCCACCTCAGACAGAGTTCTAAACAGCGCTGCCCCTGCTGCCCCGAGCGGGAGGAATGGGGGGGGAGGGACTGAAAGGAGGGGCCTACCGGCCAGCACCCCACCATCCATCCTGAGACACCTCCCACCTCAACTCTGATGTGTGCTCAGACCCAGGAGGTTCTTCTACTCCACCCGGCTTTGCTTTGTAATTTCTAAAAAGCCGATTCAGCACGTCTCTCAGATGGGCCATGTAAAGGCTTTTGGCAGCTCTTGGGGCTTTGTCTCTTCATGAACGACACTCCCTCATATACTAAGACTTAGAGCAGGAAGGTGGAGTAGTAACCGCAGGAAAAAATTCACGTTCGCCCATACAAGAATGGCCTAAATTGGCCCATGGCAATGGCGCGCCAGTTTTACGAGGAAAAGTCAATGCTTTCACGCTAATTCTGGCAATCACGGGAAATCCATTTCTGAGGCTAGATCTGCTCTGCCAGGGTGAATCATCATCTTTGCTTCACATAAAACTGACCTAAGGAAAGGTAAGCATGAGAGCGAGTGAGCATGCCTGCACTTCCACACTGGCTGTTCTTTGCAGGAATCATGAACCAAGTTACCTGAGCAGGTAACAGCCTCTGAAACTTGATGCTCCTTCCCCAACGTGGCCTGGCCTGCTCTAGCAGTTTTAATTCTCCATCCACTGCATCTCGAGACATCAAAATACCCAAACAAATGTGGACAATGAGATCTCATAATCCGAGATCAAGCTTCCAGAAGAACTGAGCAGCCCAGGATCTTCTCCAAAAAGCCTATCCATGCTCCCCTTTCATGGTGTGTGTGTGTGTGCAGGGGAAGGGGGGCCCATAGACTTCATTCATACTCTTTCTTTCTTTCTGAATAATCAGAGTCTCCCCCACCCCACATTTGAGTAACTGCCTTGTGAAGGGAGGAGGAAGTGGGCAGAGCCCAGGTAGAGTACCCTCTGCCGTGGTACAGATGGCTGGGCATCCACATCCAGGGCCCTCGGAGAAGCCCTGTGCCATCCTTGGCAAGAACAAAACTTGTCTCCCCCACCACCTCCAACCCTAACCCTTGGCATTTTGTTGAAAGTGGTCCATCAGAAAAGGAAGTCAAGGGGCGCCCGGGTGGCTCAGTTGGTTAAGCGACTGCCTTCGGCTCAGGTCATGATCCTGGAGTCCCTGGATCGAGTCCCGCATCGGGCTCCCTGCTCGGCAGGGAGTCTGCTCCGTCCTCTGACCCTATCCCCTCTCATGTGTTCTCTCTCTCTCATTCTCTCTCTCTCAAATAAATAGATAAAATCTTAAAAAAAAAAAAAAAAGAAAGAAAGGGAAGTCAAGTTGGCGTTGGCCTTTGGGGGAAGAAAGAAGCAGGAACTTGGCCAGCCCTAGTGGCCCCACCTGCTCGCCCACTCTGAACCCAAATTCCAAGGAGGGAACAGACCCTGTGCCACCGCGCTGCAGCGGAGAGCCTCGCAAGGAACTGGAACCTCCACGGCCTGAACTTAAATCTTCAAATCGTTGGGAACGTCTGTTTTTCTAATAATTAATATATATATATATATATTGAAGCAGAGCTTTAAATACAATAGTACTGTTGAACTAGTCCAAGTAGAAATAATAATAACAGCAACAACAACTATCCTTTAACCCCACCCATCCCCAAAACGCAGGGAGACAAGGCCTGGGGCTTTGCATCCTCCTCAGGTCACAAGGCTCAGCCTCCCCTGGCTCTGACCCAGAGCGGAGGGGCTGGGGTGGCGAGGGGGGCCCGGGGCGCTTGGGGACCCAGGGGAATCCAGGGCTTGGGGGCACCACGGGGCCCAGGATCTCCGGTACCTCGGGGGGCGATCGAGGGATCCGGGTCCCAGGGAAGCTCTGGCTACCGGGGAGGCCCTGCCCGCCCCGCCCGCAGCATTGGGGGCGGCCGGGCAGCGAGGAGCCGCCCCCTCCGTAACCTTCTAAATAGCTTCAGGGAAGAGGCGGAGTGTGGGGTGCGGTTAAAAGGCGTCGCAGGGGCAGGCAGGTGTTGAGGATCCGACGCGCCCGGCGCGCTCTGCTCTCCCGGACTCGCAGCCAGTCGGCGGCGCCGCAACCCACAGCGAGCGCCGAGGCGGCCCCGGCCAGCACCCGCCCAGACCCCGGGGAGCGCACAGCCGCCACCCGCCACCTCGCCGAGCGCGCCCTCCCGCACAGGTGAGGCCGCGCCGCCGGCGCCCGACCCTCAGCGCCCCGGGACCGCCTGGGCTGGGGGACCCCGCGCCGGGAGGGACCCCGGGACGTCTAGGCCTCGGGGACCTGACCGCGGCCGGGGAACCCGGGTCCCCCCAGCTGGACCCGGCGTGCACTGAGTCCACTGCGCCGTCCTTGTCCCGGGCAGAGGCGACAGCGGACCTGGGGCGGAGGGCAAGGAGCGAGAGCGAACTTCTGGAAAAGGGAGTGAGTTCCTTCGGCCAAGTTCTGAAATTCGAATCGGGCTGTTCCGGCCGGATTTGCAGCGGCGCGCCGGGGAAGGGGACGTGGTAACCGAAGCCCAGAGGCAGTGATCGGGTTCGGCGCGCAGGGCGGGGGAGGGGAAGCCAGCCAGCAGGAGACAGTTCGACCTCGGCGTGATTGATTGTCGATAATATTCCTCCCGGGAAATTCTCGCACAGCCGCCGGCTTGCTTTAACTGCAGCCCCTAGAAGTTTTTAATGGGCTGAAGGCTTAGTTCCTGAAGAAAAATCCATTTCGTTTGGTAGTAGGAAGCCTTCACAGGAGGAAACTGACCTTTACCTCCTCGCACTGCCTTTGCAAAGAAAATCACTCAGGTCGAGGTCCGGCAGAGATTAACTAGAACTCCCTGCCGCCTGGGAGCCCAGAGCCCAAACCGCAGCCTAAATCTGAGCTGAGACTTTGGTTGCTTCTCTTTTTCCTTAACAGTCAAGAACGTTTATCTCCAGGTGGGCTTTTCCAGCCGGATGGAAAGCTTTAGGACATTTGTTTACAAATGAGGTAGTGTGCAGCTGAGAAACGGGTTCTTTAGGACGGTTGCTTTAGCCCTTCAAGGTTCCCTCAGTGGAGGGGGGAAATAAGCCTAAATGGTGTGTGCCTTTCAGTTTTCTGACAGCCTGACCCGTCTGACCGTGACCATTTACTTGGTATGACCCTGTCTTGAGATGTTTGGTGACAGCCATGTCCCCATTAGCCCTTTGAGTCTCTTTCAAAACTAGTGCGCTCAGTGAGGCGCAATTACAGACGCCTCTGAGGGGGTGGGGGCGCTCTGTGGAGAGGTCAGCCATCCAAAAAGTAAGGATTGAGAAGAAGTTAAGGGGTAAAGAATTCCTTTTGCCTTTTCAGCAACCTGGTGATTCACCCAGTGCCTTCCCTAAAGAACAGAACCAGCTCCTCAACTCACTGCTGGCGGAACTCCAAACAATTACAGGGTGGTGTGGGCCAGATAGGAGCTTGCCCATGACCCATCTGCCAGGTCAAGAAAGGCAGGAGAGTAGCTCCCTGGATGATTTGAATATTGAGAACAATGCCAGCTTGCTTGGTTAGTCCATCTTGAGCTATTACCCCTGTCTCATCTGGGGAGCAAATTTTAATTTGCTCCTCTTCCTAGAAGGATGTTTTAAAGATCCTTTAAAACATTTTGGTGGCAACTCAACCAAAAGCTTTAAAAAACAACAACAATATAGGGTTTACTTTGAACTGAATTTGTCTCAACTGTTGATGATTGGACTGGTTGATGGTAGAGCGTGAGATCCTTGGTACCATGGAAGAGGCAAAGGCATAAGCCCCACCCCTCGATTTGTAGCCAGATGTATTGAATTAAACCATGGACAGTTTATTTCAGTGAGTGTTCTGCTTTCCAGTTGGTAAGTGCCGACGAGGAACTGGACTGTCTAATTTCATAAAATTGTTTGGTTAAAAGATGACTTTTGGCTCACCTAGGAACCTCCTAGACAGTCTGTGTCTGAAAGAGTCAGGGCTGAACCGGGACTAAACCCTGGTTTCTTCCAGATAATGTGTCTCTTTGTCAAGCTGAGTAGGGCTAACTGTTTCCCAAGCACATTTCAATCTTACCTAGTTTTTCTGTCTGGGACTCTTCTCCACGTCTCTCCTGGCTCCTCTGGCCAAGGTGGCATTGGATGGCTTCAGCCAGACCTTGGTGCCCCACAATAGTGCCCAAGATGAGGCGCAGTGATGAAAGGTGTTTGTTCCAAGCCTGCTTAAGAAGTCCATCAGGAAACAGGACCCAACTTGCTCAAAATGAGGAAAGAATTTAACATAAGAAGGAGGATTCACTATCAGCTTAGAAGGGGTGGAAAACAGATCACTCACCAGAATCCTAGAGAGGTGAAATCCTGTTTACAAAAGAGGTTGATTGAGACAGACGGGGTGTAACTATGAATAAATGAAGACACCTCATATCCTGGGATGAAGAGAAGGCCACTGTCTCATGAAAGATTGATCCACAGGCTTCTCCAAATCCCTTTTCAATGAGTAGTACAATACCCCAGCACGCTTTGGTTCTAAACTTCAATGCAGTGACTCACCCTGTAGGACCAGTGATGGGGGGAATCACTGAGTTAAATTTTCTGTCATTTTTCTTAGTGTGCCTCTTTAAAAGGCTTCTAAATTAAAACCAGAGCCCTAAATAAAAATGTACCAGTACAATTACCAAACAGATATCCCTCAGTACTAACCGAGCAATCAGTCCCAGCATGGCAGTGAGGACCACTAATCCATATACAAAAAGTATGCCAAAATCCATGCAGAGTGGCTTTGCTGCATGGAAAGACTGATTCTAACCTGCACCTTTTTATGTAGAAAAAGGAAATGAAGGCTTTTGTGAAATTTTAACTTGGGAGTGCCTTAAATATAAACTTTACCATTGGTACCAGTCATTTTACTCCTACATCCCAAGTCCATGAATGTGAACTGAAATATTTTTAAGGAAAGTGGCTCAAGGGCATCTGGGTGGCTCAGTGGGTTAAGTATTTGCCTTCGGCTCAGGTCATGATCCAGGGTCCTGGGATCGAGCCCCACATCAGGCTCCCTGCTCAGCGGGGAGCCTCCTTCTCCCTCTGCCTGCCGCTCCCCCTGTTTGTGTGCACTCTCTCTCTCTGTCAGATAAGTAAATAAAATCTTAAAAAAAGAAAGAAAGAAAGAAAAGAAAGAAAGAAAGAAAGAAAGGGGCTCTGCAGGGAGATGTCCCATTGGTCTTTAAGGCAAGGCTGGCCTCAGCCAGTATCAGTCCCACTGGCATCATCCAAAACTTGAGGCTAACAGGCAGATGCAACAGCTGAGTGCGATCCAGTGCTGAGTAACTCAAGCAGAGTCTGCAGAGAGTGCAGAGAGTTGAGTCAGCACTAATGAATGCCTTTAAGTTAGTGACTACTTTTGCTTGTGGTGCTCCTCCCCCACCCCCCAAACCTTTATTATGTGCTAAACACTGGGTGAATTATTCCGGTGAATAAGCTGCTCTTTATTAGAGAACGCATACAAACATGTTCCAGGTGGTTTGGGAACTATACATCTAATCCTACGGCAAACTAGGTTGGTTTTGTTTTCACCTTTTTTGGTGAGGTTGTGTAAGAGTTGGTGTTTGCTCAAGAAGAGATTTAAGAATGTTGACTTACCTGGGACCCAGAGAAATTTCCCAAATTCTGTGCTGACTAGTCACTCCTGTATTGTGTTCACTTTGTCTTTTCCAGACCGCCAAGAGGAAAAGATGGATTGGAGCACACTACAGACTATTCTGGGGGGTGTCAATAAACACTCCACCAGTATTGGGAAAATCTGGCTCACGGTCCTCTTCATTTTTCGCATTATGATCCTTGTGGTAGCTGCAAAGGAAGTGTGGGGAGATGAGCAAGCCGATTTTGTCTGCAACACTCTACAGCCTGGGTGCAAAAATGTGTGCTATGATCACTATTTCCCTATCTCTCACATCCGACTCTGGGCTCTTCAGCTGATCTTTGTGTCCACACCAGCTCTCTTGGTGGCCATGCATGTTGCCTACCAGAGACACGAGAAGAAAAGGAAGTTCATTAAGGGAGAGATAAAGAGTGAATTTAAAGACATCGAAGAGATCAAAAGCCAGAAGATCCGCATCGAAGGGTCACTGTGGTGGACCTACACCAGCAGCATCTTCTTCCGGGTCATCTTTGAAGCGGTCTTCATGTACGTCTTCTATATCATGTATGATGGGTTCTCCATGCAGCGTTTGGTGAAATGCAATGCGTGGCCTTGTCCCAATACAGTGGACTGCTTTGTTTCCAGGCCCACGGAAAAGACTGTCTTTACGGTTTTCATGATTGTAGTGTCTGGAATTTGCATACTGCTAAATGTCACTGAATTGTGTTATTTGCTAATTAGATATTGTTCCGGAAAGTCAAAAAAACCAGTTTAACACATTACCCAGCTAGTGGATAAAAGATAGGGTGAAAAGGATGAGGCACAGGTGCTTTGCTGTCAAGGCATGGTCACCAGCATTTCCCAAGATCAAGATTCTTATCTTAAACGCAACCATTTGAAACTGCTGTAGATCTCAGTGAAACTCCAGATGCCTCCAACAGAGCGTTACTCTCCTAAAGCTTGAAAACAAAGGCATAATTCTATGCCTATACTGATTTTTACTACAATTAGTTCCAGTAAAACCCCGTGCTGGTAGGGGTTATGGGTGTAGGTACTCTCAATTTTTAAATAAAGGACATCAGCGTTTGTTTCTCTTTCTTTGAGGAGAGGAGAGAAATGCCGAGTTCTAAAGAGGACGCTGAGAAGTTTGGGTTGATCCCCTTAGGGCTCCCTTTGCCATAGTCCCTGAACTAAAGGTGGAAATAGAGATTCTTGATTCTTTTATTCGCTTGGGAAGTTTTAGTCTCTAACAATGGGCAGGTTATCTAATGCTTCAAACTCTGTCACGCTTTTTTTTAAGTGAAAACTTTAAAATGGGATATGTTCTTTTGATCTGCAAGATGTTCTGAAACCATTAGATGTTCCTCCTATTTCAAAGGCTCAGATTATTATATGTGTGCAATTAGATACTATCACTGAATTTAAAATACGGCCTTCGGTTTTGAATAATTTGCAGTGCCTGAGAAGCTGTTTGCTGTATTAATTGTGGTATGTAGCACATGAAAGCATTCCAGCCTCTCACACATGAAACCACCTAGAAGAACTTAGTGATGGCTTATAATAGCAAAGGGCCTCATTTCCAAAATTTAGGTGTAATTTTGCATGAGAAATATGGACCGGATGGACCACCAACCACTACCAACTACAGGCTGGCTCAAGACAGCCTCTTTCCTTTACAGTGTTTGCCTTTTCCATTACTGTGGTAAATGGTAGGAACACTGATTGAAAGAGATTGCTTGGGAATATTTTATTGCCACAGTACAATTTAATGGTGCAGAACAAAATGAGGGGAGCGGTAGTTACCATTTTTAAAGAACAGATGGAAAGACTAGACTCTAAATTCTGATGATTAAAAAGTTTCATCTACTTCAAAAGTTTGTTTGCTTCCCTCTTCAGCATCCAGTTTTCTTAAGTGAAAATAGAATTGGTAGACCTTTGTTTTTAAATAGAAACTAGAGTTTAGATAAATATTTAGCAGTTCTGTAGGACAAATTGAACCCTAATATCATCATTGTGCTTGACATGTTTTCCAAAAAATGGTACTCAGCATACTTAATGAGGGTAAACATTTTCCTGTTGCCAAGAATAGCATTGTAAAAACATTTTGTAATAATAAATAATAGCTTTAATTACATGCTTGTAACTAAAATAATTTTGTAATGTCTCAAATGTCATTTAAAATATTAAAATATAATTAATTCATAAAATAGCTATTTAAAATCTATTATAGTTTTTAATAGAAGAGCAAATTTTAATTTCATCTATAGCCTGTTTTGTATGTTAATATTTTCTATTTCATAACCCCAAATGGGTAAGTTACCAGAGTATCTGTCCACTATTCTGGGATTCTTCTGCCCACTTACAGAAAAGTCTCTGTTACTAGAAAGCTTGGCAGGGGAGGGAGAAGGAGAGATTATTTTTGCCCAACCACATGCTCACCTCGAACTGGTTTTTGACAAACACACGTGAAGTATGATGTGTGGACTGGATTTGTAATCTGGAGAATGCCAAGTTGGGTTCATGTAACCACTTTGGCTCCTAGAAGAATTATGGAAGCTGACACTTAAAAATGTGATTCATGGTGAAGTTTGGCCGAGCCATTAGAAAAATTCTATAAGGTGTCTTTTCTAGGAGATTTTCTTTCTGTATATTTGTATGTAATCAAAGCTGGTCTTGTGAAACTGCTTTTTCTTCCTTAGTGCCCACTTCTATGGGAAATAAGACCGACAGGTGAGCCTGTCCCTCTGTGTGTATCTGCCACCGGAAGGCCGGCCTGGCCCTCACGTGGTCTCCCCCGGTCGGCCAACAATGCTTCCGTCCTTTCAGTAGAATGAACCTTCAGCCCAAGGACCTCAAAGCATTTTACACATATTAATACTTATGAATATTTTTACTGAGAACCATACACCACACACTTTTTTTTTTTTTAAAGATTTCATTTGTTAATTTGACAGAGAGAGACACAGTGAGAGAGGGAACACAAGCAGGGGGAGTGGGAGAGGGAGAAGCAGACTCCCTGCAGAGCGGGGAGCCCAATGTGGGACTCGATCCCAGGACCCTGGGATCATGACCTGAGCCGAAGGCACTCGCTTAACCGACTGAGCCACCCAAGCACCTCATACACCATACACTTTTAAAATGGATTTAAGAGGACAAAAAAAACAGGGGTGCTTAGGTGGCTCAGTCAGTTGGGCACCCGACTCTTGATTTCAGCTCAGGTAATGGTCTCAGGGTCGTGGGATGGAGCCCCGCGTCAGGCTCTGTGCTCAGGGCGGGTCTGCTTGAGATTCTCTCTCTCCCTTTCCCTCTGCCCCTCCCCTCTGCCCCTCCCCTCCACTCTCCTTCTTTCTCTCTCTCAAAAATAAATAACTCTTAAAAAAAAAAAAAGCAGACAAAAAACAGCTAACTTTCATCCAAGTAATAGAAAAGGGATAAGAAATAGTCCCTGGCCATTTTCCACTGTGCTCTGCATGCAGCCTGTTAAAACAACACATGATTTTTTAAGTAGATGTGTTCAGTCTTAAAAGCTATGAAGATTATTACTCTCAAGATTTTAAAAGACTGGGTCAAAGTAATTACAGATTATTGCTGATCACTTTTAAGAACTTATAGAGCCGTCTGGCCACATGCCTGAAAATTAGAGCTTGAACTCTGAACATGAATTTAAACCTCAATATATACCTCAAGTTTATCCTTTGTGCTAGGTAAGAAAAAGCTTTGCTGGTTGGTTGGTTGGTTGGTTGGTTGGTTGGTTTTTAACGATTCTGCCAAAGGACCTTGTGTCCGGTTGACTGCATCAAGGCCACAGCCTCTCTGGCCTCACACAGGCTAGCCTCCAGGAGGGCCTCAGCATTGACAGAGCATCACTGTTTGTGACCTTGCGAGCTTATGAAGCAGTGGGTGCAGCCCAGCTGCTAATTCTACCTGGTACTAGGTTTATTAGTAAACGGGCACTCATGATCTCAACTCTTCCGTAAATATACAACCGTCAAAAGGTGGATTGCAACTGGTATGAGTGAATCAGGGCCAACTCAGGAGGACAAAGGTAGTGTTCTCCCGGGTGGTCTGGCCTGAGCTGCCCATCACTGCTATCACTGACCTCAGTGGTCGACTAGAGAGCAATAGGCAACATGCTGAGACGGGTTTAGGGTGGGTAGGCAGAAGCGCACTTATTTCTCTGGACCTCAGTGTTTTCATCCTAAAATGGGCTGACTGAATACTTCCCAAGTTTACTGGCAACCAAATACGGTAATTCACGTAAAAGCTTTCTACGTCGTAAAATGCTAAGTAAAATACTGCCATCCCTTTTCCATTAGATAGATCCCAAGCTGGAAAGATGATCGGTGGTATTTTAGATAGAAATGACTCCAGCAAAGCTTGATAAACTGGAAGCTGGAAAAAACGCACATTTACACAAAGCCTGAAGTAAGCACAATACAGAGGGAAGAGAGACTAGCCACATAGGATGGGAGAGGAGGGGCTGGGTGCGAATGTCCCAGCACAAGAAGAGTGATAACAGCTATGTTGCTCTAGTGAAAGAAAAGTCCACAGGGCCTTAAAGTTTCCATTCATCTAGTTAGAGTCTCTGTGACCAAGTGTTTTATGCATATGATCTCATTTAATCCTCACAGCTGCCCTGGCAAGAATAGGCCTTCAGATAGTACTCTTCCTATTGAACGGACGGGGAAGGCGCCCCTCAGGGAGATAACATATCATACTCAAAGGCCAATAGCAGACAGTCTTATCACACAAAGGAGTGTGGTGGGTTGGACTTCTAGAATTCCCCCAGTGCCCTTAATTCCGGAAGCTAGTAGCCAACACCATAGGGACTCCCCATCTTCCCAGTGTTGATAGGGTTAAGGAGCAGTCCTGACTTCTTGAGACACTCCATTCCATTCCTGTGCGTCTTGACTTATTTATTTACTCAGCCAATATTTACCGAGTAGCAACTGAGTGCCAGGAACTACTGGGCACAGAGACTGCCAGCAAAACAAAATCTCTGACTTCATGTTGAAGGAGGCAGACTACAAACAAATCCCTGTCGATTATATATGCTGCAGATAAGTGCAACGGCGAAAAACAAAAGTGCATAACGGAAATAGGAAGGGCCAGGGGCAATGAGAATTGCTGTTTAGTATAGGGTGGTCAGGGAAGGCTTCTCTGCTAAGATCCTACAGTAAATGGAGAAGCAAGCCAAACGGATATCTCAGGGAAGAGTCGTCCAGGGAGAGAGAAAGTCCCGGACACCAGAGTCAGGGAGAGAATGGGAAGAGATGAGGCCAAAGAAGGGGCGGGTAGTACAGACCGCGTGGGGCTGGAGGCCATCAGAAGAATTCCCTATTGTTGTGCTGAAATCTGCTTGTTTATAACATCTGTTCTGCCCTCTGGTGGACCCAAAGTAAGTCTATTTTCCACTTAATAACCTTAAATAACTGAGAACAGATCCAACTTCAACCCCAACTTTATTTTCCAGCTCCACAGCTCCACATTTCCCAGTTGTCACTCATTCATTCATTCAATATTAAGTAACTACTGTGTACCAACCTACTAGGTACCAGTAAATAAAAAAGAATAAAACAGGGGCGCCTGGGTGGCTCAGTCAGTTAAGCGTCTGCTTCGGCTCAGATCATGATCCCAGTGTCCTGGGATCGAGCCCCGCATCGGGCTCCCTGTTCAGTGGGAGTCTGCTTCTCTCTCTCCCTCTGCCTCTCCCCTCCGCTCATGCTCTGTCTCTCACTTTCTCTCTCTTAAATAAATAAAACACAATTTCTAACCTCAGGCAGTCAGGCGCTAGCACTCCAGAGCCAGGAGTTTGCAGACTCCCCCTCAGGGCCGGGGGCATACTCTTCAGTACGTCAGGGTCCTCCAGAAGGGAGATGCAGCACTCCAGCATGGCGCAGCGCTGGGGTGACTCTTCTAGACACACTGACTCAAATGAGCTTTTTGAACATTCATCACTTTTCTTCACCTTCAGTTACAAAACCACCAAGGTGATTGATGTAATTACAGAACTAATATATAAATATATTTGCATTGAAAATTAAATACAGAAGTATACAAAGTCAAACGTGAACGTCTCATTTCACAACCCTGCTTAGAAGTATTAACCTCTCCATGTATATCCTTCCAGTCTTTTCTCTATGCCATTGCAGATACTTATATACATATACACACCAACATACATAACCACTTTGCATTTCCTACATATTTTTTTTCTGTGATAGATTCTCATCTAGTACTATACCTTGGAAATCTTTCCGGGTCAGTATGTGTAGAACTAACTTGTTCTTTTTAACAGAAATGCAATATTCCATAGAACGACTGGGCCATAAATTGTTGATCCATCACCTTGTTCATGAACAATCGCGCTGGTTCCAAGTTTTCAGACTACTCCCCTTCCCCTTTGCTTCCCACTGTCCCACCCTCACCTCCTACCAAACTTTGTAGTATATGTGACGTTCCAACCTACATGCAAGCCTCTACATTTTCCCTGTCAAAATTTCATCTTGCTGATTTTGGCTCATCCCTCTAGTCCATCCAGATCTTTCTGAGCCCTGTATTCAGTTTATTGGCAATTCCTTCCAACTTTATGTCATCTGTCAGTTTAATTAGCCTGCTTTCTCTATAGTTATTTAAGCCAATAAAAATGTTGAATATGGAACAACCACCCAAGATTTCCTTCCAGCTCAATGTCAGTTCATCTTATCGGCATGACTTGAGTTTGGAGTTTTAAGGATAAATGTACTTAGCTGCATCTAATTCACAAATTTTCATCTTAATAGTAAGGATATTATGACAAACTTTGTGAAGGATCTTACAAAAATACTTAAGAATATTTACCATTTCATTATCCATTTTAAAAACGCATCTATTAGCTTCTCCTATGTGCAGAGCATTGTTCTAAGCCCCTGGCAAATGCAAAGATGATTTTAAAGGGTCACAGTGTAGAAGGCAGATGTGTATGAGGTGTTTACTTTACAAAACAGTACAGTATGGAACCAGCTGGATGTGACAGGCACACCAAAGCACCACAGAAAGAGTTCAGGGTGTGAAAAAGTTTCTTTTGGGGACCCACAGAAACAAAAAGTTAAATCATGAAAGATGGAAGACTTTTGCCAGGAAAAGACCTGAGACTAGTGGTTAGTTTGGCTGTTTCCATTTCTTTGAGAAGCTAAATAACTTATCAAAGACTTTTTCTACCACTCGAAGTTTCTCAGAAGCTCTTAGTCCAGACTAGAACCCCCCGAGATGTGGAAAGCTTCTCTCTGCTGCCATCTGCTGTCAACCAGGGTAACTACAGGGCGTGGCTTCCCTCAGTGATGGCGGGGTGGGGGCGGCCGGGGGCGCCCGCCCAACTTCAGTTTTCTTAAAAATCCCCTACACCTAAACAGCCACATTTACCCCTTCATAAAAACCTCATTGCTTCCATTGCTCTGAGTTTTTATTTCCAATTTGTAGATATCCAGCCATTGTTGTTTTGTTAGGGCAACCATAAAAAATTCACACATAAACATATACTATTTCCTCTCCCAAATAGTGTAATAAGCAATTTTAGCAGACTTCTATAATCTCATGGTTATAGTCAGTGGCTTTTCACAAGTTTCTTATTTAGGTTTTCCCTCAGGTTTCTCTAAGTATTCTGTCACGTGGATTTTGAAATCTTACCATCTAGGACCATAAATGCCATGGTGAAATTATTTCTTACTCAACACTCATCTATGTGAATAGGTGAATCTCTTATCTAAAAAAAAATTTTTTAATTCATCATCTAATATTAATGCAGCAAATCTTCAAAGATTCAGGGTTATTTGGTTTTACTTCCTTATGTTGTAAGGAAGTATCCACTCTAATTTTTCAGGTTCCTTATTCATCACGATATCTACTTTTCAAAACCTGAAAAAAATGGGTTTAGGGCAATTTTGAGTCACAGTAACTCAAGAAAGCATGACTTTCTCCCACTTCCCCTGCCTTTTCCAAAAGAAAGAGATCTCAATCTGAATAGATATTTGAACACCTATGTTCATAGGAGTATTATTCACAATAGTCAATAGGTGGGAGCAACCCAAGTGTCCATTAGCAGATGGAAGAATAAAAAGAAGATGCCACATACGTACAATGAGATATTATTTGACCTAAAAAGGAAGGAAATTCTGACACATGCTACAACGTGGATGAAACTTGAGGACGTTAAATTCAGTGAAGTAAGCCACAAAAAAGCAAATTCTGTATGATTCCACTTTTAGGAGACACCTAGAACAGTCATATCCATAGAGACAAACAGTAGTATGGTGGTTTCCAGGCGCTGGGGGCAGAGGGGAATGGGAAGTAATTATTTAATAGGTTCAGTTTGGGATGATGAAAAGTTCTGGAGATGGATAGTGGTGATGGTTGCATGATAATGTGAATGTGCTTAAAAATGTACACTTAAAAATGTTAATATGGTAAATTTTATGCTACATATATCTTGCCATAACTTTTTAAAGTGAAAAAAGAAAGATCTCTTTTCTCAACACAAGAGACAATGGATGGTATCCATTGAAAGACACCGATTGTGATCACAGTGTATTTAGAAATATTTTGAACTCAGACACACATCAACCACTGTTATTGTCTTTATTCTATTTTATTAGTGCTATAATGCACCAGAATAAATTCCTAAGCCCATATATATTAACCATAAACATTAATAGGACAAGTCTGAACACACAGCTGAGTCTTTCCCTGCCCTATGAAAAAACAGTCTTGTTCAAGTTTGATCAAGCCCTTTAGGAAAGAAGTACCAGAAAATTACTTTGCCTCAAATTCAAGTGGCATGCTAGAAGTGACCTTTCCCAGTCTCAAAAATATGTATAGTACTCTCTGTAGCCCATACCAGGTGAAATATTATGAATAAAAATTATTGTCAGGAATAGTGATAAAAATGGTGGGGGGTGAGGGGAACATCCCATGGCCAGCTCTTAAAGGCTCACATTTCTCTAAGTTCCTCTGTTGTTAATTCCCCTGGCAACTTATTTCCTGAAGCTGGTATGAATTAGAACTCATTATAGTAATCTGGTCTAGTTTTCATTTCTATCCCAAACAGAAGCAGAAGTTTTAATAATAATCATATCCTTTATATCCACGAGCATATGGGGGATTGGAAGAATTTGCTCCCAATAGCCAGCAAACTCCCAGCTGTATAAATGGTACAACAAATTTAAAGTCATAAATAGAAGTTTTTTTCATAGGATTTTCATTCTTAAGAGTCTTTTACCATCTTTGAGGGGCGCCTGGGTGGCAGAGTCGGTTAAGTGTCCAAGCCTTGATTTCAGCTCAGGTCATGATTTCAGGGTCGTGAGATCAAGCCTGGAGTCAGGCTCTGCACTGGGCATGGAGCCTGCTTAAGATTCTCTCTCTACCCCTCCCTCTGCCCCTCCCCCAACTCCCTCTCTCAAAAAAAAAAAAAAGAGTCTTTTACTACCTTTGGGTTTCCAAAAACATACTCCAATGGTCTAGGAAGTAGCAAAGTCAACGTCTTTATGAAAAACAGGGAATGAACACCTGTTGTTGTTGTCTGTTTTTTTTAATGATTTCCTTTTGGCTCCTTCGGCTTTGTAATGAATGTTTTGTTTATTGGTCTGGGAGATTATCAAGGGTTAGCTAAGCTCCTGCAGGGTACTACTGCCTCAGTGTCTATTTTGCTTGGCCAAGTGGCCTGTGGGGGCCTTCAGCTGACCCTAGCCCCTTATGCAAGCGCAAGCCCCCAACGGCAGCCGCAGAGTCACAAATGTAAGTTCCTGACGTGACCTTCCCAGCCTTGTGATCAACAGTCTCCCCACCTCCCAGGGCCTCCCCATTTTGTGTGCCCTACATAAGACCCCCATGGAGCTTACCAAAACCCGGCTCTTTTTGGTTTGAACTGACCAATCCAACCTTAGCCCAGGATCCCCAAAACACTCTATCCATGGACTCTAATAAAGGCATGTGCCCCAGGTCCTGCCTCTCTCTCTCTGCCTGTACCCGGCCTTGACTTCCTTGTGTGGCCCCTCGAGGTGTGCTGTGTACATGCCTCAGGACCTGTGGGTAATAAGCTTCTCTCTCAATTTTTCTTGTGGTCTGTGGTTGAAATGCAGCTCACCATCTGTCAGGGCGTGCTCCATTTAACAAGTGTTAATTTAACAAAGTCAGAGCAGAGTTAAGATGTGGTTCTGTCAAAAAGGAGGAGCACAGACTAGAATTGGCAGATGTCCAGCACATTTGATTTTATGAGTCACTCTGCGTGTGCAGAGAATAGTACAGGAAAGCCCAGAAGGCTCATGAGAAAACTCAGTTGACTCCAAGGATGAACTAACTGAAAGAACACCAAATACTTCTAGATTCATCAACTCAGTCACAGCAAGGCTCTGCAGGAGTTTTAAAGACCTGTAAAACTCAGTCCTGGGCTCTGAGACCTTGCAGAGGAAGATGAGAGCAAAGGAAGAAGGAATGGTCACATTCCCTGCGAGGTGGGATGAGATGGGAATGGGGGAAGCACATTTCACATAGAGGAAAGATGTGAGCAAAGGTGCAAAGGGGAAAGGAGAAGCTTGGGTGTGTAGTAGAGGGTCCTGGAGGAGGGCGGGAAGGGGCCTGGGGCTGGGCTGTGGAGCCCGTAAGCAGAAAGGTAAAGAGAATGGAGTTTGTGCTCCAGGCAGTGGGAAGCCACTGAGTATTGCAGAGCTAGAGAAGCAGGCAATCCAAGCAGGGCTCCAGAAAGATAACTGACTCCAAGATGGTTGTAGAAGAAAGATTGAAGGGAGACAGGCACATTATTTGGAAAGCTACTAGAATAGTCACATATAGTAATATGTGGCCAAATTAATTTAGTGAAAGAGAGACAGAAATATATATTAAATAGCGGCCCCTGGCTGGCTCAGTCAGTTAAGTGTCTGCCTTCGGCTCAGGTCATGGTCCCGGGGTCCTGGGATCGAGCCCCGCACCGGGCTCCATGCTCAGTGGGGAGTCTGGTTCTCCCTCTCCCTCTATCCCTCCCCTCGCTCGTGCTCTCTCTCTCTCAAATAAATAAAATCTTAAAAATAAAAAAGAAACATATATTAAATAATCTATTAGTAATAATCATGACTTGCCAACAGATTAATTTGGAGAGTGAGAGAGAGAATAAGACCCAAACATGACTAACTTTCATGCCTGAGCAATAGAAGTCAGAAATAAGCAAGTGGGCAGAGACTCTGGTACACTCTAGGCAGGAATGTAAAATTTCTTGAACTGACTTCATGTGGTACAAACGATTCACTGTAGAACGAATAGTACAAGAACAGCTACCTTAGTTTCTTTCATGACCATTAGGATTCTTAAGTTAAAAGATCTCAAAGCATGTGCCGTTCTAAAAACAAAACACAAAAACCATGAAAAACCCTCATGCCTATTTGCAGAGAATGAGAGCTCCACCTCCAAAATTTGGGATGGCAGCCCCAGGGGCTCACCAGCAGTGTTGGTTTGGGCTCTGAGCCCCTTTTAAAATTGATAGTATGATCTAATTAGAGGGTGTATTTAAAGTCTGGGTTGGATAAAAGGATACATAGCTATTCTGCCACACTGTCATTGACTACACCACCACCCAGATTGGAAAGATACCCCCCTTCAGGAAGACTGTCAAAGTCATTTGCAAGCAGCTTTTTAAAGGTTTATCATCAACATCAGTAATACTAGCTAATACATGTAAGCTGCTTTATAAGTTTTACCTAACACCTTTACTTCTATAAATTTATTTGAGTCTTACACACCCTTTGCGTTTGGTGGTATTATTCTGGATTCACAGGTAAAGAAATTAAGTTCAGAGAGATTAACAGACTCCTCCCATGGTTATACAACTTCTAATAATTACCAACATTTGCATTGACTTTTTAAGTATTCAGATTAATTTTAAAAAATATCAATACAAGAAAGCTCTTGGCAGGGTAGCCAGCACACAGTAGGTCTCCACAGAGCTAGTTGCTCCTTTTCCTTGCCCGCATTTTTCCTCTACACTGCTATTAACACAGGAGGGACCCCCACATTACAGATGAGCAAACTATGCTTCAAAGTAAGACAGCCAGCAAGGGGCCACATTGGGGTGGGAAAGACCTTAGCCTTTTGTAACCTTCAAAAGTATAATTCAGTTTGAATATATGCCCAAGAAAGCTTTTATGTAACTGTAGTTTAAGCTTCCCTAATATTTCAACAACTGACACTCAACATAAGTACATTCCCTGTTTTTAAAGTGGGGTAGCACCAGTGACTAACTAAAGCTTGTTTGGAAGGGAAACAAGGTTTTCAAAAAACCCCGCCATTACAGGGTCAAGAGTACATGTGTTTGAATTCTGAAATATTTATGTCAAGACAAGTAGAAGGAAACTGATCTTATACCGATCCATACGCTCTCACTTCCTCTTGTCTGGAGGAGGCAGCCACGCTGGCAGAAGGAGGACGGCAGGAAGGGCCCTGTGCTCTGGAGCCCCAATAAAGTGCAGACCGAGTTGTGCTCATTAAATGGTTCCTTGCACCTGGGACGCACCCTAATTCCAGATCTCAGGCTGGAATGATTCAACATGTGGAAGGGAGGCCTTAATTAATGAAAATGCTAGGGTGTTATAGGAAGTGGTGGTGATTCAGCAAGCATTTTTACTTCTGAGTCAATCCCAGTCATAGGCAAGACTGGGTTAGGAAGGGTATTTTAAAAGGGTGGAAGGCTTCATCTTCAACAACCAACGAAGAAGCAGCAAAGTCCTCAGTGAGGAAGGAATAATAACAGGTTGGTGCCTTTAACTACGTGTAGAAGTGACTGGGGAAGCTGCAGTGATGGTGTCCAGGCCCACAAGCCCTATGCCCTGTGCGGACGAGAGGCATGCATTCACGAATCCTTGCCAATGCGTGCTGAGGTAGACCAGCTACCAGGCACTGAGCCTAGGGGGCGAACGAGACAACCAAGGTCCAGGCCACATAGAACTTGGTCAGCAATAGACCCAACAAGGAGGCCAGGGCGAATTCTCTGGGATATCAGCAAATCATGTCAACCATGCTACTGCTGTGGCCTCAGGATGCAGCAGGGCACCTTAGGAGCTTCAGCCCAAGCCCAAGCAATTGGAGAATATGAGATCCAGGAGTTCGCAACCCTCAATTCTGGGAAGAGGTGTTCCTGTCTCCCTCCCATTCCACTCACTCAAACGACACCTACCAAGCATGAACATGTGTTGATTCTCCTCTTAAACGCTGGAGTGCAAAGGTGAATAAAGCAGCCTGTACTGCTGGCAAGCCTTCCACTGAAACTGAAAAAAATAAGCCAGAAGGACAACTATCACACAGTGTAAGACATGCTCCAAGTGGGACTCCATCCCAGCACTCCTGTCACCATGAGGGAGCTCCTGACTGAACAGCATCGCACGTGTTCTCTCCCTTTCTCTCTCTCCCTCTCTCTCCTCTCCTGCCCCTCATCCATGCCTCTCCATAAGAGGACAGACTTAACTCACCGGGGAGTCGGGAAGATGGAATGGGCCTGATGGAGCTCAGTGCCCTCTGGCCACTCCAGTTTGGTCTGTCTGCAGGCCGAGGAGTGTGTTCTGCGCCTGCTCTGTGCCGGGGGTAAGCTGACCCGGAGGGCTATGCCCCTGCAGAAGAGTCCAGCAGTCAATGAGCAGGTAGCTAATTCTATCCATTTTGGAAAGAAGAAAGAAGTATCAAAAGCCATCTTATCCTGCCTTAAAAAGCTGGCATTTTGGGCGCCAGGGTGGCTCAGTCGTTCAGCGTCTGCCTTCGGCTCAGGTCATGATCCCAGGATCCTGGGATCGAGTCCCACATCAGGCTCCCTGCTCGGCGGGAAGCCTGTTTCTCCCTCCCCCACTCCCCCTGCTTATGTTCCCTCTCTCGCTGTGTCTCTCTCTGTCAAATAAATAAATAAAATCTTTAAAAAAAAAAAAAAAGCTGGCATTTTTATTTCCATCTGCCTATCCTGTGTCTTATTTCTCACTTGGTTCTGAACTTGGGAGGGGTGCTCACGGGGTTCCCCTCACCAAACCCTAACATAGACATAGGATTAAGCAAAACTTCAGGAAAGCACAAGGCTACCCTTCCCTTCCATTCAGTGCCAAGTGTCTGTTGAATCTATATCCACAGAAAAAGGAAGGAGTGGTACTCTCTCCCTGGGATGCCTCGGGATGCTTGACAGTGGCGTGCTTTGAATGGAGCCTGGAAGGATGCTGGGTGAGGAAGAACTGTGTGCCCAGTAACTGCCAACCACAGGATTTCCCTCAGAGACCTGCTCACTTCCTATACCCTTGCCCAGAATCAGGGTCAGCGTTCCCTAGCTGGAGTCCACAGCCACTCTCTTCTGATGCCCCTTATGGCCACTGAAAAACCCTCTTGATTTTTCCCATTGCCTTTATTTACCCAACTTCACGTTCAAGTGAAGACTCAGAGTCTTCCTGTCCATCTGACCCCTACCAGACTCAGAGTCTTCCTGTCCATCTGACCCCTACCACCACTTTAGGAGATCCTGGTGTAATCGGATGATATGCCAACACCCTGATGTCACACGGAGTAGATATCTACTCTAATGATCTCCATCCACCCTTTTGGGTCATGGTCACATGACATGGAGCATCCTTCCTTACCTCTGAGTGGTTCCTCTCTGCCGAGAACTTGCTTTGTTTGGGGGGAATTCTTGGCCAAAGAGATACAAAGAGACACACTTCTCTCTTTCAACCCTCAAAGTAAAAAATAGGTTAGTCATTGAGAAAAAAAGCTGATATTTCTAAAAGACAAAAAGAAACAGAAAGCTTTTAAGTGAGCTCTTTGTTTTCTAACTCAGAAGTCATAAACACTCACATGAGGAGCACCTGGGTGGCTCAGTCAACCGGTTAAGCGTCGGACTCTTGGTTTCAGTTCAGTTCATGATCTCAGGGTTGTGAGATGAGCCCCACATCAGGCCCCACACTCAGCACAGAGTCTGCTTGAGATTCTCTCCCTCTTCCTCTGCCCTTCTCCCCATCCCCCCTTCAATAAATGAATAAATAAAATCCTTTAAAAAAAAAAAAAGGAACAGTCACATGAGGCACCTAGAATAGCAAATTTACAGAGACAGAAAATGTAATGGTGGTTGTCATGGGTTGGGAAGGGGGAATGAGAAGATGACCCTCCTGGCTTTTCAGCTCTCTGATGGCAAGGTGTCACCCTCTGTCAACAATGTTAAAGGGCCAAGTGGACTGTAGGGCCCCCACTATTTCTTCCTCAACTCACCCAGGAGGCTAAGTGCTACGGAAACCATTCAGTCAGTTGTGTGTCCCCTCCTCCAGCTAATCACTGACAGTGCTGACATTTAGTTACCATGCCCCATGTCTGTGGGGCTTGGAGAGGTGAGCATTCTTCACCCTCTGACCAAGATATTCCAGGTGTGAGGTCTGCAACCCTTCTCAGCACAGGAGGTAAAGCATTAGCCGAAAGAACACTCCAAACCCTTCTGTTCCCTTGTTATAACTTACACAGAGTATCCTCTGGGAATCGAACGGTCTAATCCATACCATTTCAGCCTCTCCTAATAGCACTCCATCACGTTCAACTTTGTCACATGGCAGATGCCCAAGAAAGTCCAAGAGTTGGTACTCTCAGCTTCCACCGTTGCCATTCACTTAGATCTTCTCTTCAAGATCCTCCCAGTCCTCCCTGCCTACCACCCTTCCTAGCTTCACACCTCACCACCCAGACCCCATCGCCAAGACCACAACCTCTCGACTCACTGACCTTCAGACACACCCAGCATGGTGATCCCCAGCAATGAAGTGACTCACCATGCATTCTCTCTGCACACCTGTTCCAGCTGGGGAAAATTGCACAACTTCACTTGTCACCTTCAGACCAACCTGGGCCTGCCAGTCTCTGGGTAACCTGGTTTTGTATAGCAGTCCTTTTACTCATTCCCGGCAGGTCTCTCTCTCGTAAATGACCAGTCTCTTGGTCCTGGCTCTTTCTGGGAAGATGAATTAATCCCATCTCTTCACTTCGGGGTCCACATGCATGGGTGGGGGGTGGGGGAGGATCCTCCCAGGATTTCCGGATTTCCTGTTGCCTGAGAGATAAAGTCCTGCCTCGCTGCTTTGTCATCCAAGGGCCTTTTGCATCTGATGCCAGTCTATGCTTCCAAACTCATCTTTTCTTGCTTCCTTAGTGAAGTCCGTCACACCAGCCCAAATGATCTCTTCCTGGACCTGTGGACATGCCCCGTTATCTTTTTTATCAATTGTGCTAAAATACACACAACATGTCATGTACTATTTTTAAGTGTACAGTTCAGTGACATTGAGTACATTCATATTGCTGTGCAGCAATCACCACCATCCATCTCCAGAACTCTTTTCATCTTACAAAACTGAAACAGCCCCATTAAACAGCTCTCCATCTGCTCCCCCCCCGGCCCCCAGCAACCACTATTCTATTTTCTGTCTCTATGAATTTAATTATTCTAGATACCTCATATAAGTGGGATCATATAGTATTTGTCTTTTTGTGGTTGGCTTATTTCTTAATATAACTTAATATAACGCTCTCAAAGTTCGTCCGTGTTGTAGCATATTGCAGAATTTCCTTCCTTTTTAAGGTTAATTCATTGTAGTTCATTGTATGTACATATACCATAGTGCCTAACCATTCATCTGTCAACAGACAATTGGGTTGCTTCCATGTGTCAGCTATTGTGACTAATGCTGACATGAACATGGGGTGCAAATATCTCTTTGAGACCCTGCTTTCAATTCTTTTGGGTATGTACCCAGAAGTGGAATTGCTGGATCATATGGCAATTCCATTTTTAATTTTTTTCCACAATGGCTATACCCTTTCACATTCCCACCAATAGTGCACTAGGGTTCCAATTTCTCCACATCCTTGCCAGCACTTGTTATTTCCTGTTTTTGTTGTTGTTGTTGTTGTTGTTAGTCATCCTAAGGGGAGGGAGGTAGTATCTCATTTCTGCTTTTGAATTTCCCTGACAGGTGATGTTGAATATCTTTCCATATGTTTATTGGCCATTTGTATGTCTTCATGGAGAAATGTCTGTTCAAGTCCTTCGAATTTGTTTCACTTTTTGTTGTTGAGTTTTAAGAGTTCTCTATATATTCTGGATTTAATCCCTTATCAGATACATGACTTGCAAATCTTTTCTCCCATTCTGTAGGTTTCCTTTTCACTCTGTTGGTCATGTTCTTTGATGCACAATAGTTTTTAATTATCATGAACTCCAATTTGTCTGTTTTTTTCCTGTGTTTCCTGTGCCTTTGTTGTCATAGCCAAGAAACACTGCCAAATCCAATGTCATGAAGCTTTAGCCCTATGTTTTCTTCTAAAAGTAACAGTTTTGTGTTATATCTTTGATGCCTTTTGAGTTAATTCTTGTATACGGTGTTAGGCAAGGATATAACTTTATTCTTTTCATGTAGGTATCCAGTTTTCCAAGCACCATTTGTTAAAGAAACTGTCCTTTCCTTACTGAATTGTCTTGACACGCATCAAAAATGATTTGGCCATATTTGCAAGAATTTATTTCTGGGCTCTCTAATCTATTCCATTGGTCTATACATACCTGTCTTTATGCCAATATCACATTGTTTGATTACTGTAGCTTTTCAGTAAGTGTTGAAATCAGGAAGCATGAGTCCTCCAACTTTGTCCTTCCCTTTTAAATTTGGTTGTTTTTTTTTTTTTGGAGCTCCTTGAGATTCCATATGAATTTTAGGATGGATTTTTTTTTTTTTACTTAATGTCTTTTGCTCTTTGCCTTTGCTACTTTTGTGTCCCTTGTCTTAGCCTTCCTTTCCATCTATGATTCAAATCATTCAAAATCCAGCAACTCCTACCTGACTATTCCCACTCAAATTGATTTCTCTCTCCTCTGCACTCCTACTTCACTCATTTCCTGTACCACTCAAGACAGCATCTGACTCTTCTCACAATCCCTTATCCCTTGATTCTCAACTTAACTGTCATCCAATCTAAAGTAGGCCTTTCTGTTAGTCTTTCTTGTAACACTGAAAGTGTTACATGTGCTTTTTGCGTTCTAAAGCACTCATCATGATTAGCAGTTAATTAATTTCCAAGTTAATTCTCATACATGCAAATCTTAAGACAAACAGTTCTTTCACATTTTAACATCTCTGAAACAGAGGTTTGTGTCTTTTAATTGATGACATCTTACCATCATAATCATAGCTTTTATTTTGGTATAACATAAGTAATGGTATGTTTTATAATCAATGGTACTTTCAATTCGATGAAACGCAGGGTATGTCTGCTTGTATATTTACCCATTTAATGATTGTCTCATTAGACTGCAAAAGTTCCAAGAAAGGGGCACCTGGGTGGCCCAGTCAGTTAGGCGTTTAACTCTTGATTTCGGCTCAGATCATGATCCCACATTGGGCTCTGGGCTCAGCGGACAGTCTGCTTGAGATTCTCTCTCTCCATCTCTCTCTACCCCTAACTCTCTCTTTGTCTCTAAAATAAATAATTAAATCTTAAAAAAAAAAAAAAGTTCCGAGAAAGCAGTGGTCAACTCCACTCACCATGGCACCTCTAGGCATTGCTCAGTCTCTTTGACCCAGCTATTTGGTGAATTGACGAATTATAAGTTCTTCAAGGCACCTAGTAAACACATTGTGCTTCCCTGGAAGTCCCACAACTCCGAGAACAGCACTACCTGCACTCGGGCACTTGCTGAGTGAACAATTTTCAAACAAGAGAGCATCTGGTGCCTGATTGGTCTGTGCTCTCTGACAGAAATAAAAAGATTAACATACCTCATTCTTTTAGAGGAAAAAGCAAGGTAAGACCTATCAGCAGAACCAAATGTCTTATGCTTTCTTTTCCTTGGCAAACACCTGACCTGGCCTTAGTAAACAGAACGCTGTTTCTGAAATTTCTACACACACATACCTGTTCATTCTGCCTTTATGGCAACACACTTTTCCTTGGGGACGTTACAAGTCAATCTTTTAAAAGTGATGTCATTTTTTTTTTCTCAAGAGGGTTAATGATATTATCCGTTAAGAAAATGACACACACTTCTATACTCTTGGTAGCTGCTAACTATTTATAAACACGATGTCCATTCATAGCAAATAAACCAAATCTTGGATAAGCAGAAAATTGCCTTTGCCCTCTTGTGAGGGGTCACTGAATCCTGGTCTGGGTTCAAGTTTGAATACACAGAGGTGGAGTTTGGGCCAGATGAGCACAGGCAGATTCTTCAACAACTGCCCTACTAACAAAATGCGACTTACAGAGGGGCAAAGGAAGAAAGAGGGGGACACAGATCCTCTTAACGGAAGCAAGGCTTTTGCATTTCTACCTGTTTATTCTCTGCCCAGAGTGAAATATGAGGCTATGTTTTGCAGTTGATTCTTTCAACACTTGAAGAATTCACTAATTATGTAAACACCTCTATTCAGAGTAAGCAGCTTTTGCAAAGAAGAGGAAATATGACATCTAGACCAGTGCTTCTCAAACTATCTGTAGTGAAAGGTTATGTTTTTCCTAATCTCTTGAAGACTGATACTTTTGTAGATTACAATACAAATGTCACAGCAATGACAAATTGCTACAAAAGTTTCCAAGTAATAATAATGAGTGCCATTTTTTGAGCAGCAACTATTTACCAGCACTGTATTCAACTCTTTCATATGGTGGGTCACCTTGAATCATCTTCAAAACAATCCTATGTGGATAATCTCCAATTTGCACCAATTTGGGCACGTGAAGCGTGCCCAGTGCTAGAGAGCTGATGAGGGGCAGACCAGTGATTTGAACTCAGACATTGTCTTAGCTATTCTGAAAAATATACTTGTGTATTGCGGCTGACGGCAGGGAATTTGTCAGCAGGGATTAACTGGAGAGATTTGCCCAGCACCATCTCTGCTCATTCCCGACACAGTTGGCAAGGGGTGGGGGAGAAGGCCTCACAGTCGGGGTGGGGAGAGACTAATCAGTGATGGGAAATAGGTGTAATAGGAAATTACACATTAGGCAAAAGTAAAATTAAAATGAGAGGATTGCAAAAGGGCAAGTGAGAAGAAAATGTAGCCAGTAGAGGCCAAGAAGGAAGAGTAGAAAAGGAATCAAAAAGGTCATCCGTGAACAAAACCTGTTTAAGCAACACCGTGAGGAGCAGCACCTCCAACCTTCAGTTCCAGAAGTTTTATGGTGTTATCACGCTGTCTGTCCTTCCTCTAAGAGCTAAGGTTATTTTAAGGAGATGGATCAGGAAGTTCAGGACACACCCATCCCTCTTCCGTCTCAGTCTCACTCAATACCTGCTGGACAGAGTCAAGTCTCAAGAACCTCAGGCCTCCCAGGGGGTGACTCAAAGACACACCCATTCCCCTCCTCCCACACATTACGCAAGACTGCTCAGATGTTCTTTTGACAAATTTCCAAAATCAACTGGGTCAGCAAGTGGGTTTTATTTAATGCTTTGACACAGTGTGCTAACATCGCCTTAATTAGATCTGAACTCATCCCTCCTTACAGAAGGCTATCTTCCACCAGCCCTGCACAGATGCATTCCCTGACCAGGTTGTCAAAGGCATAGCCCCTCCTCAAACACTCCAGCTACCTCTCCCACCAGCACATCCTGAAGTCAGCCGCTTCTTGACAACTCTAGCAGGGCATATGCAATGGATTGAAGCAAAAGCCATTCTCCAGTAACTTGTCCTAGGTCACAGTTGTCCCTTTGGAGGGCACACAAAGCAAGCCTAAACTTTCTGGGATACACACACACACACACACACACCACTGTTTAAGAGCAAGGGCTTGAGAGCCAGCAGACTCATATTAATATCCTTGCTTTGTCACTTATTAGCTGTGTGACCTTGGGAAAGTTAATTAACCTTTCTGAGCCTCCATTTCTTCACTGGAAAACTGGGGAGCCTATGAACTTCACTGGGTTCCTGTGAGGATTTCTTTTTTGGGGGTATAATTGAAATTACATTATATTAGTTTCAGTTATACAGTGTAATGATTCAATATTTGTATATATTGCAAAATGATCACCACAATAAATCCAGTTACCATCCATCACTATACATAGTTACAAAACTGTTTCTGCTGTGATAAGAACTTTCAGGAGCCATTCTCCTAGCTACTTTCAAATATGCAATACAGTATTATTAACTATAGTGACCATGCTGTACATTATCTCCCCATGGCTTAATTCATTCTATAACTAGAAATTTGTATCTTTGGACACCCCCTTCACCCATTTTGCTCACCCTCCACCCTCCACCTCAGGCATGAACTGTGGTGGGGTTGTGGGAGTGTTTTATGTGTCTTTTCTTCTCTTTTCTTTTTTTAGATTCCACATATAAATGAGATCATGTAGTACTTAACTTTTTCTGTCTGATTTATTTCACTTAGCACAATGCCTCAAGGTCCATCCATATTGTCATAAATGGAAGATAATTCATTCTTTTTATGGCTTAATAATATTCCTCTATGTGTGTATGCACCTGCCACATTTTCTTTATCCATTCATCCATTCCATGGACATGCTATGAGGATTAAATAGGCTAATATAAGGGGCATCTGGATGGCTCAGTCGATTAAGCTTCCAACTCTTAATTTCGGTTCAGGTCATGATCTCAGGGTCATGAGATCAAGCCCCACGTTGGGCTGAGCATGGAGCCTGCTTAAGATTCTCTCTCTCCCTCTCCCTCTGTCCCTGCTTGGGCGTGCACTCTCTCTCTCTTAGAAAAAAAAAATGAACTAATATATGTAAATTTCTTAGCCCAGTGCCTGGCACATAGCAAGTACTCATCAAATGGACTAAGAATCTCCTCTGAGTCTTTTCTCTTAGCAAAATATCCCTTGTCCCTTCAACTATTCCTCATACTTTGTGGTTTTCAGTCCCTGCCCCATCTTTTTAAATGGGCCAGCCACCTTTTAAATGGGCAATGTCCCATTTAAACAACCTTTTGATTGGACTGTGTCCAAAACTAACTATACTCCTTGAAATATGGTCCAGGGGCCCCTGGGTGGCTCAGTCGTTAAGCGTCTGCCTTCGACTCAGGTCATGATCCCAGGATCCTGGGATCGAGCCCCGCATCGGGCTCCCTGCTCCGCGGGGAAGCCTGCTTCTCCCTCTCCCACTCCCCCTGCTTGTGTTCCCTCTCTTGCTGTCTCTCTCTCTGTCAAATAAATATATAAATAAATAAAGTCTTTAAAAAAAGGAAAGAAAGAAAGAAAGAAATATGGTCCAAACAGCAGAGAGTGGGAAGATCACACCTCCTCCTTCTGGATACTGGCTTTTAGTGAGTCCACCTCTGCCGGCACAAGACGTTTTCCATCAATACCATCCTATTAACACAAATGGTCATGTGCTGCTGTTTGCCTTGATTCATTATCTGTGAAATCTTTTAAGAGGAAAAAAGAGGAACTTACACTTATACCTCCTAAAAGCCATCTTTCTTTGTGCTTTGATGATCATCCTAGATTGAAGGAAATCTGAGCCACCTCAGAGGACATCAGGAATTGGGATAGAGTGAAAGACTTCAGACAAGTGACCAGGCAGGAATGCTGATGTAGGCTCCAACCCTTGGGACCCACAAGCGTGGGAAAAGGAGTGGCTGCCCCCTCTTGACTCAGCTGCAAGCTATGCCCCAGGAGAGTGGGTTTCATAGAGGCAAGTAGCTAGGGAGGCCATGTGTACAGTGGGTCACGAAACACTCAGGAAGGGGCTTAATACAGGTGTGGTCAGTGGGGCAAGGGGAAATGCTAGCAGGGAGGAAGTGTAGCCCCACGTGCAGGTGAAGGTGAATGACCCTTGGGCTTTTCCAAAGGGGTCTCAGCTATAAAGCTGCAGCCTCAGCTGGTGGGAATCCCATTTTCCAGGTGGCCAGGGGAGAGGTGACTGGCTAGCTCAAAATGCCTTTTGATGACACCCGAAGTGGTTCCCAGTAGTTTGGAGGGGACAGACCACATTCCAATTACAACCTTGAAAGCCTCTCATGTTAAACTCAGTACTGAGGGAACCTTGACTAGGGCAGCCCGTTTGCCAGAAACCATCCAAGTTCATGTGTAACGAGGCTATGTCGGCAAACACACCAAATGCAGCACATGCCTGAGCAAACTGCGTGAAATACCCCTTATGATATAACCGGGAAGGGCAGAGGAACCAAAACAGAATATAACTCCATAAAAACAAATCTCTTCTGAGGCTAATTCCAAGGTTTTCACCTTCATTGTACAGATTGCTGTCCTGTTTCTTCTGTCTTTAAGACTTCGATCTGAAACATGTAATCCATTTTCCACTGAAGAATTTTGTCCTCTTAAAAAGTGATTTATCCTTTCTCTATCTTGGTTTCCCTAATCTTCAAACAGGCAAAAATCATCCTAGAACCACAACCTGGCAACTTAACAGTGCTAATGCAGTGCTAGATGTTACCAAGACTCTTCCTAATTTATAAATGACTAAGTTCATTCCTAGTCAACCTCAGAAGTCTCACAAGTGTTAAACAAAAGTACTAGATCTATGATCCAAAAACTTGGGCTCGTAAGCTACTTACCAGCGGTGGAAAATGTTTGCAAACATTTCACCTCCACAACTCCATTTCTTCCTCTGTAAAATGGGAAATGATCTCTACTCTTCTTTTCTCACACTTTTGTTGTGAGGCTCAAGGAAAATCAAGCAACAAGGAGGTGTAAATGGTTATATTTTTATTTTCAGAGATAAGCCCATTCTCAACCACGAGCATCTTTATTTCTGAAGTGCATCAAGCACCAATGCTACCTGATGAACCCAACAGGCAAGACCTCTTAAACAGTTGCATGTCTACAGTTTATCAGCCTTTTCCCCACTTGCTTTAGAAATCATGCTAACTCCCTTCAACCTGACAAGATGAAACTCAATCGCTGTCGTCACAGCCCCCCCAGTAACCGCTCCATTCACAGTTTTTAGGGTCGTAGAGAAAGTGTGGGGGTCTTTTTCACTTTTTAAAAATTGTGGTAAAATACACATCACATAAAATGTACTGTTGTAATACCATTTCCAAATATACAGTTCAGGGTCATTAAGCACATTCACATTGTTGTGCAATCATCACCATTATTCACCCGTAGAATTCTTCTCATCTTGCAAAACTGAAACTCTGTCTCCATTAAACACTAACTCCCCATTCTCCCTTCCCAACCCCTGGCCACCCCATTCCACTTTCTGTCCCTATGAGTTTGACTATTCTAGGTACCTCATATAGGTGGGATCATACAGTATTTGCCCTTCTGTGACTGGCTGATTTCCCTTAGCATTATTCCCTCAAAGTTCATCCATGTTGTAGCATGTTGCAGAATTTCCTTCCTTTTTTAAGGCTGAATCATAGTTCATTATACATACAATATACCACAGTTTGCTTAACCATTCATCTGTCAATGGACTTTGGGTTGCTTCCATGTGTCAGCTATTGTGACTAATGCTGATATGAACATAGGGGTACAAATATCTCTTTGAGACTCTGCTTTCGATTCTTTTGAGTATGTACCCAGAAATGGAGTTGCTGGATCATATGGTAATTCCATTTTTAATTTTTTTCCACAATGGCTATACCCTTTCACATTCCCACCAATTTCTGGGTTCCAATTTCTCCACATGCTTGTCAATACTTTTATTTCCTGTTTTTATGTTAGTAGTCATCCTAATGGGTGTAAGGTGATATCTCATTGTAGTTTTGATTTGCATTTCCCTGATGATGGGTGATGTTGAACATCTTTTCATGTGCTTATTGACCATTTGTATATCTTCATTGGAGAAACGCCTGTTCAAGTCCTTTGCCTATTTTTGAATCAGGTTGTTTTTTAATTATTGATTTTTAGTCTTTTCTACTTATTCTAGACATTAATCCCTTATCAGTTATATAATTTGCAAATATTTTCTCCCATTCTATAGATTGTCTTTTTACTCTGTGGATAGTGTCTTTTGATGCATAAAATTATTAACTCTTCATAAAGTCCAATTTGTCTATTTTTCTTCTGTTCCTTTGCCTTTGGTGTCATATCCAGGAAATCATTGCCAGATCCAGTGTCTTGTACTTTCTGTCCTATGTTTTCTCCTAAGAGTTTTATTGTTTTAACTCTTATATTCAGGTCTTTCATGAATTTTGAGTTTATTTTTTATACAAAAAGGTATCACTTCATTCTTTTGCATGTGGATCTACAGTTTTCTCAGCACCATTTGTTGAAGACTATCCTTTCTCCCATTGAATGGTTGTGGCACCCTTATCGAAAATCATTTGACCATATATGTGAGGTTTATTTCTTTTTCTTTCTTTTTTTTTTTAAAGATTTTATTTATTTATTTGACAGAGAGAGACACAGCGAGAGAGGGAACACAAGCAGGGAGAGTGGGAGAGGGAGAAGCAGGCTCCCCGCTGAGCAGGGAGCCCAATGCCGGGTTCCATCCCAGGACCCTGGAACCATGACCTGAGCCGAAGGCAGACGCTGAACGACTGAGCCACCCAGGCGCCCCATGAGGGTTTATTTCTGAGCTCTGTATTCCATTCCATTGCTCTATTAGTCTGTCTTTATGCCACTACCACACTGTTTTGATTACTGTGGCTTTGTAGTAAGTGTTGAAATTAGGAAGCGTTTGTCCAGTCTTGTTCATTTTCAAGGTTGTTGTTGTTTTTTTTTCTTTTTGGCTCTTCAGATTGCCTTGAGATTCCATATGAATTTCAGGATGTGGTTTTCTATTTTTGAAAAAAGTCGGTGGGTTTTTCATAGGGATTGCAGTGAACCTGCATATTGCTTTGGGTAGCATGGACATTTTAATAATACTGTCTTCCAATCTCTGAACATGGGATGTGTTCACATATTTTTTATGTCTTCTTTAATATCCTTCAGCAATGTTTTCTAGTGTTCATTGTACAAGTCTTTTACCTCCTTGGTTAATTCCTAAGTATTTTATTCTTTTGATGCTACTGTAAATTAAATTGTTTTTGTAATTTTCCTCTCAGATTGTCCATTGTTTGTGTATAGAAAAGCAACTATTTTTTGTGTGTTGAGTTTGTGTCTTGCTATTTTGCTGAATTCATTTATTAGTTCTAATAGTTTGTGTGCATGTGTGAGTGTATGGAATTCTTAGGATTTTTCTCACATAAGACCACACCATCTGCAAACAGAGATAACTTTACTTCTTCCTTTACAATTTGAATACCCTTTGTTTCTTTTTCTTTCCTAATTGCTCTGGCCTGAACTTTCAGTACTATATTGAGCAAAAGTGGTGAAAGTGGGTATCCTTGTCTTGTTCCTGATCTTAGAGGAAATGCTTTCAGTCTTTCAACATTGAGTATGATGTTTGCTGTGGGTTTTTCATATGTGACTTTTAGTATGTTGAGTTAGTTTGTATTCCTAATTTGTTGAATGTTTTTATCATGAGAGGGTGTTGAATTTGTCAAACGATTTTTCTGCATCAATTGAGATGATCATGTGTTTTTTTCCCCTTCATTCTTTGATGTGGTGCATTGCACTGATTGACTTGCATATGTTGAACCATCCTTGCATTCCTGGAATTAATCCCACTTGGTCAATGCTGTAAAATCCTTTTAATATGCTGCTGAATTCTATTTGCTACTATTTTGTTGAGGATTTTTGCATCAGTGTTCCTAAGAGATATTGATTGGTCTATGGTTTTCCTTTCTTGTAGTGTCTTTGTCTGGCTTTGGTATCAGAGTAATGTTGGCCCTATATAATGAGTTAGGAAGTGTTTTCTCCTCTTCAATTTTTTGGAAAAGTTTGAGAAGGATTGGTACTAGTTCTTCTTTAAATGTTTGGTAGAATTCACCAGTGAAACCATTGGGCCCAGAGCTTTTCTTTGTTAGATTTTTTATTACTGTTTCAATCTCCTTAATGTATAGGTTTATTCAGATTTTCTTTCTTCATGATTCAGTTTTAGTAGATTTTGTGTTTCTAGGAATTTGTCCATCTCATCTAGGTTATCCAATTTATTGGCATACATTGTTCATAGTACTCTCTCAAAATCCTTTTTATTTCTGTTGATTTGGTAGTAATGCCCCACTTTCATTTCTTATTTTAGTAATTTTAGTCTTCTCTTTTTTTTCTTAGTCAAGGAGACAAAGGTTTGTCATTTTATTGATTTTTTCACTCAACTTTTGGTTTCATTGATTTTCTCTATTGTTTTTCTATTTTCTATTTCACTTATCTCTCCTCTAATCTTTATTTCCTTCTTTGTACTAGCTTTGGGTTTAGTTCTGCTTTTTCTAGTTCTTCCTCCATGCACATTTGTGCACAGCTCCCACAAGACCCACTGTTCCTCCACTGCATGTTATTCCTTTTGCCTTTTCTGGGCATTTTTTCCAGCATGGTTTTCCCAGCCCTACTGCATCCTGACTAGCCAAGCAAGCGATTATAGATAGTTAGAAAATATGCACCAGAAGAAATGAAAGAACAACTACAAATGAACTTTGCAGCAGATTAATCTAAAATTTCTGCATATACCACACAAACTTCATCAAAGAGGATTCAGTTAAAACACTCTACATGCTTCTATTAGTTGGATATAATCATTTGTGTAAGAATAATGTAATTCTTAAAGTATTCATGAAACTGTATGCTTCAGTAAGAAGATTAGTAGTCAAGTCCAGTTTATTTGCCTTATTGTCACTATGATTAAAAAGCAAACTCCCACAGGAGATGGAATCTCAAATTATTATATTTATTATATATTATTATTATATATATATATTATATATTATTATATTATTATTATATTCTCTGCCGGAAATAGAAAAAGATTCTTTAAAATGTGTGTTATGCTGGGGCTCCTGGGTCGCTCAGTCGGTTAAGCCTTCGGCTCAGGTCGTGATCCCAGGGTCCTGGGATCAAGCCCTGTGTTGGGCTCCTTGCTCAGCAGGGAACCTGCTTCTCCCTTTCCCTCTGCCCGTCCCCCACTTGTGCTCTCTCTCTCTCTCCCAAATAAATAAATAAAATCTTAAAAAAAAAAAAAGAAATTATCTCATAGATTCTCATACTCTTGCAAGAATTAAAAGAGAAAACAGATGCTTAGGAACCTGAAGAACTATCTCCTAGTGAAACAGGAGCATGAGGTTATTGAATCATTAAGTTGGGCCATCTGGTTGGAAGGGGAATCATGAGGACTGACACTTCATGGCCCAAGACAGGTCTAGTGCTAAATTCAGAAGCAGAAACTCCTTCCTTTTTGCAGTGTAATCTATGCTGGCAGTACTCACCAGGGAAGGGAACTCTAGATTTCTAAACCATTATCAGGAAAGCAAGTTCTAGACTCTCGCCCACCACACCCCCAACTTCAGTCATGCAGCGAGAAGTTACTGAGTCAGCCAGCTGAGCTGGGGTCTGCAGAGCAGAGAGGTGGGGGATGTGGAGGCCAAAGGCAGAAAAAGATCAACACTATGACTCTTCACACTGGTTTGAAAACCTTAAGATGAGAGTTTATTCAAAACACTCATCCCATATATTGTGAATTGCTAAGATTTTGGCTCTGTCTTAAGAAATCCTCAAGAAATATTAAAATACCAACAATAATGCTATATAGTAAATACAGACATTGTAACTTCCCAAGTAACTTCACAGTGTTCGGGAAGCAGTGGAGAGAGGGCTCCAAGGTGATTGACAGTAATGTTTCTGCAATCAGTGGGCTCCTAAATGCCCTTGGGAAAATCCTGGTCTGGGGGAGAATTTAAGTAAGTGACACTGGCTGTAAACTTTTGACTTAATCAAGGCAGGGCCGTTTTCAAAAACAGAAGTGCCCTAAAATCAAGGAATTAAACTCTGTTGTTAAGAAATTCAGCAGAGACCCACACAGATGAGTCCTGCTCCTAATTGCCCAAAGGACACTTAACTTGCCTCCACCATGTATGTGTCTGATTACATCTCTTAAGAAATGTGTACAGAACATTTACAATTGTGCCAGAAGCTCTTTAAATTATTATGCTTTTTTATTCACTACTATTGCCTTCATATGAAGTAAATCTGTTTCAAGTGTTTATTTGTGAATTAATACTTTGTAATTCAAACAGATTGTAAATTCCTCCAGGGGACAGAGACTGGCACAGAGACAATGAAATCTTTGGGTGAAGAAAGTTCTCATCTCCCTCAACATCCAGCCTATGGTCTCATATGAACAGAAGTTTAATAAATAATTGTTGAATTAATTTATAAAAATACTATAAAAGATATGTATATTTCACAAAGTAAGTAAAGTACTATGCATTGCCAAGTTGTTTAAGTAGGTAATGAATTTAGTAATTTTAAACTAAAAGAAAAAAGTCAAATTACAGGGGTTTTTTTAATGCATCTTAAACTTGGGTGCTTAAAGAAAAGCACTATTAAGTTCTGCTCTCACATGATCACAGACAAGATAACTGTGTTACTCTGGGCTACCACCTTTAGGAAGGACATAAATATTCAACAAATATTTGTTGAACTTTCATTAAGATGTGCAAAGCACAAACATTTATGCAGATTCAATTCAGACCCCAAAAGTAATTCCATCCCTGACTACCAGGGGGCACTCTAAGCAAGCATATCTGAGTGGCTGGTAGAAAGGAAAAGAAGACCGGTGGTGCCTCTCCAACACCCCTGTGTGAGGCGATCCTAGCTCAGAGAACAACAATGCAGTCAAGTCTCTCTCCACTGTACACCTTTTTTGCTAGAAATGTTACTAGCATGTGGAAATGGGACCTGTCAAATGAGAATTCAGCTTTAATCTGTTTGGCATACATGCATATGTACATATAGATGGACATTTTCCCCTGAAATTATCCTAAATGCAATCTTTCTTGAAACTAAATGAGAAGCAAACAATCTTTACAAATAAAAAGTAAATCATATGATTAAGATCTAAGTTGTCTACCTAGAAAATATACAATGTGACAGATGTAGTAAAGAAATCACTGTTTTCTTAATTCTGCTCATCTTTACACAATATCATTTTTAATGTTTTTATTGTGGTAAAATATACATAACATAAAATTTATAATTTAACCTTTTTTAATTGTAGAGTTCTGTGGTATTAAGTACATTCACAATGTCCTGCAACCACCACCACCATCTGTGGGCCCAACTTTTTCACCTTCTCAAACTGAAACTCTATTCCCACTAAACACAAATTCTCCATTCTCTCTTCCCCCAGCCCCTGGCAACCACCAATCTACTTTCTGTCTCTATGATTTTGACTACTCTAGGTACCTGACATAAGTAGAATCATACAATATTTGTCTCTTTTGTGATTGGTTTATTTCACTTACGAACTTCCAGTTACAAAATAAACCAGTCACAGGGACGAAAAGTACAGCATAATGTATTATAGTCAGTAATATTGTAATAACTTTGTATGGTGACAGATGGTAACTACATTTATTGCTATGGCCATTTCATAATGTATATAATGGTCAAATCACTATGTTATATACCTGAAACTAATATTAATATTGTATATCAACTATAGTTCAATTAAAAATAAAAATAAAGGGATGCCTGGGTGTCTTAGTCCTTAGGCTTCTGACTCAATTTCGGCTCAGGTCATGGCCTCTGGTGGTAGGATCCAGTCCCGCACAGGGCTCTGCATTCACCGGGGAGTCTGCTTGAGATTCTCTCCCTCTCCCTTTGGCCCTCCCCCCGACTCACACATTCTCTCTCTGTCTCTCTAAAAGTGAATAAATAAATCTTTAATAATAAATAAATAAATAAATAAATAAATAAATAAATAAATAAATAAAATATTCTCAACTATTTGAAGACCTTATAGAACAGTATTTCTCAATTAAAAAAAAACTAAGTCTACATGACCACCACCTACTACATACATACACCTTCAAGTTCTAAAAGGAACTCTATATTTTAGATGTGCCTTCAGAAGCTTAGTTTTCTTTTGTCCCTGGGATAACCCTAAGTTCAGATCACAAATGAATAAGTAAATTCCCTAGGACAAGCATATAGCTAATCAGAACAGATCTAAACTCTAATAAAGATGACCAATGGAAGCTGTTCCCTGGAAATTTGAAAACAATCAAAGACTCTAATTTTGCCACATTCTTGCAATAAATCCATCACTCATAAAGGGAATTCTGGGATCATTTTCAGCTTCTAGAATGGTCAACAAAATACTTCCTACCTTCCTTCCTTCCCTCCCTCCCTCCTTTCCTCCCTCCCTCCTTCCTTCCCTCCCTCCTTCCTTCCCTCCTTCCTTCCTTCCTTCCTTCCTTCCTTCCTTCCTTCCTTCCTTCCTTCCTTCCTTCCTTCGATATCTTGCCCAGGCCAGGCCCCATGCTAAACCCTGAGGACGCAAAAGCAAATCCTGAGGCGCGGAGGGAACACAGAGTCGCCTAAACTGAGTTGAGACAATAACAGACAGGGATGGGATTCCTTCCTTGCTCGGTGGCCTTTTGTAGTTGGCTTTGCTTTGAAGTGTGTGCAATACCAACTCTGGGGAGGAAAGAAGATGTTAAAACCTTCACCCCAGTCTGGGCAAGCAGGCTAGGCCTTGCTCTAGCATCTGGTCACTAACACCAATGAGAATGAGTGCCCTGCAGGGACACCTTCCCTGTCACCTCGGGCAGGGCCAAGTCTCAAGTGCATCGGAACAAGTTCTTTAAAAAAAAACACACACACGCACATACACAAAAGAATCCCTGTGACCGCCGGCTAAATTAAGTGTGTTTGACGGGAACCAGGCTCGCGGCCACTATTTATAGCTCCTCGGCTCCCTTCCCGGGACGCGCTCCAGCCTCCGCCCGGGCGCGGCCCTCGACAGCATCCACGCTGCGGCCCCGGCTCTTCTCTGGTAGATTCGGCCAGATTACGTGGGAACCCCCTGCTCAGTGGCCCGTGCCCCGCGCTGGCTGTCTAGAATCGCGTCCCCCGGCGGCCCAAGACGCCCCAAAGCCCACGCATCCCCCGGCTCAGGAGCGCCCCCAGTGCTGCGGCTCGGCCCTGCGAGGGCGGGCGTGAGCTGGATCGCGGGGCGGGCGCACGTGCGCGCGACGGGCGCCCCTGGAGCCGGCAGGACGGAACCAGTGCGTCCTTTGCTCGCCCTCGCCCCCCGCCCTTCGTCGGTCTTGTGCTTTCAGTGGAGACAGACGCGAGGCCCGCGGGAGCCCGGCGGCGGGAAAGAGCCCCTGCTCCACATCCGGAGCAGGAGGGCGCTCCCGTGGGTGGGGCGCGGGATGCAGGTGCGGGTGGGAAAGCCGGACGGTTGCAGGGTGACGGGGGGTGCAGGGGCGAGTGGGAATGCGGATACGGTTGCGGGGTGATGGGGTGCAGGTGCGGTGCAGGTGCAGGCTGGCGGGACGTGATGGGGACTGCGGGTGCGAGGCGGGAAGCGGCTGCAGGTGGGTGTGCAGCATGGGGAACTAGGGGCAGGGTGCGCGTGCGGGACGAGAATGCGGGGCGCCGACCGGCGGCGGGGCGGGGGCCTTGCGCAGCGCCCTGGCACCGCCCCCGCGCGGCCCCCAGGCTGAGGTGGAGGCGGCGGGGGCGTGGCACGGCGGCCCGGGCTGCGGCTTGGGGGCGCCGAGCGCGGGGCGCACTGGGGCCGCGGGGATGGCCGCCGGGGCGGGGAGGCCGGGCCCTTGCGCGGGGCGCACGCGTTAAGTTGCACCGCACGTGTAAGAGAAATTCTCCTTTTCAGAGCGGCCGGGAGCCCTGCTCGAGAAGGAGCGCACCCGGGTCGCCGCCGCGGCAGAGCGGGGTAAGCGCAGGGCCGGGCGCCCCGGAGGCCCAGGCGCCGGCGGCCGGGGGCAACCCCGGGGCGGAAGGACGGGCGGGACGCCGGCGCCTCCGACCTCCCCAGACGGGCTCGGGCGGGCCGGGGCGGAGCGAGCCGGAGCCCGAGCCCCGCTGCCCGTTTGCGGCTCCCGGCCTCTTAGAATTCTTTCGGGAATCTTGGGGAAGTGGTGGGAGCGGCAGGGCTAGAGAGCGGGGCTCAGGAAACTTTCTGGAAAACTTTGGGAATAATTGATGTTCCTTTGCTCCTGGAGATCTCTGCAGAGCGCCAGTTCTTAGCTGTGTAATGGCTTTCTTTGGTGGATGGCGGAAGGCTGGGTTGAAAATGTTTCCTTGACGGTGTTTTCCCCCTTGAGTGGGGAAGCTGGAGTGGTTCTAGAACTTCAGATCTGAGGGATCTTAAGGACTGTTTAAATACTTGAATATTCTCAACAGATACCACAGCCGCAAGGAATGGAGTTCAACTGCTGGCGTTTAGCATCGCCACGCTTTCTACAGAGTTGTGTTGGTGTCTTTTAGGAACGATGTTGGCTCGCCTACTTACTTTAAGAAAGTTTTTGAAATTTCTTTTTTTCTTTCTTTTTCTTTCTTTCTTTCTTTCTTTTTTCTTTTTTTTAGAAACGTTTTAGTTATAAGTACCACGATCTAATTTCTTGACCCGTATGCTTGTTATGGTGTGTTTGAGTATAAAGAATTTACAGAACAGTGGAAAAACACTTATCTGCATTCTACAGTAATCCCTTCTTTTAGGGGCTTTTCTCACAGTGAATTGCAGCGACGCGGGTGTATTTGCCTTGCAGTCTACACTCTAGTGAGCAGAATTCATCCCAGTTTGCAGAGCTCTCAGTTCATGAATATTTGTGACTGGGACTTTAGGGACAAGTGGAGTTCTCCAGTTTTTACTTTACCAAGATACCGCCAAATATGTCACTTAAAGATGGTTACATACAAACAGCTGAGGCGTGAATTATGCTTTGGTTTATATTACTCAAGAATTCAAATTGGTGATTTATGATATGTGCATCACTTCACTGACAGTCCATCAGTGTCCTGTGAAAGGTATTGCAAAACAAACAGTAAAGGATTAAAGAGGAAAAGGGGGGACTTATTTTCCAAGGGTCAGTGTGTTCAAAGTGAACAACAGCTAATTTGGCACATATTCCACTGGCTCAGCAGTTTGATCCATGTTGAGATAAGCATCTCACAAGGGCAATGCACGTGTTACTGTAGTGTAAAGTAATTCACAAAAACTTTACTACTATAACAAACCAAACAATGCTATTTAGGTTAACCAGTGGATATTTAACAGGCTTAAAGCCATCTGAAGATAGTGAAATGTGGTTAACAAAATGTCACTGTTTGCAAATAAGAAAAAGAATTTTGACACAATTTCCTTGAATGTTATTTACATTTTAAGTTGTGTTCCTTTTCTTTTTTTTTTTTT
>NC_138371.1:102913689-103065969 GCF_054177405.1 Leptonychotes weddellii | reverse complement strand
AGTCCCACATCGGGCTCCCTGCTCGGCAGGAAGCCTGCTTCTCGCTCTCCCACTCCCCCTGCTTGTGTTCCTGCTCTCGCTATCTCTCTCTCTGTCAAATAAATAAATAAAATCTTTAAAAAAAAAAAAAAAGAAAAGAAAAACCAACAAGACTAATAATTTAAAAACTTCAAATAAACAATCTTTGGAACCAAACAAAGGAATCTAAGTACGAATACCATAGAGTTTCAAAATCATAAGAAAATACCATGAATAATTTTCTGCCAATAAATTTGAAACTTAGAAATGGAAAATTTTCGGGGCGCCTGGGTGGCTCAGTCAGTTAAGCGACTGCCTTCGGCTCAGGTCATGATCCTGGAGTCCCGGGATCGAGTCCCGCATCGGGCTCCCAGCTCGGCAGGGAGTCTGCTTCTCCCTCTGACCCTCCTCCCTCTCATGTTCTCTGTCTCTCATTCTCTCTCTCTCAAATAAATAAAATCTTTAAAAAAAAAAATTTAAAATAAAAAAAATGGAAAATTTTCTAAAAGATATGAACTATCAAAATTCACTTAAGAAAGAGCAACCCAACTTATGCAGATAACAGTTAATGAAATTGAATTTTTTTTAAAGATTTTATTTATTTATTTGAGAGAGAAAGAGAGCACACAAGAAGGGGTAGAGTCAGAGGGAGAAGCAGACTCCCCGCTGAGCAGGGAGCCCGATGTGGGGCTCAATCCCGGGACTCCAGGATCATGACCTGAGCCGAAGGCAGTCGCTTAACCAACTGAGCCACCCAGGCACCCAATGAAATTGAATTTGTAATTTAGGCTTCCCCTGGCCCCCTCAAAAAGACATTAATCCCAAACTCTTTTATAGGAAATTCTTATACAAGCTTATTCAGAGAATTTTTAATTTTTCAGGCTAAAATAGCTTTCTTACCAAAATCCAATGGTAGTACAAAAAATTGAGACCAATCTTAGGTATGAACAAACAATCCAAAATAAAGTAGTGGCAAATTGAATGTGATAGCATATTAAAAATAAAATCATGACCAGTAGGGTGCTTCACCATCTAAAAAACACAATAACAGGAAAAAAGTATTTTACTAAATCCAATACTCATTCATGACTTAGAAAACAAAAACCAACAAACCGTTAACAAAGATTGGAAGAAGACTTCCTTAGCCTGATAAAAGTTGAAACATCATGCTCAATGATAAAACTTGAGAAGCATTCATGTTAAAGACAAAAATGAGAAAAGATACCACCATCTCTACATTGTGCTAGGAGTCCTGGCCAGTACAAGAAGACAAGAAAAAGAAATAACAGGAATTAGAACTAGGGGAGGAAGAAACAAATCTGTCCTTAATAGCAGAGGATATGATTATGTGTTACTTGGAAAATCCAAAGGAATCTCCTAACTATTTGAACTAGTAAGGCTTTCTAACAGGTGGCTGGATACAAGATCAATATATAAAAACAATGTTCCTAGAAAATAAACAAACAAACAAAAACCAGTGTTCCTAAGTACCAGTAATGACCAATCAAAAGTTATAATGAAAAAAAGAAAACTATTTGTAACAAAAAATTAGAACAAGTATAAATTAGGACTATATCTAACAAAAGATGTGTAAATCCTTTAGGAACATTATCCTAAAGCACTATTGAAAGGCATGAAGAAGGTCAATGTCAATGGATCAGTTATGCTTATTGGTGGGGAAACTAGATTGTAAAGAGCTAAATTTGATTCATCTATAAATTTTGTGCAATTCCAATCAAAATCGAGTCTCAGATTTTTGTGGAACTTGACAAGCTCTACCTAAATTTCATATGGAAAAAATAAAAGGCCAAAAATTGCCTAGACAAATATGCAGAACAAAGTTGGGGAACTTGTCCTACCAGATATCAAGTATATTTAGAACTGTTGCCATTAGGTGTCCTTCTGGTTGGTGTGATCAGTCGTCTTCTGGAGATGGAAAACAATGCCACATGTTATTTAATCTGAAACTTCAGAGGTTCAGTTTTTTTCCTCTTTTATGCTTGTCTATATGGTTGAACTTTTCCCAGTGCTGTGGTATTGCATTTGTAAGTGGCATTGAGCCAGCTTTTAAAAGCCTAGTTCCCATCTTGTTCTTTAGTCTTAGAAGCTCAGACAAAGCTAAATATTGGAGTTGATGCTACAAAGAAGAAAGGGTCTTTTGTTATTTTGGTGAATTTATTCTGAATTCTGGTTCCTTTTTAAAGAGTCAGACCAGAATTATGGAAAAAGTGTGGTAAGTACATAATACCATGGGCTAGGTCCCATGGCATCTGGAAATTACTATCTTAAATGTGAACGCTTGAAATAGGCAGGTAAGGTGTAAAAGGAACTAATGGAAAACAGTCTTTCCACCTGCTAAAAAGATAACTAGATAAGCCATTTTTTTCATTGTATCATATTTGTGACTAGCTCAGCCTACCATGTTCTTTTAAATGTGTGCCAAGTCAGGGATGGCAAAAATTAGCGTTTGGGCTACCACTGCCTCATACCAAACCCTAGCAGACATTACTAATGGAACATAGAACTCTTTCTGGCTAAGCTTATATGTGACTCTCAAAATCCTACTCAACAATGTTCCAGGCAATCACAAACAGTTAACACAAAATTAATTTGCCTAGCCATACTCCATGTTATATTACCTCTGATTTATAAACCAAGTAATAATGTTTTCAGTGTCAAAATATTGGTACGAAGGAGAATCAAGTAGAATACAAATGATGTATTTTGGATGTTATTCCATTCCAGAGTCTTAACTAAAAGTTACATTTCCTAATAAGCAGCTCTTTGGCAAGTTTCTCCTGTAGTCAACCTGCAGATGCTGGAGTACCCCAGGGCTTGGTCTTAAGCCTCCTTGTCCTTCTCCCCTGCCCTTAGATAATCTCAGTCCAGTCTTAGGGTTTGATGATGACTCCCAAATGTTTATCTCTAGCGTATCTAATAAGTGTCTCAAACTTAACATTTTCAAAATAGAACTCATGATTCCTATGCCTTTCTGAAACCTGTACCTCCTCTGGTTTCCCCATCTTGGTAAATGGCAGTTCCCTTCCTCCTGTTCAGGGCAGAAACCTTGGCCTCTCCTCAGTGCTACCCCAACCCTTGACCTGTCAGCACATCATGCTGGACCTACCTTCAGGATCTGTGCAGACCCGGCCATTTGTCACCACTGTCACTTTTCTGGATTATACCACAGCGCCCTCACTGGACCCTCTGCTTTCACCCCTGCCCCCTGCCCCCTCTACCCCATGCCTGTTCTCGACACAACAACCAGAGGGGATCTGTGAGGATGTAAGTCAGATTATGTCACTCTTCTGTTCCAACCCTCCAGTACATTCTCATCTCACTTGGAGTATAAGCCAAAGTTCTCCTCTCTGTCGGCTGTGATCTGTCCACCTCCCCACTTCCTCTTTGACCTGCTTGTCCGCCTGTCTGCTCCCGGCTGGCTTTGCTTCCCCCATTCTGTCCTCGCCATCCCGAGCACACCAGGTCTGCTCCCCGCCGGAAGCCTTGCTCTGCCTGGAATGCTTGTCCCTCATATCTGAGGCCCAGCTCTTCACTTGGATGTCACCCTCTCAGGGAGGCCCCTGTCCTCAGCAGCCCCTGTACTTCCCTCCGCGCTGCCGCCCCAGCGCTCTGTCTGCCCACAGCACTCAGCACCTGGCATGTCTTAACTTCTCTTCTGTGCACTGTCTTTGCTGCTGGAGGGTGTGTTGCACCAGGCAGCACTTCTCCGCTTTGCTCAGCGCTGAGCGCCTCGCATGTGGTAGCTTTCGCTCAGCCCTCACTGAGTGGCCACAACTTGTACATAGAGGTGAGGTCTGGCTGGGCAAGGAACTCGGGGAGCCCAGTCCCTTTCTCATCCTCTCAGTTCCCTGGTTATCAAACCTTTTTTCTTCTCAGGAGCCCAAGTCCTGCCCTCACCTGAGAAGACGACCTCCTGCTTGAGCTCACTGAGAAGAGTCTTGTCATCACTTTGGAGAGCGTTCGCCCTCTCAGCCCCTCTCCTGCCCTCTTTCCCCATCCTGGTGCTGGGCAGGCTGACTGTGCCTCCATCCTCCTGTCCCCATGACTCCACAGCTCTGATGCCAAACAGCCACAGCCCTCCCTATCTCGGAAATGCCTCCTTTGGGCCTTATTCCCCCACTTTTTACCCATTTTGTGTCTCTCCTTCCCTTAAGTTCTAGACTTATTGAACAAATGCTCTCCGTACCGTGTCTCCATTTCTCTCCCACATTCTGCCTCTTTAACCACTGGCCTGGACTTCTGTTTCTTTCCCAGTGCTCCCACTAGACTGGGCATTTAAAGACCATCAGTGCCTTCCTTGTGAGATCAAAGGGCCTTTTCTTTATGTCCATCCATCTTGAACATGCCGAAGAATGTTGACACTGTTAGTCACCTCTTTCTTCAAAGTCCTCCTTTGGCTTCCTCACTTCTGTGTCAGCCTAGTTCTCCAGTCTTGTTGACCACTCTCAGAGAATGTGCCTTCTGGTGTGAACAGTATTCTCAGCAGGTGAGGCTCTGCTGCTTCTCGGGTATCCCCAAGTACAATGTAAAAATTCAATCTTAGTAGCTCAGGCAAAGCTAAATGTTGGGGTCAGTTCTATAAAGAAGAAAGGGTCTTCTCTTTTAATATTATTTGATATTATTTTGATAACAAAATAAATGCAGCCCAAACAATGTGAACCTGTCTGGCAGAGCTCATCGGGGCCCTACCGAGGAAGGTCCCTTCCCTCCGTGCCTATCTAGGGGTTGCTGCTGTCTGTCATTGCTTAGTCTTAGGCTCTTACCCACTTGGTCAGTCCGGCCGTCACTGAAGCACCGACCGCCCATGGTGCGGGCAGTGAGTCCCTTCCTGCCCTCCTCTTCATCTGTTTCGCTGGATTTTCCATGAAGTCCGTCCTTTGTGCTTTGCTCTGTCGTCTCCACTAGGGAGAGGTGGAGCTACACTGCGGACCCTCTGCCCAACCTTTTCTAATTCCGTGTCTCCAGCTTCCTCCTGGACACTTTCACTCGTATCTTGCACCGGTACTTTTGATCCAGACAGTCACAAAACCAGAGTCTTCATCTTTTTTCCAATCCCAAATTAGCGAGCCTCCCCACTGTTTTTCTCTTCAAATGGCCCCCTGATTGTCCCACTCAGGCTCAGAAATAGGAAGTTTGTCTTTAATTCATGCCTCTCTCTTTCATTCTCTGACTAGGCAGACTCTCCATTCTGCTTTATTTTTGTCTCCAGACTGTGTCTCGTTTCTGTCCGTCCTTTTTCCATTCGCCCCTGCTGTCATCCATCCTGGGCCTTCAGCACTCACTCAGAGATTACCACTCTTCCTGAGCCCCTGTTAGAGGGGCCCCTTCTTTTCTGAACAGCACTTTCAGCATATCTCCCTGCTCTCCAAGTGGTTCAGTGGCCCTCGATGTCCTTTCATTCATTTGTCCCACCGGTGTTTACTGAGCGCCTATTATGTTCAAAGTGCAGCCCGTCTAGCTCTTCTAGGCAGAAGCAGCCATTTAAACTCACCGCTCTAACACAAAGCCCCCATTTGAGCCACACCGGCTCACACTGCCGCGGGAATGCCATTCTGGCCTTGAAATCCACCCCCGGCCCTCTTCTCCTATCCAAAGCCACCTCTCCCAAACCCAGCTCTAGTGCCACCTTTCCCTGGCTAGCTTTCCCTGGCTATGTGTTCTGATATTATTATCCTTTTTCTCTGGAATCCCTCTGTAGCCACATAGCTCCCCATTTTCCCATCTCCACAAATAGATTTCAAGATAGAGACCATGTTTTTACTTCCACTGTATTGAACAGAAGGTGCGGCCCAGAGTTGAGCACAAGATTGTCACTGACTAAATAGCCATTGATGGATCTGAAGGGACACTCAACATATCCTGAAGGCCAAGGGGAAACTGTGTAACTTTGAAAGGGAAAGTATAACTGTCAGAAGAACATGGAAGCAGCCATGTAAACTATGCAACATAAGATCTTGTTCTGCATTAATGTCAGAATCAAAGTTTTCATTGAGATCAAAGTAAAAACCAGTTAAATGCCATCTCATGGAGATCATTCATGTCGGCATCCAAGTAATAGAGAACCCCACTGGTGCTGCGGTAGATGAGTTAGCTAAAAAGTGCGCAGTCTTGTAGCTGTGGTGCTCTATAATTAGATCACACGCACCTTACAAAGTTAAGCACTCACAGTGTGAGCTTTCAGGAGCTGCTCTAGTTTTGTCCTGAAATGGCCCCATACGTTGACGATAGGAATAAACCCATTTTCCTCTTTCAAGCAGAAGGATATTTCATTCAGTCACCGTGTTTGTCTCACTTGATGTCAGCCCACAGTGGATCACGGGGTCCCCTGTGTGATCCATTGTTTGTACTTAGCCAGCAGAGCTTTGCTGCTCTGGGTGTGCTTCACTCCTCTGCTGTCATTTTCTCACTGAATTGGTCTTAGGGATATGATTAAAAAGTGATATTGATAAAACACCTTAAGACCGCCTGCATGGTGTCTGGAGCAGACTCTGATGGCTATGAAGAGAGGTGGATGTCGCTTCTACTTTGGAGGCTCCCATTTTGAGCTGACCTTGACCCATACTGCCAGCCCTCCCATAGATATTCGGTCTTCTGGTTAATTGTTTTATTCATTCATGCATGCATTTTCCAAAACAAAACCCAAACTGTGGGGCGCCTGGGTGGCTCAGTCAGTTAAGCGTCTGCCTCTGGCTCAGGTCATGAGCCCAGGGTCCTGGGATCGAGCCCCGCATCGGGCTCCCTGCTCAGCGGGAAGCCTGCTTCTCCCTCTCCCACTGCCTGCCGCTCCCCCTGCTTGTGCTCTCTCTCTCTTTCTCTCTATCAAATAAAAAAATAAAATCTTTAAAAAAAAAATAAACCCAAAGTGTGAAGTGTAGTAGTAGTAGGACTCAGCAGTGAGTGACGGGATACAAATAGCCTGGCCCTCGCTTTGGGCGAAACTGGCAGACTGCCATGGCAGGAGAATCCAATTTACACTCTGTGTCATCAATGATAACCATTGTCAGGGTTCGTGTTGCATCTGAGAGATCCCAGGATCAATCTCCTCTAACACTGTGCTAATAACGTCATATGTATTGTATTTGTCTTTTGTGTGCTTATCAGGGGCATGATTAAAGAGATCTACGGAGTAGAAACCATAATGAAAGAACAATGAGAAAGGAATCAGACTTTTTCAAAAACTAGAACTTTGAAACATGAAAGTCATGACCATTAATCCTTTATGATGATAAATGTGATGTTGTTACAGAAAATGCAAAGAAATATGAAAAGACAATGAAAATCACCCAGTTCAAGAAACACTATGGTTAACATTTCGGTATCATTCTTGCCCTTCCTTTTGCATGTATGAATGTGTGTAAAATATTTGATATCAGACCAGAGTTTTGTATTAGGCTTTTGTCATTTATCATTACAGCATGAATATCTCTTCATTTCATTGATGATCTTAAAAATTATATCTAGTGAATACCTGGTATTTCAGTAGTTAAGAATGAACCATAGCTTTTCATTTATGCCTGGCCTTATTCTATACAGAATTAAAGAGAATGTATCAGTTAGGAATTCTTTTGTCTGTAGGCCATAGTAAACCTAACTTGAACAAATAGAGTTTTTTCCTTCACATTAAGTCTGGAGATTGCTGTTGGGGTTGATCCAGCAGGTCCACAGTGTCACAACAGGTGCCTTGGACTTTCTCGACCATTCCCTCACACTTATTGACACATGCTTGCAAGGGGACTGCCCAGCTCCAGGCATCACATCTGCATTCACTATGGGAAGGGGAAGGAACAGCAGAGGTAGCATCTGCCCTTTCATTAGGAAACCAAAGCTTTCCCAGAAGTTCCCCAGCCAACTTCTTACACCTCATTGGATACAACAAAAGGAGGTAGGAAAGCAAGAATTTCCCTTCCTGGTCACATTAGAGGCAGGCTAGGGAGAGGAAGACCGGGAATAGGATCTGGGTTAAGGTCCTGATTTAACTGGTCGTCCTTTAGTGGACACTTCTGTTTCCAATTATTCCTTCTTATAAGTAATTCACAGTATATATCCATGTTCATCCATTCATCAGAATCTCTGATTATTTCCCAGGTATGATGTCCCAGGAGTAGAATTACAGGTTAGAGGTATCATGGCTTTTATATCGCTTCATACATCCTACTAAACTCCTTTCCAGAATGGTCTTGCCAGTGTGTGCCACCACACAGTGCATGAGCCATGGGTGTCCCCCATTTAGGACACATTGTTAGTCGTCCCATCTTTAGGACTTCCTGAGCCTTGGCAACTGCCAGAGTACCAGCTAAGTACGTGGACAGTGACACATCATGATTCTGTAGGTTGCAATCAGAGGTCATGATGGGATTATAAGGGTACCTATCTGAAAGTGTTTTGCAGCACCTGGACCTAAAGAACTCTGGAGAGGCTGAGCCAGCGAAGAAGAGTAACAAGATGCTACAGGCACCTGCCCTACCCTCCTCGTCTGATTTACTAGTTGAATAAATATTTACCTAGCCCCGTGTTTCTCAATAGGTGCAGAATGGGCTTTGGGGGCGGGCCAGTTCTTTACTGTGTGGGACACTCCCATCACTGAGGAGCATTTTGCCTCCCTGGCCCTGCAGGGAAATGCCAGCAACACTTTCTCAGGCTCTGTGACAAGCAGACCCTCCCTCATGGTGTCATGTGCCACCAGCCTTGTGGGGAGAATCTACCAGGCACATTGCATTGACTCCTTTTCAGCACGCTATGCTGTATTCAACAAGGCTGGGAAGGTAGCAGGAAGAAGTATTAAATTCCCCCACACTGGTCTTTTCTTCGAGACTTCCAGAAATGCACATTGCCCAACTGTTCTGCCTGCAGACATCAAGGAGGAAAGGCTACACATGCAAACCCCAACCTCAAAACTAGAGTAAAGGAGAAAGTCCACAAGCAGCCAAGGTGGTTAAAGGTGGTTTTCTGTAGAAACTCAGAAGGCTGTGCTTGTCTGGGGAGAGCAAGGAGAGACGATGCCGTTTGTAGCTTAGCAAGGTAGGAGGGGTGGGAGGGTGGGAAATACCTCCTGGAACGTAAAGGAAGGAATGGCCATTAAGCCAGGGCCGTGATAAGTGGGAAGAGAAAACACAGGGCCCCCATGTTAGCCTGAGTTGGCCACTCTTGAGGGGAGAGTGGAGGTAAGTGACAGGTCAATAGGCCAGTCCCTGGATTGGGGCCAAGTTTGAAGTTGAAGAACTAGCACGTGCAAGGGCGTAACGGCAGGGTCCCATTGACCGCGGGAAGTTTGGCATCAGCAGTGTTGGATCAGGGACTGATGGGAGGTCCACACTATGCGAGGCTTTTGTCCTGTGCCCCAGAGGAAAATCTCCAGCAGACTGAAGGGAGGGGCTGGGGCTATGGGCAGAGATGCCATTCAAAACGCTGTGACGGTCTGGGGTTGAGGAGAAGCAGGATGTAACCTAGAAGGGTCCCCTGACACCTGACATCCTTCACGGAAGAGTGGGTTGTTTCACCTTCAGTAATTAAGTTTCTGAATTAAAATATTTTACCTTCTAAGAACATGCCAAATAGAATAGCTGCCAGTCACAGTATGGGACAAGGAGGCTGGTAGGATATGTGACTGGTAATATTTTTCTAAAGACCTCAAATGACCACAACCAAGGCTTGAAAGTTTATTCTAGGAGAGGGTTAACGTTTGTCTATTTCTTTAGATCATGGTGAGTAAAGTTTTGTTTTATTTGCCTTTGAACCCATTCATAAAAGTTAATATTTTTAAACATTTTAACATTCAAAATGAGAAGAGTGTTCTTTAAGGCTGCTGGAACTCGTACATACACTTACAGCTTGGGCCGCTCTCCTTAGCGAAGAATGACCGAAGAACAGAGTTCTTTTGGTTCTAGTTGGAAGCATCTGGCCTGTTTGAGCAGTAGCAACAGGGAGGACGCCTTGTAACCTTGGTCCCCTGCGTCTGAGGAACACTGCCACCTTCACAGAGGAGGCCTGCAGGCCCTCCCTCCGTCTAGGAAGCAGCTCACGGCACATGACCCAATGACCATCGTCCCATCTTACAGATGGGGACATGGGCTCCTGCCTGGGGACGTGCAGTGAGTTAACCATGACGGAATATTTGCCAAGTGAAAAAAGAAAGTAAGTACTAGAAGAGGTAGTAGGTTAGTATGTGGCAGAAGTTATGCAGGAAAGTTACCGTAACCTCACAGGAACCGAAAGGTGGAGGTTAGGAGTGGAGCCAAGCTGTGTACCCCGCAGCACCAGGGCTCCTGGGAGACTGGGCCCTGGAAGAGGACAGGATGGGGAGTTAGAAGCCAGGGGAGAGGCACATTCCCCTCAGGCAAGTCATTTCTCTTTGGAGCTCCAGTTTCCTCATCTCTGAAGCGAGGGCTTCAGTCGCCCGTGGGCGTCTCCTCGGCGCCAGCGCTCGTTAGTGTAACAGGAGCTCCGTGTCACGCTGGCGCTGCGGGCGTTTAGCTAACCCTGCTCAGCGCCATGGTGGAGACGCGCGCGCTCACGCACACACACCCCTGCACACGCACACTCGTGCTGTGGAGAGCTCCGCAGCGCCTCCCTCGTATGGAAGTGGGACTACAGCTCCCCCGGGAAAGATTATTCCAGCGCCACCCGCCAAGGCCTGCCCCTCGGGGTGCTTGGACTGGACAGCTCGCCATAAGTTTCCTATTAACCAGCAATGTTCCCTTGCAGGTTAGCAATCTGAAGCAATGGGCGACTGGAGCTTTCTGGGGAGACTATTAGAGAACGCACAGGAGCACTCCACGGTCATTGGCAAGGTTTGGCTGACGGTCCTGTTCATCTTCAGGATCCTGGTGCTGGGCGCCGCAGCCGAGGAGGTGTGGGGGGACGAGCAGTCGGACTTCACGTGTAACACGCAGCAGCCCGGTTGCGAGAACGTCTGCTACGACAAAGCCTTCCCCATCTCCCACATCCGCTTCTGGGTGCTGCAGATCATCTTTGTGTCCACGCCCACCCTCATCTACCTGGGCCATGTGCTGCACATCGTGCGCATGGAAGAGAAGAAGAAAGAGCGGGAGGAAGAGCTGCTGAAGGGCGACAGCCCGCACCACGGGCCGGCTGCACGCTGTGGGCCGGGCGGCCACAGCCAGAAGGACAGGCCGCCGGTGCGGGATGACCGGGGCAAGATCCGAATCGCCGGGGCCCTGCTCCGGACCTACGTGTTCAACATCATCTTTAAGACGCTGTTTGAAGTGGGCTTCATCGCCGGGCAGTACTTTCTGTACGGCTTTGAGCTGAAGCCGCTGTACCGCTGTGACCGGTGGCCCTGCCCCAACACGGTGGACTGCTTCATCTCCAGGCCCACGGAAAAGACCATATTCATCATCTTCATGCTGGCCGTGGCCTGCGTGTCCCTCTTACTCAACATGCTGGAGATCTACCACCTGGGCTGGAAGAAGCTTAAACAAGGAATGACCAACCACTACCGCTCAGACTCCCCTGAATCCAGGGTGGGGGCCACAAACCCCGGGGGTGTGAGCCCACTCCTCCTCCCCTCCCACTCTGCCCCGCCCACGGTTACCATCGGATTCCCGCCTTACTACACTCACTCTGCCTCTTCCCTGGCAAAGGCCACGGCCGCGGGCTACCCCGGAGCCCCTCCACCAGCAACAGACTTCAACCTGGCAGCCCTGAACGAGGCACCGGGGAAGGACCACCCCGCCAAATTCTACAACGGCAACCACCACCTGCTAGTGACAGAACAGAACTGGGCCAACCAGGAGGCCGAGCAGCAGACTTCTGCGAGGAAGGCCTCCCCTCCAGCGTCGGCTTCTGCGACCCTGAGCCCTACAGGCAGCGCCCAGCAGCTCCCTGAGAACGGTGGCGCGGGAAGCAGCGCGCCCGGCCTGTCGCTGAACGGGCACGGCAGCAGCTTGGGAGAGAGCAAACTGGCAGTGACTCCCGACGACGGGGAGCAGGCAGTGACCACCGCGGTGGAGATGCACGCGCCTCCTTTGCTCCCGGCAGAGCCGGGCCGATCAAGCAAGGCCAGTAAGTCCAGCGGCGGCAGGGCCAGACCCAGTGACTTGGCCATCTAGCGGTGGTCTCTCCAGACAGCTTTATAATAACCTCTTTTCTAGCAACCAAAACCAAAGTGCAGTTCCAGTCTGCAGGTAGAGAAAGCCTGGAAGTGAGAGAGCACTGGAGTGGAGGAGGGGACGATCAAGCGGAAGAGAGCAGGTTTCTGTGTGTCCATGCTTGCTGTTCTTAACACTGTGAGGTAGAGTGGGGAGAAGGTCCACGCTTGCTGAGATGGGGAGGTAGGGGCAAAGTGGGTGCAGGGGCTGTTGACCTTTAAAGATATTCACAACAACCCAAGAGTCCAGCAACCTGGGCCACCTTTGCAGGTGTTGCTGCCCAGCCTTGGGCTCCTGCTGTCTCTGTGGGTGACTGTTCTGCTGTGGTAAAAGCAGGTGGTGTCTGCAGTCACTTCAGTTCGGGGCAATTAGGCTTTCCATTCCTACGCTCTCCAGAGCCTCTGGGCAGCCCAGAAAGTCACAGACGCACTTAGCACTATCTCTGTTTGATACTTTTAACTTAGAGTTGAATTTCATTTGGGATATTTGCCAAACTGCACTAAAAAAAGATTTAGAGCAAGTCCATATAGTGTCATTTGAGTTTCTGAAATTGCCTGTGAAGCCCAGGATATCAAACTGTACGCTTCATGACAAGTGACAATGAGCAGCTACCCTCCAGAGGTGGATTCAGCGCAGGCGAGAGCCACAGAGGTTGCTGGTAAGAAAGCAGGTAGAAATGCAGCGACACTCGAGATAATTTTTAAACAGCTGAGGAAATTGAAATAAAAGTGTGGCAGGTATGCCTTAGGTATTTATTTTTTAAATGATATTTTGTGCTTTGATCTGAATTGTACAGGTATGCCTATTTCCCCCCACTTTCTTTCAGGAGAAATGAAAGAAAAATAGTACTATTAAAATGAATACTGACCAAGAGAATGCTAATTTGTCCCATTACATACTGGTAAAGATTTGAACCTTCTTTTAAAGAAACTCTTCGACCTCATGAGTCAGCTAATTGCTATGCGAATGTACTATATAAAATAAAGGCAGGGGAAATTTAAGTGCATTTCCAATACTTGAAGTTGTGAAGTTTTTGAATGGAAGGTTAAAAGTTAACTACTCTTGCCAGAAAAATTATTTATACAGATGAATCGATGACCTACATTTTTTTTTAACAGTACAAAATAAAACTCTTTGAGTTTCCTAACCATTCTTTGTGGGCAGCCTGTTTGCTTTCTAAAGTATAAATAAAAGTATCTGGGTTTTACTTCCTGTGTAAGTGCATGTGCTGATTTCGGACGTGTGCCCCATCTGTCACCCACGCAGATTGCTGCACTGACAGGGAAGGCTCTTTCTCTGTGCGGGTGTGGCTGGAAGGTGGCAGAATTTTCTGTACTGCACACCCTGCTGTCGTGTCTGAGTCGCTGTTTGTTTATAAACCGATGAACAGTGGTAATGCTGAGCCCGGTCCTTCTCACACTCCAACTTCCACTGAGTACTGTCAGCCCTTATTCAGCAAAACACCACACACTTGCCAATTTGATTCATTCCTCTGTACAAATCAACACCAACTTCCTGATGATCTGGGGCAACACTCCAAAACATACTTTGTGTTTTATATCATAAAGAGTGACCCACTAGCAACCTGATGAGAAGACTGGGATTCCCATTCTCAGATTAGCACGTGCGACTAGTTCATTAGAGCATTATGCTTTGCAGCAGAATGAACTGGGATAATCTCCTCGGCTTGAAAAATGCTCACTTCCCGTAAATACCGTTTCGGCCTTTCTCAAACAGATTTGAGCCTTACAGAAAATTATCTGAGTGACCATTTTCTCAATTCCCCCTAGGCTGGTGCATAACTCGTGCCACTATACGATGCAGAGGAGAGAAGTTCATTCATCACCTACCATGGATGCCTTAGGCTTCAGGAAGTAGGACCTAGTGCCCCGGGGTGAGAAGGGCCACCAGAAAATCCTAGTTGAAAAGCATTTTGATGGGGCGCCTGGGTGGCTCAGTTGGTTAAGCGACTGCCTTCAGCTCAGGTCATGATCCTGGGGTCCCGGGATCGAGTCCCGCATCGGGCTCCCTGCTCAGCAGGGAGTCTGCTTCTCCCTCTGACCCTCTTCCCTCTCATGCTCTCTGTCTCTCATTCTCTCTCTCGCAAATAAATAAATAAAATCTTTAAAAAAAAAAAAAGGCATTTTGATAAAAAAAAAAAAAAACTTTGGTAACAACTCAGTTAACAGACAGCCGAGGTGGATGTGAACACAGGCTCTTTAGGTTCTACCAAGATAAATGTTAATAATAAGCTTCTGATTTACCCACGATTTGATTTTAAGTGGGGTTGGAGATGAGAGTGAGAACTGTAATTATATTTAGTTTTCACATTTTAAAATTGGGTTTTATTCACCATATGTTGATGAAGATGCCAATATTGTGAATTGACCATAGTCTAGTTGGCCCATTTAGTGCATGGGTAGGAGTGTGAAATTAGATTCACCTCCTTGGAAACCACTAATTTATAAAGAAGTAAAATTCTATGATACAACAGTGCCTATAGTATTTTTTCAAGGTAGTGTTCTGATTTCAATTCATATAAAAAATGAAAGCAAGCGTTCCATTTTGTTGCTATTTGAGGTATCCATGACCCTGAAGGCTAGGGTCCTTCTCCCTCATGGGGATATGGGAGTGTGAAAGGGTGCTCTCTATTTAGCCAGTCACTGTAAGCATTAATATGTGCAATAAAAGTAGAAATCACCTCTCCCTATGGTCAAGATTCCAGATATGTTTTTTCTCTAGCCTGTTAATTATTCGGAAATTTCACTGAAATTATTGTTATCTTATTTAATGGAAAATTTTTTAATTCCATAAATTTATTTTAAAACTCAGATGCTCTACCTAACATATTTATGCACCTTATCTTTTAACCTGCAGTATGCAAGACAATTACTTTCTTGCATCCGTATTTGCAGAAGCTCAGTCATCCTATTGGCACTACATAATCTGTGATAGTTATAAAATGTCAAGCATTACTAATCCATCTCCAAATCCATTTATTAAAATTCTAAAACATTTCTTAATCATTCACTTTCTCCTTTTAAAACTTTATTTCACTGAATTATTTTTTCCCATGAAATTAACAAAAAAAGATACGTTAAGTTTCAAAAGAAAATAAAAAGGGGAAAAGAGCAAGCCAGAATATTTCTGACCCATCCTGGCTTTCCTTGATCACTAAGTAAGTGGCTAGATCATAGATTTCTTATGCAAGAACACCTAGAATTAGAATTATGAATACAAGTCAAACATCCTTTAAAAAAATTAAGTTCATGAGATTTAGGTCTCTTTTCAATATAGGCTTTTATTTTCCTATTAACACTTTAATTCTTTAGTATTTTTGAAAAAAAGTCCTTTGGCTGAATTTTTTTCTTTTGAACTTTTCCTTCTGGTATTTGTAACATTGATTTGTGGATCTCCACCAAATAAATTCTTATACAAAGTACTGCATGATTTCAAAAGAAAAATGTTTCTGTAAAGATCAATAGATTCCTGCCACTGCCCCACCCCCACCTCCATGGAGTTCAGGACATTCTCGAGATAACTTTTAAATACAATCAAACACGAAGGCATTGTACATTAAAGTCCGAAAATGTATTTCTCATTCTAATTTTATATTATTACACTGCAAAGCTGAGGTTTATGCATTCTAAGATTTCTCATTGCCCAAAATATTTTTTTCTGTTAGCCGTATAGAATGTCTTAGCAAGACTTTTTATGGTCAGCTAGGAATATAAATAACACTAAGAGCAGTGAACTGTTTCTAGTATTATATTTGAAGATGTTTGGTATGTAAATGTAACTTAGATCATAATATTTACAAAACTCTTACTAAAACTTTATTTTTTGTGTTATAATAGTATCTTTCCTAGACTAAATTGTAATTGAAAATAAGCATGTTATAATCTAAGTAGTAAAAAGTGGCCTTAAATATAAATCACCAGCTCTGTAGTTGATTGTTTTTATTGATAGAATCCTTGAGCAGGTTTTCAGAGTAAAAAAATTTCATCTAGATAGAATAAGGAGCAAAAACTTTCCTACAAAAGAAGCTTGAGAAATTTCTGCAATGGCTGTTCTGTCTTTTCACAGGTACTTAGGAACTTCAAGTAGCCTCTCCCAAGGGTTCCTGTAGCATTGTTACTACCTCTTGCTATATGTTCTCCGGAAGAAATAATGTGCACGTTAACCTCGTGGGTCTCCTTAACTCCTCCTTCGTGCACGAACCTGCTAAGCTGTAATGGGGTTTCAAGAGCTGAGAGATCACTTTGTCTCGTGAGGCTGGAATTTATCGTTCTCGGCGACCACTTTTCTGTATATAATTACAAGTAATTGTGTAGTTGTCATCTTTGCTTTTATGACATTTGGCCATACCTGCAATGTGTCCGACTCCAAGTCCTTAATAGATAACGCAATTCGCACTTTCGCTGTTCCCGCTTTACAAATCCACTTTGGGGATGATTTCCAGGGACGCGGTGTAACAAGAGGGCTGCTTTGAAGGCTCTAAGGCAACGCAACATTCAAAATTCAACCCCACCAAACACGAATTGGTGAAAATTTCCCCCATTTCCGACCGTAAGTGCCAAAGCCTGTTCTGATGGAGGTTTCGGAAAGAGGCTCGGCCCTCGGGTGCCGGGCCGCAACGTGGCGGCCCCCGGAGAGGCGGCCCGACCCCCAGCCCACGACCAGGCGGCAGCGCCCACGAGGAGAAGGGAGGGGAGGCGGCGACGGTACCCCGGGGACTCCCAGGAGGGCGACAGGCGGGGCGCGGCGAGCAGAGATGGGGTTGGCGCGGTCGCTGGCCCCAGGCCGGTGCCGGGCGGCCTTCCGCAGGCGCGCAGTGCGGAGCGGCAGCCGCGGCACGACCGGCCCCGCGCCCGGCGGCTGGAGGCCGCGGAGGCAGGAGCGCGACTTTGCAGGCCCAGCGCGGCCAGCCCCGGCGCGCACACCCCGGGCGGGCTCATGCGCCGCAACGGAAGCCAGGCCGATCGCCTGTCAGCGCTCCGGGGACGTGCGGACTTCCGTGATGCTTTATAAGGGACGTGTCCCTTAGCAGGCATCCTCTCGCTGGGGACACACAAGCTTCCTGTAGGGTGCACTGTCCCACGCCTCAGGCCGGCCGCCTCCAGGGTCACAGACAAGGGTCAGAACTCTGCACCGCTCCTTTGCAGCCACGTGATCTCAGGGAAGTTAGTTAACCTCTGACTTTGTAGCTGGGTTTTCGCTGCTGAAAAATGGAAGTAAGTTTGCGAGGAACAAGTGAGAACGGACAGAACACACCTCGCCTAGTGCCTGACCCGTGGTAGCACTCAGTAGAGTCTCAGTGAAAACCCATGAACGTAACCCTGGCCAAAATCTTCTGGGACTGACACAGTTGTACTTTTTAACTTTATTTTTAAAACAAAACAGTTCTATACATACAGTGGAATATTATTCAGCCCTAAAAAGGAAGGAAATCCTGTCACAGGCTACAACATGGATGAAATTTGAGGACATTACACTAAGTAAATAAGCCAGTCACAGAAGGACAAACACTGGATGATTCCACTTATTTCGTCTACCTAGAATAGACAGAATCATGGAGACAGAAGGTAGCATGATGGGGAGGTTAAAACCGGGAGTTGCACAGTTAGGGAAGATGACAAAGTTCTGGGGATGGATGGTAGCCACGCTGCACAGCAATTCGAATGTACTTAATACAACTGACTTAAAAATGGTTAATATGGTAAATTTTATGTAGTGTGTATTTTGCCATGATTAGAACTTTATGTATTTTTCAAAAACTAAAAAACATTTTAAATTGAACTAAGATATACACATAGAGGACACAACACCCAAGTATACAATGCAACCCATGCATCTGAACACACGTAGGGAACACACCCAGAGCAAGAAACAGCTCATTTCTTCATTCCAGAAGTCTCTCTCTCTCTTTTTTCTTTTTTACATCACCACTGTCCACCCTTTTTCTGTTGTCATTATTCACTCTAAAATTATTCCTTATGGAAATGAAGGAGACCATGGGAGGGAGAAGGAAAATCGTGGAAGGAAACAGGTCGCGAGGGTGCGACTAGTGCAGTTGGCGGCGGCCTGCCACACTTGGTTCAAAGCCATCCAGCCGAGGACCAGCAGGTCCTAAAAAGAAGTCAGCTTGGCAAGCTTTGAACCTACCCCAGAAAACTACTGTGGTCCCGATTTGGAATCTTCTTTGAGCCATTTTATAAGTTTTCATTACCTTTTCAGTGGGAAAAAATAGAAAAGTTTAGTTTTTTAAATGACTTAGAGTTTTATTAAGTTGTCAAAAAATACGTGCTAAATATTGAACAAGTGAATATGAATGCTTACCTCGCTACACACCGAAGGGGCCAAAAACATCCAGGCCATTGGATCAAAACTTGCAACTTCTGCAAGAACCTCTTTTAGGTTCTAGTAGGTCTAATAAGTCCCTCAAAGAACAGGCTGTAGATACCACTTTCCCTGGAAAAGTTGATTCTTACTCATCTATCTGTGTGCAGCATTAATGTGTGTGTGATGCATCCAAACATAAACCTGGACATGTTCTGTTTCCCCACAGAATTGCAGGGCGTGTTGTCCATAATATGGGCGGGGGCCCCACATTGCCCTCGCCAGTTACGCAGCCTGGAAGGGCTCCCACGGGGCTGGAGTTTCCAAATATGGAACTATACACTTTTTTTGTGGACTATAAGAGATGCCCTTCCTTCTGATTTCCCCTGAAAGTGTAAGACAAAATAAATGAGAAAAAGTCATCCTCAAAAGACAGACTGTTTTGAACGAGCTCAGAGGAAATACATACATTTTTATAGTAAACCTTCCAGAAACTCCTACTCCGTGCCACAGCCCATGTGGACAGGAGGAGGCAGGCAGCCAGGACATGGGTGGACAGGAACCAAAGGCCACCGAAGAGGGCAGAGTGAGGGCACAGCCCCCCAGCTCCGGGGCTCCCGGCCTTGCATCTCATCATCCCTAGCTTACCGAGTCTGCGGCGAGACAAATGGGATGCTGAGTACCTGAACATGTGCAGCGGGTCCCCTGCACAGAATAAAGAATGGTCTTAAAAACATACCTGAGTTAAGAATTTTATGTCCAACATCCTCAAAAGACATTCGGAAAGCACATTATCCCTGCCTACATTTTAGCATTTATCTAAAATGTGTGTGTGCAAGTGTGTGCATCAGTGTCTGAGTGTATGACTGAGCATGTGTGGACTCCATCCTTCCTCATTGCACTTCCAGGTGTGTTCTTAAAATATTTAGGACCTGAGCCAGGCAACACATGAGGCAGATACAAAACCCAATCTCTTTGCAGGCCATTTGCAGCTGACGGGAGCTGTGGCGAGGGAGCTGGCGGTCACCAACCCTGGTTGAGCTTCTGTTTCTCTTGCTCAAAGGTGCTATGAAAACACCTTAGCTGTCCTAGGGTATCCATCAGCTGGCGGGGGCATTAGTGTGTGGTGCCATGAACCAAGAGCAGAACGTTCAGAGAGAAGGCAGTGGGGTCTGGAAAGGAAGAATTTTTTTTCTTCTCTTAAGAAAAATCCAAGCGCAAGTATGAAGGTTTCCCTTCCAATGTTCACTCAAGTTTAACTTTGAGAGCTGCCCTGTTATCACCGTGACGATGTCATAGGAGGCAACCTCCTTCATGCCCCAGCCCCCAGCCCCACTTCTGCAGTTTGGGAGAGCTGCTGCTATGTAAAAGAAACCTGAAGGCCTATAGTCAATGATTGATGATGAAGTGTGAGGATGTCCGGCACTCTACAAACTAAAGGAGGAAGAATGAGCCTGTGTGTGTTTGGGTTTGTTTGTGTGTATGTTTTAATGAGCAAGGGGGACTTCAATGTACAGAAAGGACTTTACAACTACTTAAATTTCAAATTGGTATTTCATTATTAAAGTTCAAATTAAAAAAAAATAAAGTTCAAATTCAAAATCTTGTTTTCCTTTAGCCTTTATGTTCATTGTACAAACTTTGTTATACTATGTATAAATCTGGTAAACTTTAAATAAAATAAAAATAATCACCTTAGTTGAGCCAATTAATTAGTTGAACCAATTAAACTCTTACAATCAGTTCATTTAATTCTTCTCAATATTTTGAACTGCATTTATAAATTTAATATACTCATTTTATTCTTAACTATTTCAAATGCCTGAATGGCTCAACCTATACCTCGAACTCACAAAACTTTACAACAACCTCAAGTAATTCTTTAAAAATTGAAAAAATGGGGGGTGCCTGGGTGGCTCAAATGATTAAGCGTCTGCCTTCGGCTCTGGTCATGATCCCAGGGTCCTGGGATCGAGCCCCGCATCGGGCTCCCTGCTCCACGGGAAGCCTGCTTCTCCCTCTCCCACTACCCTTGCTCGTGTTCCTGCTCTCGCTATCTCTCTCTCTCTGTCAAATAAATAAATAAATAAACTTTAAAAAAAAATAAAAATTGAATAAATCAAAGTAATAAATATAGGAACTTCAAAATTCTTGCATACATTCTAATATCAGTCACACAGTCAAATGCTTTTAAACTTTTTAACTGAAAAGTTATGAGTCTAGGGGCGCCAGTCAGTTAAGTGGCTGCCTTCGGCTCAGGTCATGATCCCAGAGTCCTGGGGTGGAGCCCCAAATTGGGCTCCCTACTCCGCGGGGAAGCCTGCCTCTCCCTCACCCTTGCTACTCCCCCCTCCCCCGCTTGTGCTCTCTCTCTTGCTCTCTCTCTCTCAAATAAATAAATAAAATCTTAAAAAATTATGAGTCTAAAATTATTGTACATTTCATATAGAAATCACAAGTCAATTTTGTCAGATTCCCTAATACGCCAGATTGCCCTAAAGATTACAAACATACTAAATACCCAATATACCAGGATGTTACGCTGACAGAGGCAGATCAGTGATTGTCTGAGATCAGGGTTTAGGAAGGCCTGACTGCAAGAGATGTATGGAAACTTTCTGGTGAAATGAAATGTTCTCTATCTTAACTGTGGTGGTGGTTACACAAACACACACATTTTTCAAAATTCATTAAACTGCACCTTTAAAATAGGTTCATCTTACTGTATATTACTTATATGCCAACAAAGTTGATTTAAAAGAAAATATGTATGTGTATATATTCATACATATATATATATATACTCAGTGAATACAAAACCTAAGATTAACACCAAAGTACTGAATCTTAAGTTTGATTTATTTTATCATCTCTATATTTAATTCTAAATAGTTTTTTTATCGTGAAGATAAGGTCTGAGAGACCAGAGACGAGGGAATACCAGACTAAGGGAATACCAAACCAAGGAAGCAGCCACGGCCATTTGTGGTTCTTCATCAAGGGTGAAAAAGGCAGAAGCAAGAAGTTAGACTGCACTTGAATTTCGGCCAGTTTGGGACCAGCTACCACAAGCCATGCTGGTGGACTAGTCAGAGACTAGGACCGCACACACCTGCATGCCTAGGGAACTGTCACTGAATAGCCAGAGTGAACATTCGTCTCCTGGGGCTGCTGTGACCTATTACCACTAGTGGCTTAAAACAACACAGATTTCTCTTCACACTGTTCTGAGATCTGAGGCCTGAGATCAGTTTCACCGGGGTGAAGTCAAACTGTTGGCAAGGCTGGTTCCTTCCAGAGGCTCCAGGGGAGAACCCACCACTCATCTTTTCCACTTCATTCATTCATTCATTCATTCATTTAAAGAGAGAGAGCACAAGCAAGGGGAACAGCAGGCAGAGGGAGAGGGAGAGGGAGAAGCAGGCCCCCCTCAGAGCAGGGAGCCTGACGTGGGGCTTGATCCCAGGACCCCGGGACCATGATCTGAGCCGAAGGCAGACGCTTAATGACTGAGTCATCCCGGCGCCCCTTGTCTCTTCCACTTCTAAAGGCTGTGGCATTCCCTGGCTCCTGGCTGCATCACTGTAATCTGTATTTGCTTCCATGATCATACCACTTTTATTCACCTCTGAGACTATCAAATTTCCCTCTGTCCCCCCCATCTTACAAGGACACTGATAATTACACTTAGGAATACCCTGATTATCCATGATTATCTCCCTAGCCCAAGACTCTTAACTTAGTCACATCTGCAAAGTCCTTTTTTCCTTTTAAGGTAATATTCTCAAATTCTGGGGGTTGGGGAACCATTAGCCTATCAAAGGAGTCAGTGTTTGGGAGTAGATAGACACTTTTCATGACCTGCCTGAAGTGTAGTATGCCCTGCCCCATCCTTCCTCAACATTTGTACCATGATATGGATGAAGATACAAAAAGTGTGTTCACTAAATAGATAGGTAACAGGACAGAAGGAACTTGCTGAATGGGATACTCAATCTTGTCATCCTGGACTGTTGGGCCATATCCAACTCGGTGAATCTACATAGAGATCAAGGTAAGAACCTGTATTTAAGTCCAAAATCCAGTTGCATAAGTAAGAGATACCCTGGCAGGAGCACGTGTGAGAAACTACGACCGAGCTCCTATGAGCCAACAGTGCGACATGCCTGGCAAGATCCGTGACAGCCCCAGGCCCAATCATGGAACACAGGCCCTCCCACTTCTCTTCTGCCCTAGACAGCAGTGAGGCTGAAGGGCGACATTTTGCCAGAGTGTTGAAAATGCTAGAACTACTCCAGAGAGACCTGGAAACCATAGAGGAAATTGGTGAAGGAGCTGAGCTGTTAGGCTGAAGAGGAAAAATGATCGCTATCCTGTGTATGGTCATATTTGAAGGACTGGCATGGAAGATTACACTCAGCTGTTTGACACCAAATGGGGGAAAACTTCAGGGAGTCAGAAAGGTCTGTGTAACAGGGACAGCTGTCCAAAGAGAGAACCACTTCACCCAGGTTGGAAAGTTGTCTGTTCCCTGCTGCCTTGGGGAGGCTCTGCCGTGCTGGGCACGCTCCACTCACACAGGTCCCTTCACCGCTGATGCCACCCCACTCGGCCCCCAAATCAGCCCTGGCGACAGGTCAGCAGGCCTCACTGCCTAGTCAGGGGACGCGTCTGAGGGCAACCGCCCCGACTCAGCCTCCAGCCATGCCTTGTCAGCCGTTTCACACCAGCCCCAGCAACGTGGATTCCTGACACGTGAAACCAAACACAGGGTTGTTTACCGAGTCTGAAGCCCTGACCCCTTATATAGTTCTTTACAAGGATTTGCCTTGAAGCTAATTGAGTGTATACCTCAGACCTCTCACTTGCCTGGATTCCCTCCAAGGCCTTCCAAGAGGCTGTAGCAATCTGTTTACATAGTCAGAGGTTTTGTAAAATTTGCAAAAGTATTTAACCACAGTTGGCTCAACCCCCATCTCTCGCACTCCAACTCCGAGCACACCTCCATTCCTGACATATGGAGTGCTGGAGGGCATTCTAAATAGGCACTCCTCACTGAATTCATTTCTAAATAAATATTTTCACACCTAACTTCCTATCTGCACTTTCACAAATACAAGTGGGTAGTCAAGAGAACCAACTCTGAAGCCAGATCCACACTGGAGTCCTGGCTCTGTGACCTTGGACAAGTGCCTTCACACCCTGTGCCTAGCCCCTACGTGTAAAATGGAGGTAACAACAGAACCCACCTCTTAGAACTGTTGTAAAGGACTCAGGGCAGTGGTCGTGTTAGTACTAATATTTTTACATGTGGTCTAATTTGCAGCTTCTCCCTCTGTACAATGGCCATGATACTATCTTTCTTGCATGGTTGTTGTGAGGATTAAGCGAGGTGATTCACACAAAGTGCCTGACGTATTCAATAAATGAAAATTACTTATTGGAAAGTTTTATAGCTAAGTATATAATGGTAAAAATAATTAATTTGGGGTGATTCTTTTAAACCTAAAATTATATATTATTTTCCCATTTTCAATTTGGATGCAGTCAGTTTACACATTCTCTGAGTCTCAGTCTCACCACAACCCCATGAAGGGAGGATCCCTGTTTCACTGAAGGAAGGGAAGCTTGGGAAGTTTAACTAACTTGGCGATATTCCTGTTATAAAATAAAGGCAGAGTAAAATTTGGGGCTTCTGAAAAATATTTTTCCCATTGTCACCTGTATGTGTTTTCTGTTGCTGCTGCCACAAATGATCACAAATCTAGTGGCTTACAACACCACAAATTTATTATAGTCCTGGAGGTTAGAAGTCCAAAGTGAGTCTCACTGAGCCAGTATCAAAGTGCTGGTAGGACTGGTTCCTTCTGGAAGGTCTGGGGGAGAATCTGTCCCCTTGCCTTTTCCAGCTTCTCCAGCTGCCCGTATTCTTTGGCCTGTGGCCCTTCTACCATCTTGAAAGTCAGCAATGGTTGAGTCCATCTGAGACCAGATCATTCAGACCTTCTCTCCTGCCTCCTTCTTTCACTTTTAAGAACGCTTGTGATTCTATTGGGCTCACAAGATAACTTTCCTATCTTAAAGCCAGCTTATTAGAAACCTTAATTGCATCAGCATCCTTAATTCTCCTTTTGCTATGTCACCTAACATATCCAAAAGTTCTGAGGGGTTAGGATGTGGACATCTTTGGGGGGACATTTTTCTACCTACCCCACCATCCAAAGAACCAAAGTAAGGGCAGGCTCAGAGGGGGTAAGGGATAGCCTTAATTTCTGTAAGCCAAATACAATATAACTTCTCAGAAAGTTGGCTTTCCGTTTTATTGTATTTTGTTTTGCTTTGCTTCAGTCTGATTTGCATTATGTTCTGGATTATTAGTTGTCATATAAGCCATCTCCAGGTGTATGAAGTGTCATCATTATTAGTATAGATGTTGAACACTTTTTTTTAAAAAATCCAGTATAGTTAACATACAGTGTTATATGAATTTCAGGTGTATAATATAGTGACTCAGCAATTCTGTACATTACTCAGTGCTCACATGGTAAGTGTTCTCCTAATCCCCTTCGCCTATTTTGCCCATCCCCCACCCATCTCCCCTCTGGGAACTATCAGTTTCTTCTCTGTAGTTAAGAGTCTGTTTCTTGGTTTGTCCCGCTCTCTTTTTTCTTTTGCTTGTTTGTTTTGTTTTTTAAATTCCACATGAGTGAAATCATATCATCTTTTTCTGACTGACTCATTTCACTTAGCATTATACTTTCTAGATCCATCCATGTTGTTGAAAATAGCAAGATTTCATTCTTTTTTATGACTAATATTCCACTGTGTGTGTGCGTGTGTGCGTGTGTGTGTGTGTACACATACTACTTCATCTTCATCCATTCATCTATGATGGACATTTGGGCTGCCTCCATAATTTGGCTAGCGTAAATAATGTTGCAATAAACATAGGGTCACATGCATCCTTTCAAATTAGTGTTTTTGTATTCTTTGGGTAAATACCCACTAGTGGAATTACTGACTCATGTGGTAGTTTCTACTTTTAATTTTTTGAGGAACCTCAATATTGTCTTCTAGAGTGGCTGCACCAGTTTGCATTCCCACCAACAGTGCACAAGCTTACCTTTTTCTCCACATCCTTGCCAACACTTGTTGACTATTAATTCTATGATATTTCCCTTTTAATGAGTTCTCAACTCTGAAAGCGCTGTTAAGAAACTGATTCTTTAACTACAATAGCAAGATCACAATCAAATGTTGCTGCGAGACTATATCTTGTATTACTGCCTTTGTTAGACAGAGATGTGACTGGTTTGGGTAAGACACAAAGCAGCTGACAAGAATACTAACATTTTGGAATTTATCCATTTGGCAAATCCAGCTAAGACTGAATATAGTTGTTTCTTATTCCTTTGTATTCAAAACCTTATGAAATTTGTTTTTAAATGCCCTTTATAAAAACTGTCTTGGATACAGGGCGCCTGGGTGGCTCAGTCAGTTAATCGATGACTCTTGATCTTGACTCAGGTCTTGATCTCATGGTCATGAGTTCGGCCCCCCATTGAGCTTCATACTGGGCATGGAGCCTACTTAAGAAAAAAAAAAAAAAACTTGTCTTGGGAAGCATTTTCTTAATAAAAAACTGGCAGATTCCATTGCTTTTCTAGGTATAAACCTACTTGTCCACACTGAGACGGAGGCCTCCAGAGTTTATGTTAAATATGGAAAACAAGCTCAATTCAGACATCCAGGCAATTGTATGTGTGTAAGTATGATATTGACTGGTAGAAGACCAAAAGCTAATAATATGCCAAGTTCTAATACCAGCCCAACCTCTAACTTGCCATTCGCCTCTAGAATGAGTCATTTAGGAGGTTAGGAACTTTGGGGATTATAACCTAGAAGCGGATAGAAGACCCGGTAAGGATTGTTCCTCACTGTCCCTCTGTGCTTCAGATGGGCTGGGACCATATCTGCCTGGCCCATGGTTTGGCACATAGTAGGTCCTTAATAGTGACCCAATGAGTGAATGACTAAATGAATGAAAACTTGGATTCTGCTTGACCATCTAAACTTCATCTGACAGATTAGAGCATCAAAGGATATGATATCAGAAAAGCTTATTCCCTTGCCAGGACTGAGTAATTCTTTTTAGAAATTCAACTTTACTGAGATATAATTTGTGTTTGCCACATGTATATGCCAAATGTGTATCACCATACTCAGAAACATTTCCACCACCCCAGAAGGTTCTCCTGTGCTCCTTCTAGTCAATTCTTCTTCATCACCAACTTCAGGCAATCACTGATCTGCTTTGGACAGCATAGAATAGTCTTTTCTAGAATTTCATTATTAAGTGGAATTATACAATATGAACTCCCTGTAACTGTCTTTTTTTATACAACATAATGTTTTCAAGATTCATCTCTGTTGTTGTAGGTTTCAATAGTTTGTTCCTTTTTATTCCTGAGAATTCCATTATTTGTTCATTCACCTGTTAATGAACTTTTGGGTGGTGTGTTAGGGTTCTCCAGGGGGGAGGGGGGATACACATATATAAATATAAATATATATATATATAATAAGGAATTGCCTCACATGATTATAGAGGCTGACAAGACCCCAGAGGGCCAAAGGTGTAAATTCTAGTCCCAAGGCCAGTAGACTTCAAGACCCAGGAAGAGCCAATGCTTTGGTTCTAGTCTGAAAAAACAACAATGTCCCAGGGTGCCTGGGTGGCTCAGTCATTAAGCGTCTGCCTTCGGCTCAGGTCACGATCCCAGGGTCCTGGGATCGAGTCCCGCATCGGGCTTCCTGCTCGGTGGGGAGTCTGCTTCTCCCTCTCCCTCTGCCTCTGCTTGTGTGCTCTCCCTCTCTCCTTCTCTGTCAAATAAATAAATAAAATCTTTAAAAAACAAAAAACAACAACAAAAAAACAATGTCCCAGTCGAAGGCTGTCAGACAGGAGAATTCTCTCTTACTCACAGGAGGGTCAGCTTTTTTTTCTATTTAGGGCTTCAGCTGATTGAATAAGTCCCACCCACATTGGGAAGGGCAATCTGCTTTACTCAGTCTACCAATTTAAATGTTACTCTCATCCAAAAACACCCTCATAGAGACACCCAGAATAATGTTTGACCAGATATCTGGGCACACCTTGGCCCAGTCAAGTTGACATATAAAATTAACCATCATGAATGGTTAATTTTTTAACCCAGTTTGAACCAAATTTGGGACTATCATGAACATTTGTATACAAGTCTTTATGGAGATGTATTTTTAGTTCTAAGAGTGCAGTGGCTGGGCTGGATGGTGAGTGTACATTTAACTTTTTAAAGAAACAGCAAAGTGTTTGCCAAAGTGATTGTACGATTTTATATCTCCACCAATAGGGAAGGAGGATTTCAAGTAGAGCTGCCTAATTCTTGGCAAATTAACACAGAAGATAAATATTTTTATTGAAAATAGAGGAATCATGAAATATATACAAATAGATCTCGGATTTTTCATACGCTTTTTCAAATATCATTATTTAGTGGATTACATCTTTGGCAGTTAATTCAGTGGAAAAGGGAAATCCAGAGTTACATTTTAGGAACCTGGGTGTGTCAGTTATTTATTTCCACAATAATGCTGTTTAACTAACAGTGACATAAAACCATAAACAACTGTTTTGTTTATAAGACTGCAGGGTTCACTTGATCTGGGCTGGACTGTTGGTGCCAGCCAGGACTGTGACCACCTGCAGGTTGGCCAGTAAGCCAGGCAGCTTTTTGATCTCAGCTGGGGCCACTCAGAAGGTTGACAGTTGCTGGCTGTCGGCTGATGTAGGACACATTCACTGGCAGAAACTTGGGTGGCTCTGCTCTGTTCTGCGTGCCCCATCTCCCAGCAGGCTAACCGAGGCATGCCCTTGAGGACACGTAAGGAGTCAGGGTGGGAATGGAGACACACAAGCACTTTTTCAAGCCTCTGCTAACTTCCTATGGCCAAAGCAAGTCACACAGCCAAACTCAGAATCAAGGGGTGGGGAAACCATATCCTCTCCTGAGGGAGAACCACAGACTCACATGATAAAGAACACAGCGGCAGGCAGGGTCATTCACGCAATCAGTCTTTCACACCCAGTATATCACATTTACTACAATGATAGTGAAGAATCCAAAGCCCTTCAAGAAAATAAAGTCATCAGGAGGCCAGGTACTGGGACGCAGAAGGAGGGCCTTCTCCCCTGGTGTCATTGAGTTCAATGCAGCTGGTTGCTATAAGAATTAGATCAGCAGTTCTAGAACTTTAGCCTGCACTAGAGTCCCTGGAGATGCTTCTTTTTTTTTCCCTCAGTATTTGTATTGCCAAATGTCTTACACACAGATAAGAGTATATATACGCTCCATCTATCCAATGTAAAAAATAATAAAAGCTGAACATCCACCCTCCAGATTAAGAAATACAGTATTACTAAAACCTATGAAGCTCCCATTTGCCTCTTTGTGATCACAATGCCTCCCCCTCCCCACAAGAGGTAACTTCTCTCCTAAAATTTCATGTTAGTAATTCCCTTGCTTTTCTTTATGGTTTTACAATATTTGTAGATATCCCTAAACAATAAATATTTTTTAGTTTTCCTTTTATTTGGGGCATTATGTAAATGGAATCAGTGTACATATATTTCTTTGAAACTTGCTTTTTCTTCCTTAAAATTATGTTTCTGAGATTTATCCATATTGTTTGTCCATTAAGCTATTATTTGCTCATTTTAATGGCTGGGTATTGTATTGCTATATCCACAGTATTTATTACCTAACTACTGTTGGTGTGCATTCAGGTTGTTTTCTGCTTTAGGCTAATTAAGCAATGATGTTATGAACATACTTGTACATGTCTCCTGAGCTCAAGGGCAAGATTATGTCTAGTTTATATATCTGAGAGTAAAATTGCTTGGCATTTACATGTTCAACTTCATTAGGCAATACCAAATTGTTCTACAAAATGACACAAGCCACAAATAAACAGCATTAGTAATAAAGATTAAAAACTAGCAGAATATGATGAATAGCTGTATGCCAATAAATTTAAGAAATTAAGTAAAATAAAAAAATTCCTAGAAAACTACAGATCACTAAAACTGATTCCAGAAGAAAAACAAAACCTGACTGCTCCTATATGTATTTAAAAAATTGAACCAGTGGTTAAAAATCTTGCCACAAAGAAAACAGTAGTTTTCCAGTTAGTTTCATAGGATAGTTTCACAGGAGAATTCTACCAAATATTCATGGAAGAGATTATTTTAATCCTATATTAACATTTTGGATTAATCATATTTATCATTTCTTTGCTAACCATTCTTTCTTGTATCTCAAACCTTTTCCTGCTTCCTGAAGGAAGAATTGAAATTCCTTTAGTGAAGACTTAATGTCAGTAAACTCTCAGTTTTTATTGATCTGAAATATCTTCATTTCTTCCTTATAATTTAAAGACAGTTTCAACATATACAGAAATTTGAAAATGTCATTCCACTGTCTTTTGACCTCCATTATTGTGGTTAAAAGTTACGTGCTCAAAGTTAAGTGTAATTGTTTTTCCAGTGAAGTTCATCTTTCTTTATAACTGCTTTTAAGAATTGTTTTCTCTTCCCAGTGCAGTTTCAGGCAGTAAAAAAAAAAAAAAAAAAAAGGCCACCTTTTTGTGCTATACAAAATTTTTAAAAAAACTTCTTACCTCATGTCTCCGAGAATCCCCTTGAAACCCACTCTGAGGAAACTGTACACTTTGGCAGGTAAGCACCAGACCATTCTCTAGAGTTTATACAGAGAAGTTATGGAAATTTTCTCATCATGTGTATCTAAGAGAGACATGAATGCCACTTGAAGCAAACTGTAGTTTGGGGCAGTTAAGCACAGGGTCACTCTCTGTTTTTGTAAGGAGGCTTTTAAGAACACCTCTTACTGTATGCCTTTTTTTAAAAAGAGAGAATTTTCTTTTGTCTTTGGTGTTCAGCATCTTTATTATAATGAATGGATTTCCTTTTAGGATTTCTGCTTCCTGAGTGTGAGGATTGCTGTCCCTCGTCAACTTTAGAAAATTTTTAGCCATTATCTCTTCAAACATTTCCTCTTCACTTCTGGAACTCCAGTAAATTTACATCAGACATTTTCTTTGTAACTCCTTGTCTTACTCTCATCTCTTTGTCTCTGTCAGTGGCTGTCTGCAGAGTTCCCTCCAGGTCATTTTTAGCTGTGCCTAATCTGCTATTTAACCCAGCCACTGAGTTTTAAGTTCAATCATTATGATTTTGTCCTAAAAGTTCTTTTTTATTCATTTTTTAGTCTCATAAGTCCATTTTGATTGCCATATATTAATCTTCTCTTTTATTTCTTTAAACATTCATTTTATGCTTTCGTATGATAATTCCAGGACCTTTAGTTTTCATGCTGTTTCTATAATTTAATTCTGCTGACTCTCACTCATTGTGTTCTGGGCATGTAGTGATATGTATCTGTGAGCTTTTGTTCTTTGGAACTTTTTCTGCTGGAATTCTTTGAGGCCCAGTTTTGAGTTCCGGTGTCATTATTAACTCAGGAACACTTTGTTCTGTTTTTTGGCTTAGGTTTTCTCAAACCACACAAATAGTGTAAATTGTGACCACAAACCATGTGAATGAGAGTTTGTGGTTTGTATTTCTCAGGAAAGAATTATTCTTGCCCTCATGAAGCAGCTTGCATTTTAGTAAGTGAGATGAATAATAAAAAATAAACACGAAAAATGAGAAAATGACAATACTTAGAATCTGATAAGTGCATGCAAAGAAAAAGAAAAAGTAGAGCAGAGTAAAAGAATTGGAAGTCCAATGGGATGGGAAAGTTTACAATATTTAATAGATTCAACATGGCAGGCCTCACTGGAAAAGTGACATTTGAGCAAAGCCTTAAAAGAGCTGAGTAATATCTGAGTGAAGAGTGAGTTTGCATGGCCAAGGAAACACCAGAGGGGTCATGTGGCTTGAACAACATGAGTGAGGGGACAGTGGTAGTTAATGAGGTTGGAGAGGTAAGTTGTCTAATAGGGCGTTGTAAAAACTTTGTTTTGCTCCAAGTGAAATGAGGAATTCAGGGTTTGGGGCAGAGAAGCAAAATGATCTGACCTATATACAAAAGGGCCACTCTTGCTGCTGTGTTGAGAACAGACTGCTAGAGTGCAAGGGCAGAAGCAGAAAGATTGGGTAACCTAAGCTAGAGATGACAGTGGCTCAGACCAGAGGTAACAGCTGTGTAAGAGTCTAGTTAAAATTAAAGATAAAACCATTATGATATCCTGTCAGATTCACTGTGCAAAATGGTGAGAAAGAAAGGGATTGAGGATTAATCTGAGCCTCAGCTTCCATGGCCAAGTGGGGAGCACTAGGGTTAAGGCTAAAGTCCACTCAAGGAATCTAATAGGTACCCAAAAGCTGGCACCCCGAAAGCCTACACACTCAGCTTAAGAATTAGAAGAAAAAAAAGAATTAGATATCCCTCCCCTCTCCAAAGACCACAAGAAACTTTGCCGGCTTTAATCCTTGGTGCTAAATGGACAAGGGGTATTGTGCCTCAGACAACTTATAGCTATAGCTAGTACTCATGCAGATTTGCAGCCTGAATTGACACTACCAGTTTGACAAAACCTCTTCACACAGAGTTGGGTTTCAGGTGTCTCCAAACTAGGAAAAACACCTGCAATTCCTTTCAAGAGGAATCTATCTTCATTCTACATCTCAAAGAAACCCACAAATGACTTTCCAGTGAATAGCTACAGGAGAAGTAATAATTTATTTCCCTTTCATCAGCAAAAGAATTGATTTTTTAATTTACCCTTACACAGCACACAGATAAAACTCATTACATGCCCAAAGAAATGTGGTTTGATGAGTGACAATAAATAGACACAACAGATGGCAGAAATAGACCTACAAAGACTTCAGATTTTAGAATTACCAGACACAGAACATAAAATAGCTATATTTACTATTTTAAAGAACTAAAAGACAAGATAAAATTATGTGCAGAGAATAAGAAATCATAAATAATGACCAAATAGAAGTTCTAGAAATTAAAAATATAATAATAATAATTGAAATTTAAAAATCAGTAGATAGATATAACACACAGCTGAAGAAAGAATTGCTGATCTGAACAATATGGATATAGCTGAAGAAATTATCCAGTATGCTACACGGTGAGTCAAAGAAATGGGAAGTATGAAAAGAAGGTTCAGAGACAAGAAGAATAGGGAAGGTCTCATATATATCTAACCAATATACTAGAAGGAATGGAAATGGAGAAGCAGCAAAGACAATATTTCAAAAGATTACAGCTAAGAATTTGCCAGGATTAATGAAAGATCCAATCCATAGATTCAAAATCCCAATAAATCTCAAGTCCAAAAGAAAAAATCTACACATTATCCTGAAAGTATAAACACCAAAGCATTAAAAAAAATATAAAAGACATTTAAAATCTCACTACCTAGAGATAAACTTTGCTAACATTTTTTCTTTGAGGCATTTTCTAAATGTATACTTGTACAAAATTAGTATCATACTATACATTCATTGATACTTTTTTATTAATATATTATGAACATTTCTCCATGTTAATATATTTTCTTCAAAATGCTAATTTTAAAGGCTCCATGATATTCTATTATATAAATGAATGGCAGTTTGTTTAAGCAAAATCCAATTGTTGGACATTTATTTTCCAATTTTTGATTATTTTAAATAATGCATTGTATGTGTAAATATCTTCTACATCCCTATTTCTTTAAGACAAATTTCTAGAAGTGGAATTGCTAGATTGATGGATATAATCTTTATTATGACTTTTTTATTCAAAGAAGACATCCAGATGGCCAACAGACACATGAAAAAATGCTCAACATCACTCATCATCAGGGAAATGTAAACCAAAACTACAATGAGCTATCACATCATACCTGTCAGAATGGTTAAAATAAAAAAACACAAGAAACACAAGAAACAACAGGTGTTGACAAGGACATGGAGAAAAAGGAACCCTCGTGCACTGTTGGTGGGAATGCAAACTCTAAAAAACAGTATGGAGTCTCCTCAAAAAATTAAAAGTTAGAACTACCCTATGATCCAGTAATCACACTACTGGGTATTTACCTAAAAAATACAGAAACACTAAATCAAAGGGATACATGCACCCCAATGTTTATTGCAGCATTATTTATAATAGCCAAAATACAGAAGCAACTGACTGTCCATCAATAGATGAATGGATAAAGAAGATGTGGCATATGTATATAATGGGATATTATTCAGCCATAAAAAGAATGAAATTTTTTTAAAAGATTTTATTTATTCAAGAGAGAGAGAGAGAGCACACACACACAACAGAGGGAGAGAGGAAGAGGGAGAAGCAGACTCCCCACTGCGCAGGGAGCCTGATGTGGGGTTCGATCCCAGGACCCTGGGATCATGACCTGAGCCGAAGGCAGATGCTTAACCAACTGAGCCATCCAGGTATCCCCCCAAAAAGAATGAAATCTTGCCATTTGCAACAACATGGATGGATCTAGAGAGTATAATGCTAAGAGAAATAAGTCAGTCAGAAAAAGACAAATACCAGGCATTCATTCATATGTGGAATTTAAGAAACAAAACAAATGAGCAAAGGAAAGAGAGAGAGAGAGAGATAAACCAAGAAACAGACTCTTAACTGTTGAGAACAAACTGATGGTTACCAGAGGGGAGGTGGGTAGGGGATGGGTGAAATAGGGGATGGGTATTAAAAAGTAACACTTATCAGAGTGAAAAAAAAATGATCATAAAATAAAATGATTAAAAATTATAAAATTAATATGTGCTCATAAAATATTACTTGTTTAAAGTATCAAAAAAAAAGACTTTTTAGACTCATATTGTCAAACTGCTCCCTCAGAAAGCACTGTACTGAGTTATTGCCTTATCTGCAGCCAGGAGCACACATGTCTCACCACATGGGAGGGCTTCTCCCCTAACTTTACTCAAGTAAATTCAGAATAGTTCGGTGAACCTACTCCCCAAATGTTAACTGGCTTTCATTTATGCATCTCTCCAAAAACAGAAGACCCTGATGCTATGAATTAGTGAAAGAGTATCATTTCACATGCCTCTTAAGAACTAAAGTAACCAAAGTCCCCAAGAACACCAAAATATGAATATTTGAAAACATTTTCAGCGATTTTAAAACTTTGCTTCCCTGTTTTCCAAAATGACTATTCATTTACTTGAACAAAACATTTTAAAATGCAGTTGTCATCTATTCTATGCCTCCAAGAGCTGGGCAGTGTGTTTTATAATAAATGGTGGCCTTAGTCCGTACCATGTGATTGAAGGGCATTCAGCACACATTGGAGCCTCTAATCACAGCCTATAATCTCGTTTTCACATTTCTCTCTGGTATATCCTACTTGACCCTGCTTATTGAAGCACTTTTATTGTGCTGGTTAAAAGGACAAGGGATTGAGCAGAAACAAAAGTGAGGTCTGAGAATTGTTTTCATGCCATATGCCAGGTCCAGCTCTACTGCTAAATGAATAGAAACAATCTGGAATCCAGCCAAAGCCACTTGATGGAAAACTTTGACTTCCAAAAAATATTCCTGGTGCTTTTTAAAAGCATCACAATTTGCCCAAGTTGAAAGAGAAAGGTTTGTCTCTTCACAATAAGAGCACAGCTAGCTAGGTAGCCAGCCATATAAACCAGGTTTCACTAAACTTTCTGCAAAGAGCTAAACAGTAAATATTTTAGATTTTGCGAGCCAGACCGTTTCTGATGCAGCTAACTCAATTCCGCCACTGTTGCGAGAAAGCATCCACAGATGATATGTGGCCCAGTGGGTGTGGCTGTGTACCAATAAAACTTTACCCAAAAGGGCCATGGCAGGATTTGGCCTCTAGGCAGTAGCTTACAACCTACTAGTTATCTCTAAGTTCCCTTCCAACTCCGAAATTCTTCGAATCTGTCACGAGGCTTGGACTTCTGGGGCATGTGGTATTTTGAATTTAGGATGTCCAATATTGGCTGGTGTTTAGGATGAGGGTGGAGAGAAAGGAAGTTCTGCTAATCTCCAGACACAAATAGATACAGGATATTGGCCAGTAAAAACCACCAGTTGGAGGAGGCTAAACACAGGGTTTTCTCCCTTTCTCTTTTGGCTCAGATGTTAACACTGAATTTTTCTTAACTTAATTCCTGTTCAATTACTTCAACCATGGGTGAATCTTCCAGTTCTTCAGATGTACTGAATCTGTTCCTAGACTGTATTGTGATAGGAGGCAGCCAATGGAACCTTCAGCTCTTCAGAGGACAGGCACAAGATAAAACTGCGCAGATAGCTGAGAAATGGTGGACTGAAGTCCAGCCCCACCTCTTGGATTCTTTTACAGGGGATATGAGTTAGGATGAATCACCCTCTGACAACTGAAGTGCCTACTTCCAGGACAGCCTCTAAAGGGAAATTGAGCTCTTATTTCTCCTCCTCCTTTTCACCAGCAAATTTCTCTGAAGGCGGCAATGTTACTTTCTCGAGTTCCTAGTCTGTGTTTTTAACTCAACATCTGTGTTTGCCCTGGTGCTTCTGACATCCTAGACATTCCCATCTTTTCTAACCCCCACCCCTGCCCCACAGCAATGTATTCACTGACCGTCAAGCTGCTGGTTGTGCCCTATAGTCTCTTCTTTCTATTCTCCTTAAATGTGGTCATTCTCAAAATTTCTGTCCTTTGTTCTTTTCCCTGTAAAGTTTCCCTTTTGAGATATTCATTTCTAGGTCTGTATTTCTTTGTGATCAATCCCAATCTCTTCCCACCTTTCCCTTGAGCTTCAGTATTCCAGCTGGATCCCAAACACAACATGTCCAAAACTGGATTTAGGAACTGCCTCAAACTAAGTACTCCTCCTATGGGTCCTCTTTCAGTTTGTGGCATCTCTCACCATCCCAAATTCAATACCTCAGAATAATCATTCACTTCTCCCTCTTCTTCAATCCAGATTGCCTCCATTCTTCTGTCCTGGCTCCTCAGCCTGGCAACCCTCACTTTCCACTCCCTGGCCATTTAATTGTATTTTCTGCCTGCAGACTGGCCCCTGTTCAGCCCATCTTTAGCAAAACCACTCAGATTCACATTTTAAAGCTCCATTTTGAAGTCACTCACCTCTTTAAAAACAATCTGTGGCTTCCCATTTAAAAAGCTTTGAAATCCTCCATCATCTCCACCCTGTTGTTGGCTTTTCCAGCATCATTTCCCCACATGAACTTCGCACTTCAACTAAGGTGGATCACTCATTATTCTTCTAACATGCCTAGTGGGTCCCTTCTTTAGTGACTGCTTTTGTTTCTCTCTGATGATAAAATGTCTTCTGTCTTTCCCTATCCACTCCTCAAAGCAATTTAAAATCCAATTCCTCCATGATATTTTCCCAAATCATTGTAGCCCAAAACAGTTCCTTTATCCTCTATATACCATGACACTTAATTTGTATCCCTCCCATCCCATGTATCTTTTTTTTGAGTGAAAAAGAGAGCGGGCAGCAGAGGAAGAGGGAGAGATAGAATCCCAAGCAGGCTCTATGCCCAGTGCAGAATTCCACGCAGGGCTCCATCTCACGACCCTGAGATCATGACCTGAGCTGAAATCAAGAGTCGGACGCTCAACCAACTGTGCCATCCAGGCTCCCCTCATCCCACATATCTTAAGAGGCATGTGAAATGATATTCTTTCACTAATTCATAAGCATCAAGGTCTTCTGTTTTTGGAGAGATGCATAAATGAAAGCCAGTTAACATTTGGGGAGTAGGTTCACCGAACTATTCTGAATTTACTTGAGTAAAGTTAGGGGAGAAGCCCTCCCATGTGGTGAGACATGTGTGCTCCTGGCTGCAGATAAGGCAATAACTCAGTACAGTGCTTTCTGGGGGAGCAGTTTGACAATGTGAATCAAATAAGTCTTTTTTTAATACTTTAAACAAGTAATATTTTATGAGCACATATTAATTTTATAATTTTTAATCATTTTATTTTATGATCATTTTTTTTCACCCTGATAAGTATACTCTTTAATCCCCCATTCCCTATTTCACCCATCCCCTACCCACCTCCCCTCTGGTAACCATCAGTTTGTTCTCAACAGTTAAGAGTCTGTTTCTTGGTTTATCTCTCTCTTTCTCTTTCCTTTGCTCATTTGTTTTGTTTCTTAAATTCCACATATGAGTAAAATCATGGTATTTGAGAAACATCATTATAGGACAGTGGGGTACCTCTACTGTGGATGATGAGCTTGTTGAGGGCAGAAACTGGCTGTCCTATAATGATGTTTCTCACACAATGCCTTGCCCATTGTCTGTATCCAATTAATATTGATCAAATGAATAAGCATAAATGAAAGAGGGACATTGTTTTTACCATTCCTGGAATTAAGATCCACAAAAGTTGTTTGGGGATTGGATTTTTTGTATCTTTTAACCCATTTCAAAGACTAGCACAGACATGAATTTCACTGGTGGGTCTTAATAAATATGAAATTAATCTCAACAGCAATGAGTAAAACAGAATGGCACCCTCTTCCCAATGACCTTATGCCTAAAAACACTTTTAAGAGTGTCATAGTAAACTACAGAAATATTTTATATAATCAAAAATTCCCAAAGGAACTATATAAAAACACACGATATTTTAATGAAAAGGTGGAATGTAAACATAATTGTATTTATAGACAAGTAATATGAACATATGGATAAGGACAAGATGGGGGAAATATTAATATGCTAAGAAAGTGAACTTTCAGATCTATTTGTTGTGTTAAAATGTTTTCCCCTTATGCTTACAATTTAATATTCTTTACTGCTCTTTAAAATTATCTGACCCCCAAAATTAAAAAATCTAAAGCAGAATATTTCACAAGAATGAGAATTATCCAGAAAGTTGTTATTTGAAAATCCTAACTCCAAAAAGTAATTTGTCATTTTCTACTCTCTCTGATACAAAAATTCTTTAATATCTTTTTTGCTTCATGTCCTTGAATTTCCTGCAGCTCACTAGAATGTGTTTCCATCAGCCTTTCATTATACAGTGTCAATATGTGGCGGCAGTTCTTTGTTGTGTATTAACTGAAAGCTTGACCACATGACTGTCTCAGACATTTAATTCAATAGGATGGAGAAGCTTCTGGTCAACATCATCAGACTAGGGAGAGAGAAGAAGAAGAATGAGAATTTAAACAATTACCTCTTATTTCAGAAGGCTTGTTTTCTTGTAGAAAAGGCTTTGAGCTAAACTCACCTACGTCTTGAGAGTTTCTACAAAGCTACCATACAGTTGAGATTTCGGTTATAAAATAAACCCATTTCTTTCTTTGGTGGTGCTCCTCCACGTCACTAGCTGGAATGTCCCTCAAACAAAGCAATCCAACACACATTGCCAAAGAGAAAAACTCTTTCCTTCATGCACACATTAAGGAAAAAAAATAGTTGTTAATGATGCCTGATAAATACATACAAGCCATTCAAAATGTGAGGATATGAAGCTGCTTGAATTACCCACCAACTTAAGTCAACACATACTATTTTCTTACCCAAAGGAATAAATTCAAGTATACCCAGTGGGGCTTAGGTGACAACAGAGAATACTTAAATATAGAACCTTTTCCTTCAGGTTCAGAAAAAAAGGACATAGTTTTACTCTTGCTTTTCAAACTTCTCAAGAATTTTGTAAGCCTAGTCAACTTCCGATAATAATAATTAATAATAATGATAAGAAGAATTGCTCTCTCTAAGTACTTACCCTGTGCCAGACATTGTGGCCTGCTGCACAGCCAGTGATCACACTAGAACTGGAGATGAGGGGTAGGCCAAGCGGCCAGCTGTAAGGAGGCCGGTCCAATAAAGGGCACTAAAACATGACCAGAAATGTAACTGTTACCTGAACCTCTGTTTGCTTCTTGGTGGGTGTCAGGCCAAACGATGCAACCAAACCAAAGAATAGGAAAAGGAAGGGCTTTACTTGCAACAAGGAGAACACCAGGGATTTTCCCAAAGCAGTGTCTCCTCAAACAATAAAACCAGGGAAGTTTTAAGCTAAGGGTTCATACATATTCATCAAGGGGGTTATGCAGCAGGGCATACAGCAAGGAAGTGGGGCAAAAATCATCTTAAGGTGAGAGAGTCCAGGTCAAAGTCAGGAGGGCCAACAAGGGTCAACGTCAACAAGTCTCTGGCTCCAGTTGGTCCAATATCTGAGTGCTCAAAGGGGTTTAGATCCTGCAAAGATAACTCAAGAATGTGTGTCAGGTCAATCTTCACTTTTGAATCAGCACTAGGAGTTTTACCACTGATTTATTGTCCCTGATATGATTAGCTTATCTCCTGGCCTGACTGGCTATTTTGTTCTTAGATTCTTTCGCAAGGTGCTGGGGGGCTAAAATGACTTTTCTTATATCAAAAAAAAAAAAAAAAAAAAAGCTATATCTGTCTTTCTTTTTGGGGGAGACACCTAACTCTCTCTGCTTACATGACCACACAGAGAAAACTGGAATTTGCAGAACTCCTCTCAGCAAGAGCAGCATGTGTGATGGGAAGATGTGCTCTGGTCAGGCATTTGGGGAGAAGGTGAGATCCCTTGAGGGCATACTCAAACCATAACAGATGGCCCTCCCAATTGCCTCCTCTGGAGGGCGCATCCAGGTGATCATGTGTCTGCAGAGTGGGGTGTGCAAATTAGAGGCCAGAGCAGACTTCTGGAGGACCTGTAGGGAGAGGCTGAGTCCTTCCTCCTGGCCTCCTTTTTACCCACCACCACTCCCAGGTCAGTGTCTCTATTTAATAAAAATTAGGCAAATGTTTAAAGAATATTATTTTAAAGGGGTGCCAGATAATGAAGCCAACCAGCCCTGCTCACTCCATTTCTGCAAGGGCTCCATTTCCCTTTCCGCAGGGCCAGGTGAGCCATGCCCTCCAGTGAGACAGCCCACCGTGCTGATCTGTGCTGGGGGCAGTCACAGGCCCAGCGGGCAGGGGGGAGAGCTGGCACTACCTTCGTCTCTTTCTCAGCTACAACTGCCACCATCAGTGGGAGCACGAGCCTGAACCCGCCCATGGTCGTGACTCCCTTCCCTCCCTCCCCTGACACACGTGCCCTCCGGCACCCATGTGGCACTTCGCCCCTCTTGGCTAAGTCTCCGCTGATAGGTTTGATCTCCCCGGTGACACTGTGACTATTTTGAAAACTTCCTGAGACATATTTGTTGGGTGCTTGCAACAGCCTCCTGCATGGTAATGAGCCTCAGAGTAAGCATTTCACACACACCTTGTTAAGTTAAACACTGTAGCTTAGAAACACAATTTAGAGATCAGCTAATCTATGGTCAGGACAGCTATGGAAGCAAGAGTAAAGGAAGGGCGCTCTAAAGATGCTGGGCGGTCCTAGACATGACGTGCCCACTAGGCCACTTCACCCTTGTTGCCGTGACCACGGGACAAACGGTCATTCACCTTGGAAGACCCATTTCCTGCTCTCTGCGACGCTTTCCCCGGCCTCCTCTGACATGTCACAGGCTCTTTTTTTTCTCTTTGTTCTGTTAGATTGAGGAAACACTATTCATCTTTGTTTACCTAATGCCTAGCAGGCCTGATACCATAGTAGGTCTGTAAATACTCCTCGAATGAGGTACAAATGTCCTTTCAGCAAGTCATGGAATGCTATGTTGAAAACTGCTCTTTGATATATATGCATGTTTTTCTCTGGAGTGAAATGATGACTGAGATAAAAGAAGCAAGACAGTGGCCACTTAATCCATAAAACAAAGACAAGATAGATAATTTTGGCATGGTAAATGATAAAATTCCCAAAATATCTTTCTCAAGCTAATGGGCAATTATTTACTCAGAGATATTAATATTTCAAGTCATCAGATGTGAATTAATGTTCTATCAGAGACTCATATCTCGAATGCACCAATTTTATTAAGTTTAAATTTTCTTGTGATAAAATGGACATAACATAAAGTTTACAGTTTTAACCATTTTTTAAATGTCCAGTTCAGTGGCATGAAGTACATTCACATAGATGTGAATCACCACCATCCACCTCCAGAACTTTTTCATCTTTCCAAACTGAATCTCTGTCCCCCTTAAACAATAATCCCCTATTCCCCTCTCCCCCCAGCCCCTGGCAACCACCATTCTACTGTCTCTATGAATTTGCCTATTCTAGGGACTTCATATAAGTGGAATCATGTAATAGTCGTCCTTCTGTGTCTGGCTTCACTGTAATGTTTTCAAAGTTCATTCATGTTATAGCATGTGTCAGTTTTTTTTCTTTCTTTCTTTTCAGTTTCCACATTTTGTTTATCTATTCATCTGTTGATAGGAATTTGGGGAGTTTCCACCTTTTGACTATTGTGATCAATTTAAAATGCTTAAGTATATATGAAAACTAGCAGTCTCCTGTTTGCTGTCCTGTTGATCCCCAAAGGCAGTAACTTTCATATCATTTAGCTCTTTCTTTTGGTCATTTCAGACATATTTCTAAATGTAGTGTATTTTCTTGAGTTTTTAACTTTTTAATGTAATCTGCTGATTCCCCACCATAGAAGAGCTAGCTCTGCTACGACACACACCCTTCACGTATCCACAGACATATCTCCCCTCTACTGTTGTCGCAATACAACTACATCACATATTTTGGTAAAATACATTTCAGTGTTTATCGTATTATGTGTATCAATCGGGGTCTAGCCAGGAGACAGAAACCATACCAGTAATATGAACAGAGAAAATTTACCAGGAAGAATTACTAATTAGCAATTAGGAAAATGACTGAGAGAGAAGAATACAGAGATACCAGGTGTACAGAAAAGTTAGCATTTCCAGGATGGATGAGAGTGCCCAGGGAAGGGCCAGTTCAGAAAAGCCCTCTCCCCAAGGTGGAGAGGGTGAGGCTGTGGCAGAGAAGGGCCATGAGGTGCAGAGGCTGGGCTAATCCAGGTACCCCCAGCTGAGGTGCCAGTGAATCTCACTGGGAAGCTGCCCACTGAGAACCTGTTGGCAGCCTTACTGTGAAAATGAGGAAACCAAACTCTGAAATCCAAGAGAAGCCTCTTCCTCTTGCAGGGTCCACCAGTGCCCTTTACTGAGGAGGCTTGACATTGTGACATCAGCAAAGGAAATGTTTAGAGTCCAGCTCCAATATCACAAAGCAGGGTAAAGAGGGGTGAATGTAGAGCTGAGGGGTAATAGAATGACAAACAGCACACTATGTTTACGAAACAGTTATCCTGAAACCCCCTTCACCACCCTTCATTGCCTCACATCTGGGTTGGATCTCCTATTTCCTGGGTCCATATCTTCCTCTTTCTTCATTTACAATCTCATTTTGGAATCACTTCTCGGTCTTCTGGCTAAGATCAACTGTACAATCTTATTTTGGTACAAGTGTCACTTCTTGACAGTTACCTAAGAGGTGAACTTTCTAAGAATATGCATTCTGAAAATGTCCTTACTCCACGTGATCGTTTGGCTACCTATAGAATCCTAAACTCATTTTCCCTCAGAATTTTAAAGGCATTGCACCATTATTTTCTAACGTCCAGCACTGCTGTTAAAAATCCTGATGACATTCTGATTCCTCATCTTTTGTATGTGATGTTTTTTGGATTTTTTTTTTCTTCCTCTGTGGAAGCCTTTAGGAGCTCTTCATCCTATCCAGATTTTTGAAATTTTACAATGATGAGTCTTGGTCCAGTCTTTTTAAGTTAATTACTCTGGGCACCCTGTGCCCTTCAGTCTGAGAAATCCTGTTCTCTAGTTCTGGGAATTTTCCCCACATTACATCTCTGCCATTTCCCGCCCCTGCAACTTTCTCCGTTCTCTTTCTGGAACTTACAGTGTTTGATGTTAGATCTCCTGGATTGAATCTTTGGGAAGCTGCCCACTGAGGATCTGCTGACAGTCTTGCCCTGAAAACAAAAAACCTAAGCCTGAAATCCAAGAGGAAGCCCCTACCTCTTGCAATGTCCTCCAGCGCCCTCTACTGACAAGGCTTGACACTGACATGGGCAAAAGAAGAGTTTACGGAGTCCAGCTCTAATATCACAAAGCAAGGCAGAGGGGTGGATGCAGAGCTGAGAGGCAATGTTTTCCTCTCTCATACTTTGCCCCTTCTCATCTCTTTTCTCGGCTTTATGCAATTTTTCTCAACCTTGTTATCCAGTTTTTCTGGAATATTTTGTTTCTGCTGTTGTATTTTTAATTTTTCAGTCTCTCTTGTTTAATATTCCTTTTTCATAGCCTGATTGCTTCCTTTATCTTTCTTTGTGCATTACTTCTAATTTTTTACCTTCCTACACCGTGGCTTTTTCTTCCACCTCCCTTTTTATTTTGATCTCCATCTTTCATTGAAGATTTCCTCAAATATTTGGCCCATCTTTCTTTCTTTTTTTTTTAAGTCCATCTTTCTTAAAAATGCAAAACACCCGAAAGGGAGCTCTGTGGGTGTGGGTAGATTTCCTCACTGATGGAGTTCAGCCTAAGTTCACTGTGCAGACTGTGATGTCAGCAGATGTAGGTATCTCTGTCTTTTGTCTTGGGCTGGTTGTTTCCCAAGAGGAATCCTCAGATCTGCCAGATGAGCTAGAAGCCTGGCCTCAAGCATCCTGGGTACCAAAGGCCAGGACTCTCACTTTCAATCCTGTTTCCAGAAAAGCCTTTCACTCCTGCCTCAGTTTATGCCTGGTTTCTGAGTCCCAGGCCTTTCTGTCTGACCCTCTCCTAAACTTCCAGACTTCTATAGGTACAGGAAGGGAAAGGCTGCATAGATTGAGGAGAGGGCTAAATGGCTTCTTTTTAGACTTTTATTATTTATATTTTTAGTAATTTCTACACCCAACGTGGGGCTCGAAATCACAACCCCGAGATCAAGAGTTGCATGTTCTTCTGACTGACCTAGCCAGGAGCCCCTCTTCTGTAGACTTTTAAATAATCTCCTATATCTTATCTTCAGAGTATCTGGTGCCTCTAATTCCTGAAACTTTTGGAGGTTCTGGGCATAAATCACTAGCTTTTTGTTAGCTTACCTTTTTGAAGACACATATTCACCTTCTAGACATTATAGTGAATAAGCACACAGTGTCTGGAGCCATGATTGCTTATTGGAACCCAAAGAATCAAGAGTGAACTTCATACATTCTTGTGGACTTAACCATCATCAGTTCTGTGAATAGGTCAGCTGTGAGCTTGGGCAAGTTATTTAGCCTCTTTGTACCTCAGTTTCCCCATCTGTAAAATGGGGATGATACAACTACCCTATAATAGCTTATAGCAAAGGTTAACATGTTACAATCCACAAGCCAAATCTGGCCCATAGCCTGTGTTTGTGTGGCCTGTGAGCTAAGAATGGTTTAACATTTTTTAAGGGTTGCAAAACAAAAAAACCCGAATTCACAGAACATGCGACAAACCTTAAGAGGAGCACAAAACCTAAAATAGTTACTATTTGGTCTTTTACAGAAAAAGTTTTCTGTCCCCTGGCTTATAGGATAGTTATATTAACTGAATTAATGCAGTTAAAGCACAAGAACAAAATAAAGTCATTCATTTATTCCCCAGGTTGGAGATACATATTTCATACATGTAATGGAGTTTTCAGTGTATCAGTGGCATTTACAGCCATTGAGACCACACAAGCACCCCAAAGGATTAAGTGAGATAAAAGAGGCCCAAGAACTGACCTCTGGGCACCCCAACTTTAAGAGACCAGAGAAAAATCAGGAGAATGTAGAATACTGGAAAATAAGTTTTAAAAGTATTTCAAAAAGAAGGAAGTGATCTGCAGTTTGAAGTGCTTCTCATAGGCTAAGTAAATAAGATAACTAAGAATTGGCCATTGGATTTAACAACACAGAGGTCATAGGTGACATTAGTGAGCACAATTAGTGGGATGATGGGGACAAAAAACAGGAGAAGAGAAATTAAAGACAATGAGGATAGAAAACTGTTTTGAGGAATTCTGCTACAAAGGGAAGCAAAGAAATGAGGTGGAGGTAGAGTTAAGGTAGAGGTAAAGAGGTTTTTTTGTTTGTTTTTTTAAAGATGGGATCAACAAGAGATTGTATACTAATAGAAACAATCCATATACATTAGGTGGGTAAATGTGATGGTGGGATGGGGTAGAAGCCTCTTGACTGCTTTAACATTGCATTATTTTCATTGAATTAGGAATCAAGGTAAGCAACTTAAGCAGGAGTTGGCAAATTTGCAGACTTTTCTTCCTATCCCGACTTGCAGGCCAAGTCTTACCCACAGCCTGTTTTTGCATGGCACACTAAGAATGGGTTTTATATTTTTAAATGGCTGGGAAATTACGTTTTTGTGACACATGAAAACTACATGAAATTAACATTTCAGTGTCCACAAGTAAAGTTTTATTGGAATACAGTCATGCTTTTTCATCTACATATTATTATGGCTGCTTCTGCACCACCAGGGCAGTTTAGTTGCAATAGAGTAGTATGTGGTGCTCTCCTAGGTTCAGGCTGCTCTTCAGTGACTTAGTTATAACATGACAGTGTCTCAAGGGCCATGTGTATTGCCATACACCAATATTAAAAAAAATTTTTTTTTACCAGTGCAAACCCATGTCAAAACAAAATGTTTTTTGAATGTCACACTCCCAAAGCACAGTGAAGTGTGCATTATTTTTATCAAATTAGATTGCATTGTCTTTTTATTGCATAGTCTTTTTACAGAAATAGCCATAGACATTACCAGACTGAGCATTCATCACAATATTTCCAACTCAGAGGAAAGCAATGGTCAGAAAAATAAGAAAAATTAAAATGGAATAGCTCAGTCCAGCAGAATTTCCTCACAAAAATGAAAACATTCACAAAAGGCTGCAACCAAAATAAGTTTCCAAGTGGCTCATTTGCTAACCAAGCAAGCCATTTACCAACGGTAAATTAACTAAACAGTATCTGATTGCAGTAACCAAAGAAATGTATCCAGATAAAATAAGCTTAGCCTTTAAGTCATTTAAAATTTTAAAAACACATTAAATGATTTTAAATGGTTTTTCTTAGTTCTTGATGAGTCAAAGATTTTTAACCAGTATTGCTTAGCTGTCTTTTCAAGGAGTCAATGTCAACTTTGAAGTGACTGAAGAATTAGGCTCTACGAACAGTCTGTAGGTAACAACTACAGGTAAGAATATTTTCAATGAAGTTGAGAAAACACTAATTCAGTAAAACATGAAAAAGTAATCTGCTAGAATGTGTGCAACAAATGGTAGCAAAAATATGTATGGAATATAAAAAGTCTTAGTTGAAATGTAAATGTTTAAAGCCTATGGTTGTTCATGGTATTGCTCTTCATCAGGTACTTTAGTTGAATCTGTCATGTATTAATGAACCCAAAGAATCAAGAGTGAACTTCATACATTCTTGTGGACTTAACCATCATCAGTTCTGTGAATAGGTCAGATAAGAAGCTGAATATCCTGATTTGCCCTACCACACAGCATTCCAATGGCTTAGGAGTACTAAGGTTGTGAGGTTTTGAGTTCAGGGCCATTGACATTGAATGAGAAGAACCATACTCAACCACTGACTGAACAGTGAATAACTTTGGAAATTGGCTTTTGTTGTAGGCTTGATAATGGGTTCTTAATAAATTCAACCTAAAACTACAAGGCAAAACAGTGCTTGTATAAAGAACATATTAATTTCCAACAACTAACGTTTCTTGAATCACAAGTAACATCAAGCTGCTTACACTTCTCATGCTGTCAGAAGTTAAAAGAAGCACCTGCATTCCCACACGTTATTTACAGCAGATACATCTTCCAAGCTCAAACTACAGTTCCACCAGTATGTTTCAAAGATCAATGCAAGTATAAAGGAAATTTCCGTATTTCAAAACTCATTTAACTGTGCAACTGAGATCCCATCAAATTTTCAGTTAGAAGTAATTAATCTTCAACACAATGACATGCTAAAAGAAGAGTCTAATTGTATAAATGCCTTCCATGTGATGAATATGCTTGATCAGAATCATACGGTCAGGGATTGATAGCAGTATTTGGCAATACTTATGCTTGAAAAGACACTTTCAAAGATGAAATGCATAGAATCTAACAGATGAACATTTGCAACTGATTTTGAACTTTGAATCCCAATTAAAAGGATTCTCCCCCAAAGAGCATTCCATCCTTCTCAATAGATCTGTATTAGAAAAAGCTGTACTCAATTATATTTTTAATTTTGTCAATAAATGAATTTGTGGAAATTTGAGTATCCACATAACCTCCGTGTTGCCCAAATATGGACTCTCTGGTACTTTACAGAAAGTTTGCTGACTCCTAAGCTTAAGGATGGGGTAAGTGTTAAGAGATTTGAGAAGAGAGGACAAGGTATGAAATAGTAATCTAGGAGAGTGAGACAATGAATGGACTAGAGTAGCATTGGTCATGGTTGTGTCTCTCTCGGGCACACCCTGCTGCAGATGTGCGTGTGAGGGCAGGCAGAGTTAAGTGCTCTAGGTGTGGCTATTATTGGCTCTGCCAAGTCCATCTCCACTTAGCCATCTGCTTTCTATCTTCCAAAATTTTGCTGCATGCTCACCTATTAACTTTTGTCTTGGCATATGCTTACTAAACATCCGTTATATCATTGAAAAGCAGTTTATGGATGACTGGGATTGAAAGGATTACCTACTTTCATGTCTGTAAGAGTAAGTGGACAGCAAAAAGGTTAAGGGGCACACATAAACCTCCCCATATAAAGACCTAAATTTGGTGCTCCAGCACTGTTCGTGTGGCCCTAGGCTTTACTGATCTTTGGAGAATACCAACAAACCTCGTGGGTTATCACACAAAGAGCACTCCAATAACTATTATCTTACTCCCACTCTTAGAAAGTAAAAAAAAAAAGCCTCAAATTTATAGGAAAAAAGGCAGAGAAATCGGTTTATCTCAGATAATCCACATTAGTTTTAACTAGCAACTTACTTATGGCAAAATGAAAAGCATGAGTCTCCATAGCTCACAACTCTGGAGCTCAATGCGGATAAAATTAAGTGGCATTTGAACACAAAATGGGAGGCTCAAATTATCAATAAATCTTCCATAGATGTGGAGTTTCCCTTACTGAGTTTCCTAGAGGAGGGCTTTCAAACTTTTGACTAAAAAGCGTAAGAAATATATTTTATACTTGGTCATCCAATACCCAAATATAAAACAAGTCTCATGAGGAAAACACCTTTATTGTGTTCTATTCCACTCAATTCTATTTTTAAAAATGTGTGGGGGCCCATTTTCTGACTGTATAGGTCTTTGGGTTTTTAACCCAGGCATTAATCTTGCAGCTCTGTGACCCACTGTAAATCTTACTAAATCAATCTCCAGGAGATAGGTCAGAAATCTGCATTTTAACAACTTCACAAGTCATTTTTAAGTGTCTATATTTTGAACACTACTACAAATCAAGCCCTATATCCCAATCCCCTTTGCCCTCATAAATGGAAGGTTATAGAAACTCACTGTATATGCAGAGTAAACTGAAGACATACCCACAGAAACACAAGCAAGTGTTCAAAGGCACACCAAAATTAGGTATGACTTCATGGATCATAGGTCCTATTTGAATGGTTCCTTTATTTTAAAAGTTATTAAATTTCAAAGTACTTATAGTCATTAATTCAACATTTATTAACTAGAATATGCCAAGGACTTTGCTAGGTGCTTGGGATACAGCAGGGAACAAAAAAAACTCCCTACGTTCATGAACTTACATTCTAATGAAATATATTCTGCTGTTGTAGCATGGTGATTAAAAACTGAATTGAACACACTAACAACCTTGGAAAGCCTTGATGTTCACTGCTATTTTTCAATTTGCATCTATCTCTGCACCCTAAAAGTAGTTGGCACCTCCTTTCCAGAATGGGAAATAGATTGGTATAATACAGAAATCTGGAACTGCAGGCAGGAATCTAAGAGATGAGCTAAGAGTAGGATATTGATAATGTGAATGAATAGGAGTTTGCTAATACAAGTGTTTGTTCTCAGTAAGGCCTGAGACCCTATCTTATTCTGACTTTCATTTCTCCCCAACTAGACCAAGTCTTTGAGAGGAGGAGGGGCTGGTTCTTACATTGTATTGTGTTCTCAGCTCCGGGCTTAATGTGCCTGAAAAAATAATCACTCAAGTATTTGTTGAATGAATAAATGACTGGCTCCATGACATGACTGTAGCTATTCATAAAGGTGTATCATACGTATACAGAGTAATCATGCTACAAATACGGGCGCAAAATGTATAGTAAAAGTGGTTAAGTTTCAGAATTCAGTAATGGTTCTAGAGCTGCTTTATTTATGCCTAAGCATTCCTTGTTTTCTTTAAATCTAATATGCAAGTTTTATAAAAAGCCTTCAATTACTTCTATCACAACTAACAAGAGACAAAATACTAGATATTTTATTAGAAGGAAAATACTAGATAGGACATCAGTTTTTATTACAGGTCTGAAGCTCCTTGTTAGCAATTCTGAGATCCCAAAATCTGAAAATCTAGTTTTTCCTGTTTGTGACAAAAACTGACCTTAACTATGTAAAGCTTTCTATAGCTGTACAGTTTATTAAAGTTACTGTATCTGATCTACTGCTGCATAAATATTGATGACAGAGCACTGCCCCAGGCCCCATTGTGAGGGTGTTATGTAATCTACAAGCATATATATTTTATTTAAATTCTGAACTCTAAATCTCCCATGATCCAAGGATCATCATTTACTCATAGCAGCATTAACAAAGAAAAAAGGCAATTGAAACCTCTGAGCTACCTCTTTGGGTGTTTTGGTTTTTTTTTTTTTATGATTTTATTTATTTGAGAGAGACAGAGATAGGGAGAGAGCGCATGAGCAGAGAGTAGGGGGGAAGTAGGCTCCCCGCTGAGCAGGGAGCCCGACACAGGGCTCAATCCCAGGACCCTGGAATCATGACCGGAGCCGAAGGTCACGCTTACCCGACTGAGCCACCCAGGTGCCCCTCTTTGGGTGCTATTTTTAACTACTCCTATAATGAGTTGGTCTGAAAGCCAGAGATGAAGACTGATGCCATCAACACAGAGCCATCAAAATAATCAGAAACTGTGCCACTGACCATTTTTTAACAGAGCTAAAAGCACTATCCAGCAGGTTACAGGAATCTAATGTTTTATATAATCACAGGTGGTGGCAATTCTATGAAACCTACTCTAAACCATAAAAACCTTCTAGGGTATTTCTGAGTGTACACCATCTTCTCTGCTGTAAACTACCATGAATATATCCTGTTTCCCAGGAGTTAAATGTACCTAAACAGTGTATCTTGTTTACAGCCCACAATTGCAACATTTATGTCTTCTTAATCTTTTATTTTCTCTTCCTCCTTAACTACCATGGTTAGCAATAGTTCTTTGACACAGGGGAATTATGTAACAAAGATCTGCTATTTAAGTTTTGTAATAATCAATTTTCATGTGCTGAATTTACTTCTGAGGAGTTATTTAAATAGGACTTAGAAAAATCAGGACTAACACTCGGTGTTAAGGCTATTTTAGGAAGGATCCTTCCCCTCTCCAAGAAAATGTGTGTCTAAATAAATCATAAGGCTTCACACATAAATCTGTAAGATTTACTTCTTAAGTCTAATATCAACTGTGCTTAATTTGAGAATCAGAAATCAAGGAAATACCTTCATTTTACAGATAAAGAAAATGAGGCCCAAACAGAACAAAGTATATGCAGTTGAAAGTCCCAGAAAGAGCTGTAATTGTTCTTTCCACTGCACTACAACAGAAAAAAAAATATGCTCAGTTAGGATTTACACCTGCCTTCCTTCAAAGATACAAAGATCTCCAATGGTAGACCCAAATGGTCTGTGACCCTCTCTTTGGTTCTATTCTTAATTCTTTATTTACAGATTACATCTTTGTTTCTCTTTGGTTCTTTTTTCTCAAAAGGCCTAAATTCATTAACTTGTTTAACTCAATAATTAATTAGCACACTATCTGCCCAGATTTTAAGGAACAACTTTCTTTTGTCCAGTTCATTTATAAGGCAAGGGATCACAGTAACTTATTTCGGGAGTCCCCCTATCATCTAGCTTCCAAGAAAAAAAAATAGTACAAACTGAGACACCACTTTAGATGTCTCTACTCTCAGACCCAGACTGATGCAGTTAACCTGTTCTGGACATCAACTTCTAAGTATAAGGTTTTGTTAGTATCATTTTCAAGTATGATAAACCCAGAAACAATAAAAGTACTTAACACTGGAAAAGAGCATTAAAAATGGTCCACTCCTAAAAGCAAAGTAAAATGGACTAACTGAAATTCTAAGAACTTCTCCAAAAATGAGTAAGGGGCTTATTAAGGGGGGAAATCCAAAAGTATTATAATTTAGTTAAAGAAATTTATTCTTTAAAAATATTTTCATGTACACTTTCATGACTATTTTGTTTGAGGGGAACAAGGACATTATCCTATAGTCAGTGTTAACTTAGAACATAAGTGACATATGTATAACAATACATTTGGAAATAACTGGCAAAATAAAAGTGTAAATTTTTATAGTGATTTAAGACTGCAAGATATTTAAGATCTCGGATTAAATGAACCCACAGTACAAACCAAAAATTTGCAGTTTTATGACTTCTCCATTACTGTAATCCTTAATACTATGTATAAGCAAGTTACCCCATTTCCAAATTATCCCATAAATGAGTTACCCCATTCCAAATTGGCCAGGACATAGGGAAATTTCATTAGAAAAACAGTGACAAAAGTTTGAATGCACAGTACAATATGCATCTTCTTCCTATCTCAATTATGCTTAACACACTGTTAACAACTTGTGTAATAGAAGTATTTTTATGGCCAAAAAAGAAAAAAAAAAGTGGAGCTTCTTACCTAGAAAAATCCTTTAATGTCTTATATTATCTAATACATGTTTAAAACCTAAAAATTGTGTCAATGGAGATTCAATTTGCATGGGAAATTCACCCTTCTCAATATGAATAAAAACTCTGATTCATTTTAAATGGCAAAATCTTCAGAACAAAAAAATATAGCATCTCCAATAGACCTCTAAAGACAATAAAGTTATATTTACAGGATGCTATAATCAGAAATCATCTAGAAGCAAAAAGAAACTGCTACCATTTCACTGTCCTTTTTCTCAGCAGTCAGCTATGACCACACAAACTAAGGACATCCAGGAACCGATGAAATGTATTCTAGGTGAAATAAGTTTCACAGAACAGCAATTCTTATAAAGTTTTTTTTTTCTTTTCCCCCTGAGAGTCAACCTTGGATTGCATTCAAGACAAAAACAAGAGCTCTAAATCCTCAATCATGTTAAGATCAAAATTATGTAGACATTTCTGTTTAGAAAAGCTAAAATGTACAATGAAGGAAATGTAAATAGCAAGACAAGGTGCTTAATAATAGTACCACGGCAGAAATGTATGGTATTTGGTAGAATAAACATTAAGTGACATTTGGGGCAAATATTATTGCTTGATGGAATATAGCACCACTTTGAAGAATAAAAGATGGTTAGGATTAACCGCCTTTTAATCAGCAATATGCATTTATAGGAAAAGTGCTTGAAGGACTTCCGGAAGAAGGTAAGTATGAGGAAATTTTTGTAGTATATATTTTAAATATGTTACCCACTTTTCTTCATTAAACAGACAATGAGCAATCTATTTTAGTAAAGTAATATCAGATTTGCTACTGTCAGTCTGATTATCAAATCAACAAATATAAAACTAAGGGACAGAAATGTTATTCAAACTTATAAAACAAGTTAGAACATTATATAAAGTAATTTTATGCCAAAAACATTTCTGATAATTATTGCTTAAATATACAGTGATTACACTTGTGAAATTTTCCATATCATGATTGAGAAAATTTCTTCTGAATGCTAACATTTATCCTAAGCAAGAGAGAGATATCTAAAGGACAGGTAGACATTGCCTAACCACTGAGGAAAATAGCCCAAATTCCCAACAGTTTTAAAAAACTAATGTCACCGTGGTGAGTCAGGAATCAAACAAGACAATATGACTACACACATGCTCTATGAAGTCAGCCAAATGATTTCTTTATAATAATTTGCAGCTAGCATTTTGCTCAGTCTTCATAAAGTAGGATTTTAAGTAAACTTCCTTGTTCTAAAAGTTCTGAATGGATAAATTGCTATGCAGAAGCACAAAGTTTTTTAATGCAATCTTCTATAAGAAGTAATTAAATTTTAAAAGCCAAACAATCTAACATCGGATGTGATTTCCCTTGAGATATACTTTATCCTATCCATCAGTTTCTTTGTTCTTTAATTATATGAAATATCAGAATTACTACACTGGTAATTTTCATAGTAAAATGTGATACTATCTTATTTAAATTAGCTTGACTTTCTATAACAACTATTTTGGTAGGAGTGGCATTTCTAAAAATAATTTTATCCAACGTATGCATCGGTCATATTTGAAGGCAATACAAAAATTCTAATAAAATTGGTAGTTTTAGAGTACTACTCAGATACTGCAACATGATCTCTATCTTTAAGGGGGGGGAAAAGAAAAATCAAACTTCTATAAATGAATGGGATTTTGAATACTTATGGTTGGCATAGAAAACAGAATTCTGTACTTTCATTGGACATTTTTAGAAAGAAAATGTCTCAATGATCATGTTTTCAACATCATTCTTCACATATATATATATATATATATACACACACATATACATACCTATATATACATACATACATATATATATATATATATATTATTGACTGGGGTGATGCAGAAAGCCACAAATGAGAAAAGGACACTAAGGTTTTAATAAGGGGAACAAAAAGTTGTTTTCACCAGTATAGATTCACATTACAGTACACCAATATTGACAGCATTCTCTTGTCTATTTTTGGTACAGAAGATGGTATCTCTCTACATAACCTTGTAAGGCTTCAGTAACTGAAACGTAAAACAAAACAAAACAAACAAAACCCCCAAAAAACAAAACAAAAAACCCAGCCTATTAGTTTACAGTTTATTTTAAAAATTCTGAAAGACACTGCAAGTTCTAAACTTTTAGTAGTGCTACCCATACACAACCATCTGGTCAAGAACCCAGTAAAGAGCCTCCTTTCAAGGAAGCCTTGCAACAGTAGAGTTGTGCAATATGGATGTTTCTTACTACAAGAAAAAAATTATACATGGCACATTCTCATTCGTATTTTGTAATGTAAAAAGTTACAAACATACCTAATCAAATAAATAATAATAAAAAAAGAATTTGAATGTATTTGTTAAGTATCCTAAAACCACTACATAGAATAATGGCAACTTTCACTCACAGATTATTTACATGGTAATACCCAGTGTGGGTACACTGCTACAAAACTCAAAACAGAAGGAGTAAACTTGAAATGTTTTCCATAATAAAGATCTAGCAGCATGACTATCTAATGCTGTTTTATCCCGATTGCTTCTGAAACGTTCCTTTTTAGTCTGTGTCTTCATCCAGTTCATAATTGTCTTTATCATAAATATCTTTTACTAAAAGAACCCGTACAAGCATATTTTCCAAGGTGTTTCGGTCCAGTGAAGTAGATGTGTACCAGACAGGACTATCTGCAGAACTAGAGCATTCTGGTTGCAAATAAAAAACATCCATTCTCTGATTAAGATTCTGTGGACTTTGGGAGAAAGGAGAAAGTCAATTTCATGGTATATATACAAAATTCCCCACAACTTTCTTTTCTTCTTCCAAGAATAATTCCGTGACTACTAACAATATTATGTGGTCTGACGAGATCTCATTACTTACATTAAATACTCTATCATTAAGATATTTTGAAAGTTAATTTCTGTGATGAAAGATTATTTTCCCACCATAATTTAAACTCTGTATTTCACTGAATCCAAAACACCTTCAACAGAAACAGTATTTTTAATCATTATTTTAATATTGCCACTAACCAAGTAAAATGCTGCCAATTATAATTTTAAGAGGTATCAATCATTAACATGCATCCCAGTTTCAGAGATAGTAAAATCTGAAAAATGTGTCTTAAAATTGATGAAATATGGTAGCTCATAAAATTACCTACTAACATAATACAATAGAAATTTTAACTTTTAAAATATAAAGAAGATAATAGTAAGATAGGGATTTCCAATTAATAGTTACTACCACTGGAAGATCTGACACTGTTGCAGCCAAATAGGGCCACCCCAAACCACTGTCAGAAATATTACTATTACCTATAGATGACGCCACTGCTTTTATGAATTCTTAAGAACTAACCGTGTGGCCTAATTATAATTTATAAAACTTTACATAAGATAATATACTTGGTTCATACTAACCCTTTTAAAACTAAAGGATACATATATAAAGCAATAGACAAGCATAAAATTTATGATCTCTAAACATCTCATGGTTTAAATTTTCTAAAATGTCTGTTGGTATTAGATTGAGGGGGGAAAGTGGTTAGTATTGTTGAAAAGTAATGTACTTTTAGAACACTGTATCTTTTAGACCTTCTTAAAGGAACATTTTCTCTTAAATATAAGTACTTCATTTTCATCTCCATCTATCCATTCTACCTTTGAACATACATTTTCACCAGGGGGGTGGGCAAGTTCTAGCTCGTCACTTGTTTGTGTCAAATTTTATAGCACAATAAAACTATATACTATAAATAAATACTATATGACCATTTATTCATATATATAGTATATGGCTGCTTTCTGGCTTAACAGCAGAATGGAATAGCTACAGCAGAGGCTCTATAGCCCAAAAAAGCCTAAAATGTTTACCATCTGATTCTTTATAAAAAAGCTTGTGCCCTATGCTTTATATAATCACTGGGATTGCTGTAATTTAAAAGATGACAATAATACATAGTAATTTCATTAGTAGACAATTTCTTAACATATGCTTGAATCCTAAAATATGAAGTATAAGCTGGGTATTTTATAATAATGAGACTACAAACATTAGATGTGAGAAGAGAGAAAAAAAATCTAAAAAAAAAGGTCAGTAAAAAAAAGTCACCTCTTGGTAATGTTAAATTCAAGGCAACTAACCTATACTACCTAACCTAACTAACCTATACTACCATTTAAAAAATTAAATATCATTAACACTTACCTTTTAGACAAGTAGCATTCAAACATTTTCACAGGACATCTAGAAGGATTGGCTGTATTTTCAATTTGTTCAAATATTGGCTCATCATCTTCATGTTTTCTTTTTCCAGTAGTAATTTTATCTAAAAAAATAAAAATTACATAAACTTCTTAAGACCAATCTTGAAGAAAGATAGTATTATTCACTCTTAGTATCTATTGTAACAAATATGTGGCTTCTGGTAATTCACAATTTTTCGAACAAAATGAACTAAGATGTTTTAAGAAGATATAAGCTGTCTTACTTTATGAAAATGGCAGTCCTCAGATTCTTAACAAGTGACCCAATACAGTCTTTACTAAGGCAAAGTTTGGCTATCCCTGCCACAGACGATCCAAAAAATAAAAATGTCAAACTACCTTCATTATCTGTTCCACATAAGGAAGACACTTGGTATCGAAGACATGCTTTGTTTTCCATTGTTAAAGGATTTTTTTTCCAGTGCCTAAATACAGTGCCAAAGGAAAGTCTTAAGTGTTGTTCCACTGTTTTCAGGCCAAAATACTTAGTGTTAAAGTAGAACAGGGTATTCAGAAGAGCTACTGGAGAATGTGATCCTAGTTGTTTTATCCTCCAGAGATAATCTTCTTCGACTCGAGAAAATATTGACCCTTAAATAGAGAGAAATATTTTTAAAGAATTACAATGAATAAAACACTTTTCATTTAGCCATCTAGAAAAAATAAAGTTAATTCAAGAACAAACCTATTTCAATCCTCCATTCACACCAGGTTAAAACTGGAATGAATTTCAGAATTACCTATGCAGCTCTTTAACAAAAGAGGCTAGGAAACACACCAGACTATGGAACTAGCATCTCTGGAGTAAGGGACTAGATGTTTGCTTCTGTTCTTCTGTAGGACAAGCACACAATGGTCAGAAAGGAATTAAAATCTGCAGAATTCCTGAAAAAAATAGGTGATTTCCATTCACAAACACGTTTTCTTCACACATCTAAAACAGATTTCTTAGAGAAATTTGTATCACAATATCCCCTGGAGGGCTTAAGAAATAAACATCCAGGGTCTTACTCCAGAGAAAGTACGTCACATTTATTACAGATTTCTTTATAAACAGTAGTTATCAACTACATTCATTTCTAATTCAATAAAAGATGAACAGATGAGTTCATGAATAAGTACACTGAAAAATATGCTAATTTAAATTATTTCCTAATTATTTTTAATATATCTGTAAAAATAAAAATCCCAGTAGCAAGTTAGCAACACTTTTATTTACAAGGCATTACCCGGGCACCTGGGTGGCTCAGTTGGTTAAGCATCTGACTCCTGATTTCAGCTCAGGTCATGATCTCATGAAGGGTCATGAGATGGAGTTCTGCATCGGGCTCTAGACTCAGCAGAGCGTCTGGTTGGGATTCTCTTTCCCTCTCTCTCTGCCCCTTCCCCCGACTCGCATGCACCCACGCATGCACGCTCTCTCTAAAATAAATTAATAAATCTTTTTAAAAAATAAAAAATAAAAGAGCATTACCATCTGGAAGTATGCTGGGTTGCCAACTTCGGAGTATTTTATTCAATTCTTGCTCAAATGTTTGGTATCCTGGATCAATAAATATGTTGTCTTTTCGGTTACTACCACACAAGTACTGCAATTAAAAAAAAGTTTCTTGAAGGAAAACCAGCTAATTATTAGTGAACATATTGCTTATATTCTGTATGTCTTAAGAAAGAAAGAAATCTTATGTTTATGATAAATAGGCACACTAATACAACATGGGAGATTACTGGCTTTATCCATATATCTAGAAATCATAAACAATCAAAGCTACCAATTACTCTGCTGCCTAAAAAACGCAAAGCTGAAATACACACCGAAGAATCCAGAATGTAAGAACTAGGAGAAATCTTCAGTCTGTCAGATAAAAACAGAATATTTAGCTCCAATGTTCATTATGTAGCATATGGAGAAAACAAAATTAGACTTTCTAGTTAAGAGTAATTAAATTATTAATGATTAAAGAAAAATTCTGAATGGTAGAGATGGGATGAAATGTTACTCTGTAGCTGTCTGAAGATCTCTCCTAGCACTCTTTGTTAGGCGAATACTTATTCACTTATTGCTTCTCTTTGTTTAACTCCTGTGTGTCATACAAATTTATGACTCTAATAAACTTACTATGACAAACCTTAACAGTGAGGGTTGTTAAAGAATGATTTAAACACTAAAGTTTGCAAAGTCCATCTCCAATGTAATCTAAAAATAAAATAACGCAAAAGTAAAATGTATGACAATAATAGCACAAAGAGTGGGAGGCATGAGTTGGGCAACTTACACTATTGTAAGGTTCATACCCTATACATAAAGAGGTACAATAATTTTTGAGGGTAGATAATGAACTGAAGATGCATATTATAAATCCTAGGGCAACCACTACAAAAAAACTTAAGAGGCGGGTGCCTGGGTGGCTCAGTTGGTTAAGCGACTGCCTTCGGCTCAGGTCATGATCCTGGAGTCCCGGGATCGAGTCCCGGGATCGAGTCCCGCATCGGGCTCCCCAGCAGGGAGTCTGCTTCTCCCTCTGACCCTCCCCCCTCTCATGTGCTGCTCTCTGTCTCTCATTCTCTCTCTCAAATAAATAAATAAATCTTTAAAAAAAAAAAAAGAAAAGAAAAAAACTTAAGAGGCATAAATAAACCAATAGTGGAGATAAAACAGAATCATAGAAAAGTAACTAATTCAAAAGAAAAGAGAGAAAGAAAAACAAAACAAAACAAAAAACCCCACAAAGAACAGATGTAACAAATACAAAACCACCAGGAGGACAGAATGTTAGCTGTGACTACACTGAGTGTAAAAGGTCTAAGCCAGGTGGCAAACTAGAGTACTCGAGCCAAATCTGACCCACTGCCTATTTTTGTCAATAAAGTTTTCTTGAAACACAGACACGATTGACATTTGCATACTACCCAAGTCCGTTTTCATACTACAATGGCAGAGCTGAATGGGTGGTGTGGCCCACAAAGACCGAATAAAACATTTACTATCTGGTCCTTTATTAAAAGGGAAAAAAAATGTTTGTTTGTCTTAACACAGCAAGACAAGATTGGTCAATTGGATTAAAATTAAAAAAAATAAAAATTAAAAAAAAAAAAAAGCCAGGCCCAACAATATGCTGCTTACAAGACACCTACTTTTTTTTTATTTTTTTATTTTTTTTTAAAGTAATCTCTACACCCAACCCAAACACCTTGGGGTTTGAACTCACAAGCCCAAGATCAAGAGTTGCATACTCTTCCAACTGAGCCAGTGAGGAGCCCCAAGACACCTATTTTAAATATGCAAACACAGATAAATGAAAAGTAAAAGGATGAAAAAAAATATACCATGTACTCGGGTGCTTGGGTGGCTCAGTCAGTTAAGCATCTGCCTGGACTCAGGTCATGATCTCAGGGTCCTGGGATCAAGCCCCATGTAGGGGCTCCCTGCTCAGCAGGGAGTCTGCGTCTTCCTCTCCCTTTGCCCCTTCCCCCACTTGTGCATGCATGCTCTTTCTCTAATAAAATCTTTAAATAAAAAAATGTTTTTAAAGACTCTCTCTCTCTCTCTATGTATATATATACACCATGTACTAATCAAAAATCAGCATATCATTCATCTGAACTGATCTAACATTAGTCCTACTAGTCAGAAGGAAGAATGACCAGTATTATTTCAAAATGGCAGAACAAAAATTCCTAACTAATGCCTTTCAAATAGGATGCAAACCAAGTGCCTGGCAATCAATGAAGTAACAATGTCAGATCCCTCCCCTGCTTTTGGGTTAGTCAGAGAGCAGGAATTCTACCATTTCCTAATCTGGAAATTCTCAGTGTTATGATTTTAGCACTAATTGGTTAAAATACAATCAATTCAACCTATTTAATGGGACTATAGTTTTGTTTTGTTTTTTAAGAGTTGTTGTTTTTTAAGTAGGCTCCCCACCTAGCAGGGAGCTCAACTCAGGGCTTGAACTCACCAGCCTGAGATTAAGACCTGAGCTGAGATCAAGAGTTGTATACTTAACCAACTGAACCACCCAGGCACCCCTACAAATAGTTTCTTTTAAGTACGGCTCCTAGATTATTTTTAAAATGTAAACTTAGTGCACATTATACAAAACAATCACAAAAGTGAAATCCCCATGTTTGGAACAGTAATTTGTATCTTTTGTTCTTAACATAAAGCAGCATACATAATAAAAAAAAAAAAAAAAAAAATGAGGGAAGTGATCCTGAAATAATTTTCAGCTATATGTCAAGCAACAAGGGGAAAGCACTTTCTATGTACATTCAGAACCTTAACAATAACAAGCCAAAAATTAGGTTCTCAACTCAGCTCTACTACAAGTAGCTCCTTAATGATGTGCCAACACTCAGTCCTTCTGAAGAGGCTTCTTTGGCAATCCCTGATGAATTAAAAGATCCGCTGCTCTTATTGTTATAGAAGGAATGACAATACTTTCTGAGTTGCTACTGTAGTATGCGAATAGATACTGTATTATGGTTGTTTCTTCCATTAAAGGCAGTCCCATGGGGCGCCTTGGTGGCTCAGTCGTTAAGTGTCTGCCTTTGGCTCAGGTCATGAGGGTCCTGGGATCGAGCCCCGGGAAGCCCACCACCTCTCCCTCTCCCACTCCGCCTGCTTGTGTTCCCTCTCTCGCTGTCTTTCTCTCTAATAAATAAATAAAATCTTTAAAAAAAAAAAAAAAAGCAAAGGAGAAGCCATCAAAGACAGCAGCACCTTCTAGAAAGTAACCCTGGAGAAAACTCTCTGATGGGCAAGGCCTGTCTAAAGAATAGCAATCTTAATAAAAAATTATCCTCACGGGGGGTACCTGGGTGGCTGTCAGTTAAGCATCTGACTCTTGATTTTGGCTCAGGTCATGATCTCATGGTCCTGAGATTGAGTGCTATGTTGGGACACCGCCCTCAGTGGGGAGTCTGCTTGAGATTCTCTCTACCTCTCTCTCTCTGCCCCTCCCCCTACATTCACACACAAGCACGTTCTCCCTAAAATAAATCTTTAAAAACAAACAAAAAAACAATGTAAACATAACCCATCATTAATTTAGCTACAAATCAGCAGCCCTGGTGTTTCAGTAATATTATTGTAACCCTCAGCGGCAAGAAAAAACACCTCCAAGAAAAAAATATTGAGTATGATCTTTAAAAATGCTTAAAATCTTTTCATGTTTCACCCTGGATAAAAGATGAAGTCTAAACATTTTATCAATGAATACAGGCCCTTTGCTATATGACTCTTACCTACTTTATCCACCCCCAAAGCTCTCTACACTTCACACTTCACATTCTAGCCATGCCAAGTAGTTCCTGGAAAACTGTACCCTGGTATACATTTTTCTCTCTTCTTGGAATGCCATTGTTCTTCCTTCATCCTTCCTGCCTAGAATTTCTATATCTATTTCAAAGCTCAGTTTAAAGGTCTTCACCACTGTTCTATTTTCAGATTACATCCTTAGAATCAATTAGTCCCAACTCTGTGCCACCAACATACCATACCATGAGAACAATGCTGTTTAAATACCATTTGTTTATGTATTTCAAATCCTTGAGCAGAGCATAAATAAGGCTTTTAAGTCAAACTGCTTACCAGATTCAAATGTATAAGCTATGTAACCTTGGGTGAGCTACTTAACTTCCCTTCATCGCCAAAAAATGGTGAGAATAATAGTAAGGTTGTTGAGAGGATTAAATGACATGCCAAGCAGTTAGCACAGTGCACAGAGAGCAGTAAACAGTCAAAAGTAATCTCCAATATCTACTCCAATGTTCAGAGTTCAGCATACAATAAGCACTTAACTAATAGTTCCTGAAGAAACCAATGAAATAAGGATTAACAAAACTCTGAATGTATTACACCACTGCTATGAAAAATAAGGTAAATTCTTAAGGCCCTTCTGAATCAAAGAAAGATTTATGTTTAAAAATGTATGTATTTTAATAGAATTTAACCTACCAAAAAAACCATTTATACTGAACTCAAATTAATAAGACGTAAGTGAGTTTACTGTATTTTTTAATTGAGTAAATGGAGTTCTAACTCTTTTTTAAGAAAGGAAAATAATAATCCCTCCAAATAAGAAATCTTGGACAAATTTTTAGAAAATGAGAATTATCTAGAATAAACAAGGAATTCTCACAAACAGAAAGAGATTAAACAACCCAACAGATAAAGGGGAAATTCACATAAAAGCAAATTCGAATGGCCAACAAATATAAAAAGATTCTCAATCCTTTTGGAAAGCAATCTGGTGATATCTTTCAAAATAAAAAATATGCTTTCCTTATGATCCAATAATAATACCCTTTCAGAAATCTTATAGAAATAGAAGCACCAATTCTTTAGGATAATTATGTAAGCTTTGGGGAAGAAAGGGAAGAAAGATATACATTGTTTATCTATAATAGCAAAATTTTAGGAAACAAAGGGAATGCTCATCATTGTTGAAATGACTAAAGTAAATGTCATATGAAATATAATACAGTTAAGCCTGTTCCACTGATTTAGAGTGACTGCCACAATGTACTGGGAAACAGAGGGAAGGAAACTATAGTACAAAAGTGATTAATATGCCTCCATGTTCTTAGTTGACAAACTACTGTATCTTTTTTGCCATGTTCATAATAAAAAAACACAAAGAAGCATACACATCTAGCTAACTGTGATGAGGTAGGGGAAATTCAGGAAAAGGGTATCCACAATTCCACTGACAATACATTTGGTGTGAGGGGCAACCACTTGCGTAAGATAGTGGATAAAAGAACAATCATGATTGTGGGATTTCATATAATTTTCTTTTTTAACAATAATCATTATTCCTTATATTGCCTAAGGGGAAAATCAGCTATTTTGTTTGTGAGGGAGAAAAAAGAAAATGCTATGCTCCCCTTTCATACAGTACCCAGTTAAACATCCATTAATTACATTTAACTTCTCAAATACACAATACAGAAGTGGCTACATATTTACCTACGTATATTCATAAGACTTAGTCCTCACAAATAAAGATGTTATTCCTTCCCTAAACATAATCAAAGAAAATCATACTTCAACATTATCTTATTTTTATTGTCAGATGTGAACAAAATAAACGCAACAGATAAATATGCACACCCTTCCAAAAATAGCTTCTATTTCTGTACACATCCTTGAAGTAACATTAAACAGCAATGATTTCCAGAAAGTATATTTTAGATAGCTTATCTTTACACTGAGTTTTAGGATTATTTTTAAAGCTGCTTATAAATACCATACAGTCTTTTACAAAATTAAATCAAGTCTGTGAAAATATGTCCAATATTGAGAATAGTAAAAAAAAAAAAAAAAAAAAAACAGAAAAGCTTCAATTATATTAAAAAAAAACAACAGAAAAATCTATTATCTTAACCATTTTTAAAGTGAAGAGTTCAGCAGTTACAAATTTTTTTGATGAAACATTTTTTAGTACATGAAGAACCTGTTTGAAAACAGGAGGAAATTCTGACATATGCTACAAAAGGGATAAACTTTGAGGACATTATGCTATGTGCAATAAACCAGTCACAAAAACAGTAATACTGTATGATTTCACTTATACAAGATACCTAGAGTAGTCAAACTTATAGAGACAGAAAACAGAATGGTGGCTGCCAGGGGCTGAGAGAGGGGAGAATGAGGAGTTATTGTCTAATGGGTAAAAAGTTTCAGTTTTGCAAGATGAAGAATTATCAGGATGGTTGGTGGTAATGTTTGCATAGAATTACAAATGTACTTAATACCACTGACTTGTACACTTAGAAACAATTAAGACGGTTAAGTTTTATATTTATTTTACATTAAAAAAATTGAACCAACTTAAAGACATAATCGTTCATTATGCAATCCATTTAGCTCTAAAACCTCTAACAGTAATTGGAGTTCTAATATTTACATAATCCATTCAAGAAGAAGGAATCCAGAGATTCAACTTCCTGTACAGGGTTATAAGGAAGGCAGCCAATTCTTAAGGAAGGAATAATACCAATAATACCAATTCCCACAAATTCTTTCAGAAACTAGGAGGAAGGAACATTTCCCAATTCATTCAATGAGGCCAGTGGTATTATCCCAATACCAAAGCCAGGGAAAGACATGGACTAGTATCCTCCATGAACATCTGCAAAGTCACTAACAGTAAATTAGCAAGTCTATTCAGCCATATATAAAAAGGATGATATATCATTATCAAATGGAGTCCCTCTCAGAAATTCAAGGTTGATTTAATATCTGAAAACTAACTGATATGCCATCATTAATAGAATAAGGGAGAAAAACCATATGATTGTCTCAGTAGATGCAGAAAAAGCAGCTGACAAAATTCAATAACCATTTATGATAAAAACTCTCAGCAATATTAATTAGAACTTAAATAAAAATTTGGAAGAAAAAAGGGGGGGGGAAACTCTCACCAACAAAATAAAAACCTAATAAAATTTTTCAATCAGGAACAGAAGAGAACTTCCTTGACCTGGTAACAGGAAACTACAAAAAACCTACAGGCAACATCATACTTAATGGTGGAGAACCCTCCCCCAAGAATTAGAAACAAGGTAAGGGTTTCCACTCTTATTACTTGGGCCCCCCACGAGTGGCGCTGGGGAGTGGGTCTTCCGTACGCCACATTTCCTGCGCCCCACCGCGGGGCAGGGATTCGGCTGGGCTACTTCCCACTCTTATTACTTGCATCTAAATGTTGGGAGGCAGGAGGAGGCCTGAGATCCCTAACCAATGTAGTAAGACAAGAAAAAGAAGACATGCAGATAAGAAAGAACGAGGTAAAACTGTCTTTATTCATAGACAACATGATTATATATGTAGAAATTTCTAAGAAAAAAGAAGACAGCATGTACTAGAACTAATAGTGAATTGGTATACACAGACTATAAGATGAATAAACAAAAATCAATTGTATTTCTACATGCAAGTTATGTCAGAGGAAACAACTAACAGAGGAAAGACTATTTGACTTTAGGGAGGTGAACCAGGTGGAATAGAGACGGGTAGGAGAGAGACCCCTCCACATTATGTTGTCTTTTATTACACTATAATTTGAAGTTATATTATGTGACACTGGTTTTTAAGCTGAATTTCTACAGAAGCCATTTTTTTAAATTTTTTTTTTAAGATTTTATTTATTTGACAGAGAGAGACACAGCAAGAGAGGGAACACAAGCAGGGGGAGTGGAAGAGGGAGAAGCAGGCTTCCCACTGAGCAGGGAGCCTGATGCGGGATTCGATTCCAGGACCCTGGGATCATGACCCGAGCCGAAGGCAGATGCTTAACAACTGAGCCACCAGGCCTCCTTACAGAAGCCATTTTTAAATGAAATTTTATACAGAACCCCAAAACATACCAAAAAGTACAGCTGGATTAAAACTCGAATAAAAAGGGAGGAGTTCAGATGGCAGAGAAGTAGGGGGACCCTAGGCTTTTCTTGTCCCTCAAACACAGCTGTATTGAAGTCAGATCACTTGGAACACCCAGGAAATCAAGCTGAAGATTGGAAGAAGGATCTCCATGGTTGGAAGGAGATAGCATGGCAGGTGCAAGGAATGTGGAAGTAAACTGGGGGAGAGAAAAGTTGCCATGCCCCGGAGGGATGGGAACCCTTTCCTCAGGGAGAGAAAAGGGAGAGAGGGAGAGAGTGGTTGAGAAAGTGTGGCATAGGATTCACACAAGAAAACCTTTCAGACCACAGACTGGAGAACCAGGGAAACTGAGTGATGCAGGTTTTTTGCAAACAGTGAATGAAGCTCAAGCTCTGAGGTTTTGGAAGTGCGCTCCTGGAGAAAAGGAAGTTTCTGGCCTGGGAGTACGCACAAGTGGTGTAGGGATCTCCTACTGCATTGGGAGAGATCGTTCCCCTTCGTGGAGTACATTTGGAAGAGGGTTTATTGCCTCTCCAAGGAGAAAAGACTCTGCAGGCGCCAGCCAACGGCCTTTCACTGGCAGGGGACGAAGGTGCACACAGAGGGTGGGTAACCTAGTTGTTGCTTTTCACAGTGACACACCATAGATTCCACATACTGTGCAGTCCTGTGCAGGACTGTTTTTCTGGGACAAAAGGCACTAGTCAGAGCACAGAGAGGCTTTAATCTGGAGGAGGGAGCGGATCTGAGCAGTACCAGCTCCTTTAAGATTTGGAGTTTTGGAAACGCCTGGGAGGCTCAGTCCATTAAGCATCTGCCTTCAGCTTAGGTCATGATCCCAGGGTCCTGGGATTGAGTACTGCATGGGCTCCTTGCTCAGCAGGGAGCCTGCTTCTCCCTCTGCCTGTAGCTCCCCCTCACCCCCGTGTGTTCTCTCTCCCCAACAAATAAATAAAATTAAAAAAAATTTTTTTTTGGAGTTTTGAATCCCAGTCATGTGCCAAAGATAAAATGCAGGAAATTTAGAGTTTTGAATACCATCTGTGCCAAAGATAAAAAGCAGGAGAGCTGGGTGCCAGGTTCACTGAGGGCCCTCACTTTTCTATGAGGGCTTCCCGAACAGCAGGGGGTGTGAGATCCTCTGTTGGGGGACAAGAGAGTGGGGTGGCATCAGTTTAGCCTCTCTACCAACATGTTCAGACTTCAGAGAGCAACACAGTGGCCCCCAGTGGAGTTGGGAGCCACTTACATCAAACCCTGCCCCCATGTGCCTGGCACATACTTCTTTTAATGGGGCAAGACTGACTCCAAGCCAGCACAGCGAGGATCTCCCCCAGAAGAGCAACACAGGCAGCACACCACATGCACCAAGCTACTGATCATATAGTGCTTCAAAGCATCCCCTTCAGTTGTGGTGGAAATGGGACCAGGCTGTTTTTCCCCCCCCCACTGGAATCAGGCTTATAGTTTTTTGCTTGTTACTTTTTTTTCATTTCCTTTTCTCTCTCTCTCTTTTTTTGGAATCAGGCATCTTTTTTTCTTTTCTCTTTATTTTTTCTCCTTTTTCTTTGAAATCAGGCTTATAGTAATTTTTTTGATTGGTTTTTTTTCGTTCCTTTTCCTTTTCTCTTTTTCATGGAGCAGGCTTTTCTGGTTTTTTCTTTTCTTTCTTTCTTTCCTTTTTTCCACGCTTTTTTCAACAAACAAATCGAAGCACACCTAGATAAAGGTTCAAACACTCCCCGCTGCAAGAAAGGAGGAACTCTGCAGAGGACTAACCAGTGGGAAAGCATAGCCAAAGTCCAACAGCAGAGTGCACACACCATACACCAGAAACACTTCCTAAAGTACCAGGCCCTGGACAGTGTATGACCTCTTTTTAATACATTACTCTCAGGTGCAAGAGACATAACAAGCTTTCATAACACACAAAGATAGAAACTTAGCCAAAATGACAAGACAGAGGAATTCTCCACAAAAGAAAGATCAGGAAGATGTCACAGCCAGGGACTTGCTCAAAATAGATATAAACAATATATCTGAGCAAAAATTTAGATCAACAGTCCTAAGACGACTAGCTGGACTTGAAAAAAGCATAGAAGACACCAGAGAAACCATGGCTCTTGGGGGGGGGGGGGAGGGTCCTACAACTGAGATGCAAACAGACAGAATATAATTACAATGAGGACTGAAGGAGCAGAGTAGAGAATAGGACAGAAGAGGTGATATCGAAGATAAAATTATGGAAAATAATGAAGCTGAAAAGAAGAGGGAAAGAAAACTATTAGATCACGAAGGTAAACTTGGGGACTCCAATAAGCGAAATAATACCCATATCATAGGAGTCCCAGGGAAGAGTGGGGAAAAGGGACAGAGGGTTTATCTGAACAAATTACACCTCAGAACTTCCCTAATCTGGGGAAGTAAACAGGCATTCAAGTCCAAGAGGCACAGAGAACTCCCCTCAAAATCAACAAAAACAGGTCAACATCACGACATACCATTGCGAAACTTGAAAAATATAAAGATAGAAGTCTGAAAGCAGCTAGGGAAAAAAAGATCCTTAACCTATAAAGGTAGACACATAAGGCTAGAGCAGGCCTGTTCACAGAGACCTAGCAAGCCAGAAAGCAGTGGCATGATATATTCAACCTGCTAAATGGGAAAAACATGCAGCCTAGAATACTTAATCCAGCAAGGCTGACATTCAGAATAGAAGAGATAGAGTTTCCAAGACAGAAACTAAAGGAGTTTGTGACCACTAAACCATCTCTGCAAGAAATATTAAAGGGGACCTTTTCAGTGGGGAAAAGAGACCAAAAGTAACAAAGACTAGAAAGGAACACAGTCAATCTACAGGAACAGGAACTTTACAGGCAATACAATGGCACTAAATTCTTATCTTTCGATAATTACTCTGAATGTAAATGGGATAAATGCTCCAATCAAAAGACACAGGGTATCAGAATGGATTAAAAAACAAGACCCATCTCTTGTAAGCATACAAGAGAATCATTTTAGACCCAAAGACACCTCCAGATTGAAAGTGAGGGGCCAGGGCCCCTGGGTGGCTCAGTTGGTTAAGCGACTGCCTTCGGCTCAGGTCTTGATCCTGGAGTCCCGGGATCGAGTCCCGCATCGGGCTCCCTGCTCGGCAGGGAGTCTGCTTCTCCCTCTGACCCTCCTCCCTCTCATGCTCTCTGTTTCTCATTCTCTCTCTCGCAAATAAATAAAATCTTAAAAAAAAAAAAAAAAAAAAGTGAGGGGCCAGACAACCATTTACCATGTTAATGGACATCAAAAGAAAGCTGAAGTAGCCATCCTTATATATCAGACAAACTAGATTTTAAACCAAAGACTGTAATAAGAGATGAAGAAAGACACTATAGCATAATAAAGGGGTTTATCCAACAAGAAGATCGAACAATTGTAAATATGTATGCTCCCAAGTTGGGAGCAGCTGAATATATAAACCAATTAATAACAAAATAAAGAAACTCACTGATAATAATATAATAACAATAGGAGACTTTAACACCTCACTCACAGCAAAGGACAGATAACTTAAACAGATCAATGGGAAACAAGGGCTTTAAATGACTAAATGGGCCATATGGACTTAAACAGATATATTCAGAACATTTCATCCTAAAGCAGGGGAATACACATTCTTTTTGAGTGCACATGGAACATTCTCCAGAATAGATCACATACTGGGTCACAAATCAAGTCTCAACTGGTACAAAAAGACTGAGATCAAACCATGCATACTTTTAGACCACAATGCTATGAAACTTGAAGTCAATCACAAGAAAAAGTTTGGAAAGACCACAAATACATGGAGGTTAAAGAACTTCCTACTAAAGAATGAATGGGTCAACCAGGAAATTAAAGAAGAATTAAAAAAAAAAAAAGGGAAGCAAATTAAACTGAAAACATCAGGGCGCCTGGGTAGCTCAGTCAGTTGAGATGCAGAAAAAGCATTTGACAAAATACAGCATCTTTTCTTGATAAAAATCCTCAAGAAAGTAGGGACAGAAGGAAAATACCTCTACATCATAAAGGCCACAGACGAAAGACTCACAGCTAATATCATCTTCAATTGGGAAAAACAGATCTTTTCCCCTAAGGTCAGGAACACGACAGGGAAGTCCACTCTCCGTACTGTTGTTCAACATAATACTGGAAGTCCTAGCCTCAGCAATCAGACAACAAAAAGAAATAAAATGCAACCCAATTGGCAAGGAAGAAGTCAAACTTTCACTCTTCACATACAACATGATACTCTGTAGAAAACCTGAAAGACTCCACCAAAAATTCGCTAGAACTGATACAGGAATTCAGCAAAGTGGCAAGATCAATGCACAGAAGTCTGTAGGATTTCTATACACCAATAATGAAGCAGCAGAAAGAGAAATCAAGGAATCGATCCCATTTACAATTGCACCAAAAACCGTAAAATAACTAGGAATAAACCTAACCAAATAGGTAAAAGATTTGTACTCTGAGAACTATAGAACACTTGTGAAAGAAGTTGAGGAAAACACAAAGAAATGGAAAAACATTCGATACCTATGGATTAGAAGAACAAGTACTGTTAAAATGTCTATGCTACCCAAAGCAATCTACACATTCAATGCAATCCCTATCAAACACCAGCACTTTTCACAGAGCTGAAACAAACAATTCTAAAATTTATGGAGCCAGAAAAGACCCCAAATAGCCAAAGTAATGTGGAAAAGAGAACCAAAACTGGAGGCATCACAACTGGAGTTCAAGCTGTACTATTAAAGCTGTAATCAGGGGCACTGGGTGGCTCAGCTGGTTAAGCATCTGCCTTCAGATCAGGTCATGATCCCAGGGTCCTGGGATTGAGCCCCATGTCTGGCTCTCTGCTCAGCCGGGGGTCTGCTTCTCCCTCTCCCTCTGCCCCTCCCCCTTGCTCATGCTCTCTCTCTCTCTCAAATAAGTAAATAATATCTTTTAAAAAAAAATAAAGCTGTCATCAAGACAGTATGGGACTGGCATAAAAACTGACTCATAGATCAGTGGAACAGAACAGAGAACCCAGAAATGGACCCTCAACTGTTAAGAAGACAATCTCTTCAACAAATGGCATTGGGAAAACTGGACGGCCACATGCAGAAGAATGAAACTGGACAACTTTCTTACATCACACAAAAAATGAATTCAAAATGGATGAAAATGCTAAATGTGAGACAGGAATCCATCAAAATCGTAGAGGACAACACAAGCAGCAACGTCTCTGATGTTGGCTGTAGGAACTTATTAGACACATCTCAGAGGCAAGGGAAACAAAAGCAAAAATGAACTATTGGGACTTCATCAAGATAAAATGCTCTGCACAGCAAAAGAAACAATCAACAAAATGAAAAGGCAACCCACAGAATGGGAGAATATATTTGCTAATGACATATCAGATAAAGGGCTAGTATCCAAAATCTATAAAGAACTTATCAAACTTGGGGCACCTGGGTGGCTCAGATGGTTAAGCGTCTGCCTTTGGCTCAGGTCATGATCTCAGGGTCCTGGGATCGAGTCCCACATCGGGCTCCTTGCTTAGCGGGGAGCCTGCTTCTCCCTCTGCCTGCCACTCCCCCTGCTTGTACTCTCCCTCTCTCTCTCTCTCTCTGGCAAATAATATAATCTTTAAAAACAAAAAACTTATGAAACTCAACAACCAAAGAACAAATAATCCAGTCAAGAAATGGGCAGAAGACATGAACAGACATTTCTCCAAAGAAGACATACAAATGGCTGACAGACACATGAAAAAATTCTCATCACTCATCATCAGGGAAACACAAATCAAAACCAAAATGGGATACCACCTCACACCTGTCAGAATGGCTAAAATGAACAACTCAGAAAACAACAGATGTTGGCAAGGATGTGAAGAAAGGGGAACCCTCTTACACTGTTGATGGGAAAGAAAACTGTGCAGCCACCCTGGAAAACAGTATGGAGGATCCTCAAAAAGTTAAAAATAGAACTACCCTACAACCCAGCAATTACACTACTAGGTATTTATCCAAAGGATATAAAAATAGGGGCACCTAGGCGGCTCACTTGTTAAAGCATCTGCCTTTGGCTCAGGTCACGATCTCAGGGTCCTGGAATCGAGCCCCGCATTGGGCTCCCTGCTCAGTGGGAAGCCTGCTTCTCCCTCTCCCACTCCCCCTGCTTGTGTTCCCTCTCTCACTATCTCTCTCTCTCTCCATCAAATTAATAAATAAAAATCTTAAAGATAAAAAAAATAGTGACTTGAAGGGGCACATGCACCCCAATTACTTATAGCTGCACTACCCACAATAGCAAAATATGGATAAAGAAGATGTGGTGTATATATACAATGGAATATTACTCAGTCATCAAAAAGAATGAAATCTTGCCATCTGCAACAATGTGGATGGAACTAGAGCGTTTTATGTTAAGTGAAATAAGTCAGAGAAAAACAAATACTGTATGATTTCACTCATATGTGGAATTTAAGAAACAAAACATGAACATAGGGGAAGGGAAGGAAAAATAAAATAAGATCAAAACAGAGAGGGAGGCAAACCATAAGAGACTCTTAAATATAGGGAACAAACTGAGGGTTGCTGGAGGGAAGGTACCTGGAGGTATGGGGTAATTGGGTGATGGGCATTAAGGAGGAGACTGTCCTTTTTGATGCAATGAGCACTGGATGTTACATTCAACTGATGAATCACTAAATTCTATCCCTGAAACTAGTAATACACTACATACGAACTAACTTGAATTTTTAAAAAGTCTTAAAAGAACAAAAAACAGATCCTAGAACTCAATCTCTTTCCTTCCTGCTGAGTTAATCTGTCAGAACCCTAGTGTGCTCTTCAACATTTTTACAAATGATTGATCTAGACAACAGAACTATTTCTAAGATGATGATATAAACATTTTAAAAAAAAAAGACTGTTCCACCACCTTAAGTAAGTACACACAGTAAAGAGCAATGGAATACTGGATAGATAGGTCTACTGTGTAGTCATTGACAATTACACAGGTCAATGAGTGCCTACCATATGGACAGCATGGTACAAGACACAAAGAATAAGACCCAGCTCCTATTTGCTCTGAAGAGGATTTATATGTAATAAATAACTTATTCTGATGCTTGAGATGTTTTCACCTACACCTGGCACCTGCTATTTCTACTCTTTTTTTATTACTAGGTATAATAAAAAGGGGGGAAAACATAGATAGGTCTATAAACCCTGAGTTAGAACCACTGAGTCCAGATATATTTTAGAATTCTTAATTTTTTGGATTCTACAGAGGAAATATAGGGCATGTATATACTTATTATGTATATACATAATATTCCTAGAGTGGTCTAAGGAAGAACCCTATATTTGTTTAGAAACATTAACAATCCTTTAGTGAATTATATAGTTAATATTCTAGGGATAATCAAAGTACAATAAATAGTAACTTGACAACTTACTATCAAATTAGTTTTTGTGAAAATCTAAAGAGTAAAATCTCTAGTTTTCAGGGGTTTGGGGATTTGGAATGGTGGACCTATTATCGCCAACTAAACATGAGGCTCAAAGTACATATAAATCTATCAAAATATAAAAAAAGTAAAATCTATCAAAAAATAAAAAAAGTAAAATCTACTATATACTTTTTAGGTTGTTACTGTAAAATATGTGATGGCCTTTGAACATACAGTAATTTATAGCCATGTGTTATTTCCCCACTACCACTTATATAATCTTAGGCAAATTTCTATCCTAAAGATAGTATAAGTAAAATAAAAATTAAGACAATTCTAATTTTCTGAGTAATTTATTTCAGTTTCTACCACCTGTTAGCAGCATAACACTAAATTCTGGGCCTATAAACAAAGCTCTACATAAAAAGATCTCCTTCTATCATTTACCACAGCTAAAAATACATAGGATGTCAAGCAAGATCCTGGGCTCAAACCCGAACAATTTGTTCAGAATTACAAGTTGATCTTTATGTTTACTATGGAAAATAGACTCACTCATGACTCACAGATATGTGGTTTAAGTTTATCTAAAAACCCAAAGAATGATCTCCTTTTATGATCCCAAAGAATTAAAGAGTAAATACCCTATTTAAGAACTTAGAAACGGGCGCCTGGGTGGCTCAGTTGGTTGAGCAACTGCCTTCGGCTCAGGTCTTGATCCTGGAGTCCTGGGATCGAGTTCCGCATCAGGCTCCCTGCTCGGCGGGGAGTCTGCTTCCCCCTCTGACCCTTCCCCTCTCATGCTCTCTGTCTCCCATTCTCTCTCTCAGATAAATAAATAAAATCTTTTAAAAAAAAAATTTTAAAAAAAACCTTAGAAACATGAGAAGTGTACAACTGAAACAGACCCGCTATTTGCAAAGGAACCCATTTTTCTATTTACACGTATATCAGCATGGATCTATATATTCATATACAGATCATGCCTCAGAATGTTAATTCATTTATTTGCAACTGTAAAGAGGAAATGAAGCCATCCTGATTATCATATACATGGTAACAAATATACAGCTTTGTTAGGTTGTTACAAAAGATGCATGAGTTTCAGGTCGCCTGACCCTAACTCCATTTTTCACATGAATTCTTTTTGGTTATGGTACAGTAGTTTTGAAGAACTTGAGGATTTTTAGGAACATACCTCATTATAACAGAAAGACCTATATACAAATTAGCTAAGAAAATCCTTTATAATATCCTAGTATTTTCAAATAGAGTAAATTATTTTTTGTCTTGGCAAGCCAAGAAATCATTATGTTCCATAAAGCTGCCCTTAATATTCCTGACACATTAACATTTTTCTTTTCCAAAACTACTACAACAACCTTGCTTATTAACATTATATTCAAACGTAGCCATCAAATTACTAACCTCCTGTATTCCAAGGCAAAGATAATAGATGCTGTCAGGTGCATAACTCTCTCCATTTGGGCGTCTGATCTCATTGACAAAATGGGCTAACCCATAGTTAAGCTCAGCTGTGGTGTGAGAGAGCAGATCCTCTTTTAACTTTACTGATTTAGCTAAAAAGAAAGAAAAATTGTTATTATTTACTCTTAAGATTAAGAAACTTTCTGAAATTGATTTATACTATATTAAGAATTTTAAAGTAAAACAAAAGTTATATTTAAATGTACTTAAAATACTGTCAGCTATACATTTATGTTTTTTTAAAAGTAAAGGTAGTTAATAACAAAAATCATGATTTGAAATACGATGCAAGAAGAAACAAAATCAGAACACTTACGAGATTTTAGCTCATCTAATACCAGAAGATCTTCATCAAGTTGCCTAGTTTTGACCCAGTGTTTCCATGCATTTACACCATACGTATATTTGAAAGGAAAGGTGCATTCTGAATTGTCAGAACTATCATCATGAGACTGGTATCCTGATACAGCTTTTCTCTTGGCTCCCTATTAGTAAAACACCATTGTAAAATCTTTTTTTAAAAAAGCCTAAACTGTTTCATGACTTTATGTAAGTCATCTCTCAACAAATGTAAATCAAAAGAGAAATATATACGCTTAGAACTGATTGGTATTCCAGAATCTGAGAATAGTTACTTGAAATATATCTCCAGGAATGCCATATTTCTACATAAACCACTTTGTATAAAAAAATCATTTTAACTTCTGCTGTGACAGTCACTGATAAGAAAATAATTAAATGTAAGACATAATTAATAATCTGAAAAGGATTCTAAATATTAATGTAAGAGAGAAATTGAACTTCCCAGGATTTCCAATTTGTGGGGAATGACCACTCAGCTCCTTTCACTGTCATGATGGCATTATTTGCTGTATGAAAGTTTTAAATTTTGATGTAGTACACCTAATTCACCTATTTTTTCCTGCTATTTCTTATACTTTTGGTGTTATATCGAAGAACTATGCCTAACCCAAGGTAATAAAGATTTAGGCCTGTTTTAAGAGTTTCATAATTTTAGTTCTTATATTTAGGTCTGTTACTCATTTTTTAGTTAATTTTTATATGGCGTCAAACAGGAGTCCAACTTCATCCTACTGCGGGTACTCACTCCTTTTTCAGTTTTTTTCTTTCTTTGTGGGGAAATTTGTGAAAGTCATCCTTTTATTTTTTCTTTTGGTCTTGCTTTATATTGCAAATCAGAAATATATAAAGTTGTTGATAAAGTATTTTTAAAAATCACAACTGTTAATACATGTAGATTTGATCTACCTGAACAATTAAACCGTTCAGCATGTCTTTGCATGTGCTGACACGCTTAAAAAAGATCAAATATTATAAACTGTGTTATCTCAACCTCACAGATTAGTTTCATCAGAAATAATAGTGGAAAAAACAGATCCCTAGAAAACAGTCTCAATTCTTGTGAAAGAATTGTTTACTTTTTTTTAGCAACAATGTCAACCTTTTGTCAGGATAAAATTATAAAGGAAAATTAAATGGCAATAATATTCAACTCTTCTATAAAGTTACAAGTAAATCTAGACATTTTTATTACTTAGAAATGAAGTAATAAAGACTTTAACTCTTAAAGCCTTTTTAAATCTAGGGGAAAAAAGTCTTCCCATGGTCTCAGGCACAACTGTGGATCACTATTATCCTTGCTCCATACCTAAAGAGATACCGCTACACAGAGATCGTAGTTGAATGCAAAAATACTATTAATTTATACCTTTTTTTTAGATCGAGGTCTAGGCTGTTCCTCATATTCTTCTCCAAAAACAGGTGGTAATAAAAATTCATTTTCCATATCAAGCTCCTCAGCAGCTGGCAATCAAATCAGAAGAACTTTTATTTCCAAATATAACAGCACAAGTTTATATTACATAAACAAAGCCAACAAAGAACTAATCACAAAATATAACCAAGCACCTATTTATGAGGATAACCTATGTTGTAGGTGAGGGTGAAAAGAAAATGGTCTATGAGTTCTGATAAACCCTATGCAGACTCTTAAATAAAACACATGTATAATAAATAACAACATGAAACTTTCATGGAAATGTATAATATCAGAAAAACTATTACAACCTGAAATTCAATTCTAAGATCTAAATGATCTCAGTACAAATCTGTTTCAACATATCAAATCTGTCTCAAAATAAAATGCTTTACATTCTATTGGGCAGGTTTATTAGCCATCAGTAGATTAAGAAAATAATGAAAAACAGAACATATTTCCTTTACAACAAAAGACCTAAAAATAATTTTTCCTTTTGAAGATGAACTTAATTTTAAAAAGGTCCTATGAAAAAGTCAATATTTTATTTAATTTTTTAAAAAAGAAACAATCACTTCTTTATCCTTTACTCTATCTACAAAGTTTTCTATAATGAATTACTTTGAGAAAGTGTCTTTTCAGGCTCTAAGAAATTCTATTCAATTCAATCCTATGCCTCATTTCAGAAATTAACCGTTGAGTTTTGTTTGGGTAAAAAAAAAAAAAAAAAAAATATAAACAGTAAAGGCAAGAACACAAACATTAAATGATTAATGATCATAACTAAATTCCATAACTGTACTTCACACTTAAAGAATAAAGTAAGAGTACCTCTGGGGAAATCTATTTCGATATCCAAGTCTGGTTCATATGGTACATCAGGCATATTGGACTGTGTCTCTGGGTCAGAGTTCTTCAAGAGATCTGAACCAATTATGTCTGCTTCAATAACTACACCTGTAATCAATTCATAAGATCATTAGAAATCAAAATAGAAGACCTGAACAGCACCTATATTTAATCTGACAAAGGAAGTCATTTAATTGTAAATATAAAACAAGAATACTTATATTAATATGTCACAAAAGGAAAAGGTATATAATCTTGAAATGTAAACTATTATAAATTTTATAATTGTTAGATAATCATGAGGACACAGAAACTTAATCCTTTAGGTTTCTGACTGCCCCTTTTCAAAAAGTTAATAGGCATGCTTTGATAGTAAACCAACTCTGGTATGCAGAGTATCTCTTGTCAAAAATAAACTAATGAGGGTGGATAACTGCAATTTTCAATACTCTTTTTGAACTGTGACCTAGGTTTTCTATATCATTCAATTACAACTGCTTTCTAATGTTTTGATCAGTTGCTTTCAAACATTTTTATACTGCAACCCACAGTAAGATACACATTTTATCCATTTCAAGGTGGTGATAGGAGACAGAAAGACAAACATAGAGACACACACAGGAAACAAAGGTTTCACAAAACAGTTATCTTTTTGATGAGATTCACACTAACATTTTCCCATTCACTTCATTAAAAAACAAATAAAACCACTGGTTGCAACCCACTAAGTTAATTTGTAACAAAGTCCTCCACAAAAACTGTCACATTATGAAATACATAAAATTTTTAGTGTTTCTATTGTGCTCTAGGGTAATGGGAATCAGGCAGCTCATGGCTGAAAAAGGTCTCTGGGTGGTACCAGAGGAGTAAGGGTAGGAATAAATACTCTTAAGAGAATCATCTACAACATACTTATGCCATTTGGCAAACACTGCCCTAACAGAAGTTAGGATAAACCCTGGTTTAGATAATGCAAATTACTTTATTAAGTATAGCCAACAAAACAAAACTGGGGATAACCATAACAAAATAAATGTTTGGATCATTATTAAAGCCAACAAGTTATTTTTGTGTCTGAGCTAGTACATTAAAACAGGAATAATTCTGAGTTGATTTTACAAGTCAAATTCGATTACAATTAAAACAAGGACTGTACAAATTGTACAAAGTCCTGCTTAAAACTGGGCATGGGGTGACGCCTGGGTGGCTCAGTCGGTTAAGCGTCTGCCTTCGGCTCAGGTCATGATCCCATGGTCCTGGGATCGAGTCTCACATCGGGCTCCTTGGTGAGCAAGGAGCCTGCTTCTCCCTCTGCCTACCTCTGTCTCTCTCTCTCTGATAAATAAAATCTTTAAATATATATATATATATTAAAACTGGGCATGGCATAAGAGAGCATGTGGCTAGATAGAGTACGGATCTCTTCATACAAAAATACATTTTTGTTGCAATGCTCACCCACTCCCATTTCAAGGTGAAACATAATGATATGTCCTGCAACATACTATATTAATTATAACACTTACTGAAAACCAATGATAAACTTATTCACAAAGTGAAATATAGTGCAACTCACTGTTGATGTTGGCAGCTTCTGTTTTCCCCTCATCTTCAGTTATCATATCTGTCATTGTAAGCAGCTCTGCATCAAGAGGATCTGAAGAAACTTTGCTTTTCAGTTCCTCGACTGCTGCAGGGATCTTCTCACTGCTATCCAATGAGGCAGGCAGAAAAACAGGAACCGGCACCTAATTAACCAAAATATTTACTGTTAGGTTTACTCAACATTAGAAGATAATTTTCCGGGGGGTGCCTGGCTGGTACAATCAGTGGAGTGTGCAACTCTTGATCTTCAGATTGTAAGTTGGAGCACTACATTGGGTGTGGAGATCTCTTAAAAATAAAAATCTTAAAAAAAAAAAAAAAGGAGGGGGGCATGCCTGGGTGGCTCAGTCAGTTAAGCGTCTGCCTTCGGCTTAGGTCATGATCCCAGGGTCCTGGGATCGAGCCCCACATCGGGCTCTCTGCTCAGCAGGGAGCCTGCTTCTCCCTCTCCTGCCCTTCTCCCCTTCCCACCTGCTCTTCCTTGTGCTCTCTCTCTAATAAATAAATAAAGATAACTTCCCAAATTAAAAATTATTCTAACACATGATCTTCTTTATAATACTTTGGAAAAAACACATACCAAAACTAAGATGTCAATTTTAACAACGAAAGCGCAGAGTATAAGCAGCTACTTTTTGAAATAAAAATTAAAGAAAAATAATTTTTGAGATACCTCTGTCCCCAGGGTACTATGATAGCCAAGCCCTGGCATAGTGTCGTTACTGCAAGTGATTTAGGACAAAATAATGTAATCATAATTCATATGAAATTCTATTCCGTGTTTAAGTTTTAAAACTTACAACTTCACAAATATTTTTCTCTAAAATGAACTCAAACATAAGACACTATATATATATATATATATATATATGCATAAAGCAGACACAGACATTTGCTAAACTTCACCTTTAAGGATGAACATATACTTGATTAAACACAAAGCAAACACTGACAGATTCAACCAAACCTAAGTTAACTGATGAAGGCAAAGACTCAACCCTGTTTTACTAGCTTCACTACATTGTTCTCCCACCTAATGCCTGATAAACCTCAAAATGAAAACAAAAAACAAACAAACAAAAAAACTTAAAATCCGACTTACAGGAACAGGAACCGTAGTAGGAACAGGAATATTCTGACTGTACATGTGCATCGGTACTGGGATATACACAGGCACAGGGATAGGCACTGGAACGTATTCTGTCTTCCAATTATCATCTAAAAATACAAAATGTGTTTAAGGAGCAATGTTAAGTAACATTTACACATAGTTACTCAATGTTAAATTTGGTAACAAAGAAAAATTTAAGTGCCTCATTTCCCTTTTAAAAGAAATTCCTGGGGGTGCCTGGGTGGCTCAGTCAGTTAAGCATCTGCCTTTGGCTTAGGTCATGATCCCAGCTCAGGTCATGATCCCAGCTCAGGTCATGATCCCGGCTCAGGTCATGATCCCGGAGTCCTGGGATCTGGGATCGAGCCCCAAGTCAGGCTCCCTGCTCAGCGGGGAGCCTGCTTCTCCCTCTCCCTCTGCTGCTCCCCCTGCTGTGCTCTCTCTCTCTCAAATAAATAAATAAAATCTTAAAAAAAAGAAAGAAAAGAAAACAAATTCCCTGTTTTCACAAAATTAGGTAAGGTAAAAACAAAACTAAATACAGTAACTGTTTTAATAAAGACAGAAAAATAGAATTTAGGCCTTTTTTTTTTAATACAAAGAAAACATCCCTTAAAAACATTATATAGTTCCAGGTATCCTATCAGATTCCCCTCACATCCCCTGCATAAAGATTTATCTAATCAAACAATTAGAATACATTTAAATTTCATAAAAATATATAATTGAATGATATCATCTCATTCTGACAAGGAAACAGAACTGTTAACATTATAGGTCACATTTACAGAGATGATTTTCTCAGAGGGATTACGGTAACTTTAGTGAATCTTAGCCCCAAGGAAATTTTTGATACAGCATTTTTTCACCTGTGACATAATTTATATTCTGAGCCTTTAACAGAGATTGATTTTCATTAATTATTTTAAATAAAATGCTGTATTCTCAAGGTAATGTCTAAATGTAGATAAGCAAAATCAACAGAAAATGACAAAGTGACCAAAACAAATACATTCCATAGCCTATTATTTGAGAAAAGCATGAATTTCAGTAAGTGAGGTATTAAGTATAGGGAAGTATGTAAGTCAAATTTTCCTAAGTTACCTGTCTGACAAGATTTGGTCTGCATGTGAGGTTTACAATAAGTAGCTTTCGTCATTGTTAAAGGTTTGCAAAGAACGGCTTTGTTCTTCATCTCTTTGTTAGGTGTTGGAGAAGGGGGTGGTGCTGAACCCTACAGAGGAAGCAAAGAGCAACATTTTATTTTTGCCTCTAATTTTTATTACTTCCTGGTGTTAATGAATATCTGGTTTCTAGATCATGTGGAGGGAACACATAAAAGTTTAAGAATATAACCAAATTATGTTATTATTACTATGTTTACCATAGTCTTAATCTGAAAGGATCAATGTGAATCTGTCCTAACTACTGACAAAGCAGGAGAAATCATTCATTCTACAGAACTGTGTGACCTCAATGGATATTTTTTAAAAAACATAAAAAGACAATTTTTACTTTTAGGTAAAAAACAGAAGATTGTTAGCCTGAATTTTGAAAATAATTAGGTTCTTTTAAATTTATTTGAGAAAGATTCTTAGTTATTATGGCCACCTGATACACACTAGTTCTCTCTACTGGATAAACAGCTTATATATGTTACTAAATTTTAAAAGATAAAAAAAAAATGATGAAAAGAATTACCATATTATCAAACTTCAAACTATTTTTTATATCCCAGCAATTGCAATTTCAGAAACCTGCCCTAGATAATAGTCTCTCAAATGTTTTTACCATGTTCACTGTAGCATTATTTGCAATTGAGAACACCCCGCCCCTCCCGGGCATAACACACACACACACACACACACATACACACATACACAATCTAAAAAAAGCTAAAGATCTGTCCAGAAGGGACTAAACATAGGTGCTCTCCATATATTGATATAGGAAAAAAGGTAGAGAATACAGAATATTTGAGGTACTTAACTTCTAGACAGTCACCATGAATACTTAAGTAGTGAATACAGAACCATAACTCCAAAAGGAAATACAACGTTAGGTTCCTACAAGCCTTTGGTCACAAGATTTTCATCAACAGATCAATACATAACAGTGTTTCTATTGAAACACACTTGATTTCATATATATTTCTTACAAATAATTATACTCTGTGTTTCTTTATATCATGATTACAGCATTTTTATGTACTGTAGTATACTATGATTATTAACACTTTCACTCAGATGTGTACACTCCTGCATAGTACAGATACAGTACACATATACTATATGGTACTCATACTCAGTCCTGTTAACACATACTGTATATTGTACACTAATGTAAATAAAGTCCTGGAAAAAAAACCAAAGAGTAAACATGGAACATTTTATAAAAATATTAACATCTTACTCTTAGTGGACATGCAGGATGTACAATGGGGCAATGCACTGTGTGGTTAAACCTCTCAACCTTTGGCGTGCCCATAAAAACCAAGGGAAAGGTTGATGGCAATTATTCTGCAGAAGAGGAAGAAGTCGGTGACTTGGTGAGGGAAGAAGAGGGTGACATCTGGCAGTTCTACCTCAAGAGTTTGGCTCTTGTAATTTCTTGACAATGTCAGCACTTTTCCCTCCCAAACTGGCTTCAAAAAAAGAAGTCAGCCTGTCTGCTTGGCTTTTCACCTCAAATCTTTTAAAGCATCTTTACATGAGGGGCAACCACAGTGGTGCTTAAATTGCAGCTTTGTTCAGCATAGGGTCATATTCTTCCATGTCACTGACAATTCTTCCAAAGGCAGAATTCCATTCCAATATTTTGGCCATTCTTAGGAGTCTTGGGCTGACTTTCATCACTGAATCTGATGCCTTGTTTTGCCATCTTGCCAAGGTCTTCACTGGTAGGCTCTACTGCCTTCTCTACCAAACTTCCTCCATATCGTCCTGCACGTCCCCAAAGCCTTCTTCACTTACTTGGTGCAATACACATTACGTTTTTAACACTTTTTTTTTTTCCTGTGACACCTTCAAAAACTTTGAAATTTTTCACAGTGTGGTCAAACATTTTCCCAATTATTCATGGTAGCTTGCTTGATGCTGTCCTAAGCTGTGCCAACATAATAATGCTGCGTATGGTAACTAACTTCCAATAATCAGGGTGGTTTCCTTGTTGGTGTTGAGAGCCTTGAAAGCTTTCTCATGAAGTAGGTCTTGAAACTTTAATTACGCCCTAATTGAGGGGCTGGATGAGAGAGAGAGTGTTTGGGGGCATGAAAGGAACTACACTGAGATAGGCATTTTTGAGTTCTTCAAGACAATGGAAATCATCCAGTAATAAAACCTCAAAAAACCTCAAATGCAAGGTTTTCATTCTGGAGACAATGTTCAACTTCTAGGATGAAGCAGCTGGGAGAACCAATCACAGAATATTTTAGATACCATTCATGCTTTTTTTTGTTCCACCTCTAATGGACTGGCATATAGCTCAGTTTTTTCCCTGGATTTTTCATGGATTTTGGGCTCTATGCACCAAGGGGGGATTGAGGTTATCCTTGGCATTGGCACACAACAGCAAGGTTGCATGGTTTCTAAACTATTTAAAGTCAGGGGCTTTGAAGACCACTTGTACCACATACATTCATTTGCCACTGACCTTGTGAAAGCAAGCCAGTCCCATCAGTGTTGAAAATCTGTTTAACTGTATATCCCTTCTTCCTGTGTTAACACTTGGCTGGTATTCTCCCAAAGCATCCTGGTCCTGATCTGCAGAAATCACCTCGCATGCAAGTTTAACATTTTCCATACCATTTTGCTTGAAATGTGAGCTAGCCAGCAGTAGGCAAGAAGGGTTTAACATTTTCCTGAGCCTGTGTAACATGCTCTATGTAAGCTGAAAACCTCACAACAATGCTGTTTCACTTTTTTTTTTAATTAGTCCTAAGTCCATGAATCCATAAATATAATCACTCTTCCTTCTTTTCCATAGCTTCACCATGTACTATAGATTTTACTTCAGTACTCAGAGTTGCCTCATCTACAGACTGGTGAATTTCTTATTCCTTTCTCTAAGTGTACCATATTGTTGATTCATGAACATTAAACTCACTGCCAACTGAATGAAGCTTACCTAATACACATCATTTCCTCCATAAGGCACAGAGCAGCCTTCCTGTGCTTAGGAACACTAGATATGGCTTTTTAATACTACTCTTGGGGGATCTTTTATAAAGCAAAATCACCAACAAAAAGGACAAAATATAAAAAAGGTGGTACTAATTGACTATGAAAAGGACACCTGCTTATAGGATGAAGTGAGACAAGAAGGGAAAGCCTTGCCTTGTTCCACCTCAGCAGGAAGATGCACCTCAGGAGACTCATGTTTTTCACCAATCTGCACCATGTCTGCAAATTTCTTTGAAATTGCCATGGGTATTGATTTAGGGGCTACCATTTAGAGAATAGGCAAATTTGCAAATATGAATGATGATCAATTGTACTTAAAGCACTTACTGTTTAATAAATTTATCTGTGCATATTTAAAGGTGTAGAAAGATACAAATTTTTTGAAAGACTGTTTCAGGTAGATATCTCACGAGTTACAAATAATGCATATGGCCAAGGAGATGGTACTATTCTAGATTCATCAGGATTTCAAACCACATTATTAATCAGCTAAGAAAAAGAGCTACAAACAAGGAGTTAGGGAATTTAGTCCTAAAATTACTGCTGTGTAACATCAGGCAAGTGACTCAGTCTCTTGTGGCTCAATTTCCTCAACTGTAAAATGGGCAGAATAATATAACAAATAGGTATTGAGTATCTACTACATACCAAGACTAGGTAAGCCTGGTCCAAGCTGGAAAATACCCTAGAATCCCCACATAAGAACAAGGGGTCCAAAATCATACATTTTGTAGATTACTCAAGGTTTTACCTCCTGTCATTTAGAAACATTACATCATGTCAAATAAACTATGCCACCTAGTGAAGACCTACACTTGATAATGCTTCTTACTTTTCTGCTTCTCAACAAGCAAGATCTACTTCTATTTATAATGAATACTGAAGGAGGACCCAAAATAAAATTATAATGACAAAAGCTACCATCTGTTCAGTATTTGCTTCATGCCAGACACTATGTGCTACAGATAATATATACCCCCTAAAATTCATATGTTGAAATCTAATACCCAATGTGATGGTATCTGAAGGTGTGGCCATTAGATGGGGATTATATTATGACAGCAGAGGCCTCATGAACGGGATTAATACCCTCATTAAGCAATCCTAGAGATGCCTTACCCCTTTCCACCATATGAAGATACAGTGAAAAGATGGCTATTTATAAACCTGGAAGCAGGCCCTCACCAGACACTGTTATCCGCTAGCAACTTGATTTTAGACTTCCTAGCCTCCAGAACTGTGAGAAATAATTCCTGTTGTTTGTAAGCCACCTCACTTATGGTATTGCTATAGCAGCTCAAATGGACAAAGACATTACATAAAGCACCAAATTTACATAACTCATGAAATGAGTTATTTAATTCTCCTAACACTACAAGAGGTAGGCCTTTTAATCACTCCCACTTTATTTTCTCATCTGAAAACTAAGGCTCGGAAGTTACACAACCTGGGAAAGATGACAGAGCTAAAAGTTCTGAGGTCAGGATTCAAGTAAATTAACCTAACACCAAAGCCTATGTTCTTAACTACTATACATACTGCCTTTATGAGGTCTGGTACAGAGCAGCTACTATGTATTTAATGCTTACTATGTGATAACCCTGAAGTAGGTACTATCTTCATCACCATTTTTCAAACAAGAAATTCACACCAAGAACTTGTGTAAAGGGACTTGTCCAAAATTATACAGCTAAGCTCTCACCCTTTGAAGTTTATGGGTAGGGAATTAAAAGACTTCAAAAGCTTACAAAGAAAAGATGGGAAAGGGCTTTTATAAGACAAAAGGCAACAATTGCAGTGGCACATTGATTTATCCTTCCCTAGACCCTTCTGGCTGTCATATAATGTGGTTCAAGTGCTAGGAGAGGAAGAAAGTATCTGATATTATGCTGGTAGAAGGTGGGCCTTAAAGCCTTGGTCAAAAGCTTACATATTTGAAACAAGGTTGGAAGTTGCCTTATGGCTACAAAGTGAAAATATGGAGTGACCATCTTTATATCCTCATCATGGATAAAAGTGCCTGGTATTAAAATGAGATGATTCAGCTGAGTATTTTGATGTATTTCTGAATTATTTGATTTTAAATGTAATTCCATAAGGGGGGGGATGACATATAGGGGAGTAAAGCAAGGGAGAAAGCACTCTTACTTTCTTAGGATTCTTAACTACTAACATCAAAAGCAAAAACTGAACAGAATAATGTAAAATCACTAATTTTTCAACTTTGTCATTGATCCTAAATTGTGGTTACATATTAAAATCACTTGAAGAACTTTCCAAAAACACAATTTCTGAGTTGGGGGCTAGGCATTGGAAAGTTCTGGAAACTCCCCAGGTGATCCAAATGTGTAGCCAGATCTAAAAACCATTGATTTATTCTTTCTTACCAGGTCAAAAACTCAGAGACTTAATATAATGCCAATAAATGACTCCTATAGAGCTTCCCTTGGATACGGATGCCAGGAATACCAATATTCCAATACTGGTGATTATTGTTACTCAGCATACAAGAGGGCAGGCTCACTGTGCTTCAAAGTATAGCAAAACATTGCTTCTTCTCTTTATTCGTTACATACAAATGGACACTTTCAACTTATAAAAAGTCTTAAAATGCTAACATAAAAGCAGAATTTGATGTATTACACCAAAGACTAAAGAAAAAAATCCACAGGACACATTATGGAAATATTTCTCATATTTAAAAACTTGTGGGGCGCCTGGGTGGCTCAGTCGTTAAGCGTCTGCCTTGGGCTCAAGGTCATGATCCCAGGGTCCTGGGATCGAGCCCCGCATAGGGCTCTCCGCTCCTCGGGAAGCCTGCTTCTCCCTCTCCCACTCCCCTTGCTTGTGTTCCCTCTCTCGCTGTGTCTCTCTCTGTCAAATAAATAAATAAAATCTTTAAAAATAAAATAAAATAAAAACTTGTAAGTCCTGGCCCCCAAAACAGACCTTCAGATACCTATTTGAGAAACATAAACTCAAAGCCATTAATAATCTGGCCCAGCCTATCCTTTTACCTCATTTTCCATGATTCCACCACAGGTGCCCCTGAAGTTTGGCCCTAATGAATAGTTATGCATGTCCTTAGCACATTCCTCCTACTTTTCATCACTGTCTATCTGGCAACCTTCTACTCAACTGTTCTAAAGCTTTTTCACAGCCACCAGGAACAAATACAATAATTCAGTCAATCATTTCAAACATAGTATTGCTACTGCCTTAAAGATTATGGGTACTTTGAGGCACCTGGGTGGCTCAGTTGGTTGACTGTCTGACTTCGGCTCAGGTCATGATCTCAGGGTCCTGGATTCAAGCCCCATGTGTCAAATGAGTGGGGAGTCTGCTTGTCCCTCTACCCTCACCCCCAATTGTGCTCATGCTCACTCAATCTCTCTCTCAAATGAATAAATAAAATCTTAAAAAAAAAAAAAAAGATTATGGTTACTTCAACTCAAATACCATTTATATGTCTATCTCCACCAATATGGGTAGAAGCCATAATTAATTCACCTTTATATTCCTTAGCATATATGAAAGTATCGGTTTTATTTACCTAAATACTTCAACTGTCCCAAGAGAGGAAAGTAAAAATCTTTTATTATGATCAGATTAAATTGGACTATATATTTATGCCCACATTATAAAAATCAATATTTAGCACTTTACTTAAGCAATACTTACTGTCATTTTGGTTCGGGACGTCTGACAACCCTGATCTAAAAACAAACAAATTTAAAATAAGACAAATATCACTTTCTTCAGAATTTTCTAAATCTGTATTTCTCATTAAATGTTACTGATTTTTTAAAATAGTTAATGAAGAAAACGTTGTAAGCTATTTCAAGTAAAAAGTATCAAATTTGAGAGCTGAAATACAAAGCTAAATAAGTGGAATTAACCCTTTTCCCATTTTGTCCTCTCAGAAAATATTCATTGCTTTGGGTTCAATACTGTGTTCTTATGCTTAACTCTTAAATAAGTCACAACTTCTAAAGGGTTTTCATTGTTCCTCCCAACCTACTCCCAGCACATACAATTTCCTAAAACCGGTCTTCATTTAAAATTGCCATTTTTTTTCAACTAGCACTAAATTTTTAAAAGAGAATAAAAAACAATACACCTACAGAAATATCATACAGGGCACCTCCACCCAGACAAAATGGACTATGCGTTATCCAAAATCAACTATTCATTATCATTAGTTTGAATACAGATCTAAGAAACTAAACACTGCTATACAAGTTTTTCAAGTTACTACCTAAATTATTACATACCATAATGTAAGTTTTCAGGTCCTTTCTGAGTTGTCATGTTGGGCTCGTTTTGCTGACAGTAGAAACGTAGTAAGCAGTGTTGATCACAGAAATGTTTCATTTCTCCACGCCACTGCACTCTCTCTTTAAGCGTTCCTTGAGATTTACAACAGTCACACCTTGCAGCCTTAATAAAAAAAGGAAGGCATCAGACATTTCAAATTAAAAAAATTTAAAAACTCAGACATGTACTTTAAAAGATTTATAAAAGTTTATCAGTGATTATTGCCAAATATAAAGCAATTTCTGATAAAAAATATAAATCATAAACATACAGTAAAAATCCACAATAAAAGTGAAAAAAATGTAGCAAAATTTACCTAATTGTCAAAATCCCTTTCTATACTTACCAGCAGTTAAAGACCAGCATTACAAAGATAGGATACCAAAAAAAAGTGAACACTAATAGACCAAATTGGACAATATATTTTAATATTTTAAAATAATCTTGAGGACCCTAATGATATAGTGGTAGAAGTTTCCTACAATCAGATTACACTGAAAATCTCTGATTAATAAACAGATTTCCTGTGTTCAACTGATAGCTCAAGAAAATCAATTTAAAGAAGTTGTATAAGACCAGAAAAATTCTGAAGCAAGCTCTTATGAGAAAATCATGGATGTTAAGTTGAAGTATTTTCAACAGTTTAATAAATTTAAAGAGCTTTATTAAATATGCTGATTTAAGTATTAACAAGGACTTTAAGTTCATGTTTTAAAACACTCAAATCTTTAATTAAAAAAGCTATATTTTAGGACAACAATCAGCCCCAACTAGTAAAATTAATACATAAAACATTAAACCTTATAATGGTGAATCCATAATCCAGGGACAGATTTTCATTTTTTAGTGAACCCATTTCCCCTAAATTTTGCCCATTTTCACTATTTCTTAACAACTTGATCAATGAGTGGACCAAAAGATATGAATGATTAATTCCAAATACAGTTCTTTTCATAATTGTTTGATCCAGTTAGAGTAGAAATAAATTACCATATTTTTTAAATTACCCTTTGGTTTAACTAACAACTTAGAAGTTTTGATAAAGCAATACACATTACGTTCATAATAATCATGTAGCTTTTCCTCATTACCTAAATAATCTATAGTTCTATACTGTGGGTTTTGAAACCTCTCACTTTATTTCTCAATAGGAGTTCTATGCATAAATACCCTGTCAAAATTCCTAGGCAGGAATACTAACAAATGATTGTGCTGATAAACAGGTCTTATATAACAAACATACCCCAAGGTTAGAACACAGGCTCTTTTTTTTCTCCAGGTCAGGTATTTCTCCTGCTGAATAAATGTTAAATGAATGAAGATTTGTAGTATAAATTATGACTACTAAGTGATGCCAAAATCACATCTCTTGTCCAAAAACTGTGAGCTCAAATTTTATATTGCCAGTAATATTATGTGGTAACTTCAGTAACATTAGCACTTATTATCAACTAGGTCATATTTTACTCAATAATGAAAAAGGTCCCTGGTCACCACCCAAAAACTGTTCTTTAAAATAACCTTTAAGTATTCAAAGTTTCAACGTTTAGTTCCCTTTTTATACTTTATACCCAAGACAAAGCACAAAGGAAGAAATCAAAAGCTTAACATTCTAATTATTGAGTCTAAACAGTACAAAAACATAGCAAAAGTGAAGTTGTAGCCTGACTACCTCTCATTCACTGAGAACCTGAAAAATAAAAGCCGGGCATATTATATCTACTCTCTACAATCCTCACCACAGTACTGGAAATGAAGTAACTTGTCTAAGGCCAAACATTAAAATGCAGAGACAGGATTCCAAGCAGACAATCCAAATCAAAAACTGGGCTTTATTTAGTGTATCAAGTTATAAAGACAATGGAAAGACAAAATGAGTTAATATAAATAACTAGAGAATAAAAATCCTAATAAAGGTAAAACGCTGCAAGAAGGTTCTCAATGTAACATCTAAAACCCAAATCAATTTGTATAAAATGTATTCAAATCACTACATATACTATGCTAATTCTTAAAATACTTCTATTTACACAAAAATTTAGAAGGTCAAAGCACATTCTCCTCAAAGAATCTGAACAATGAAATCACTTCATTATTTTATAATTATAGACATTTGGATTTTGTAGTAACAATATTTGAAGCTTTCTTCCAGAAGGTTCAAAACAAATTTAGATGATTTCTCTGTACCCGAGGACCAAAATTAATGCCAATTAGCAAATGGAAATAAAATATGTACATATTTTTTCAGAATGGAAGGATAGTAACAATACTCAATACTAAATCCAAGTTCAATGCCATAATCAAAGTTGCAGAAGTTGTGAACCTCTTTTCCATTTGGTTTTTTCTTTTATAGCCACTCATGCAAATTCTGGGTAAAGTTTGGAACTGAGCTTAAAATACAATGGCTAATTGGAAAACATTGTTAAAAATGACCATGATTCCTTACGAAAACTACTTCCTTCCAACCATAGGAGAGAACTCTTAGAAAAGCTTAACATTTCTACAGCATAACAACCGAAGTACAGGGCGCCTGGGTGGCTCAGTCAGTTGAGCATCTGACTCTTGGTTTCAGCTCAGGTGGTGATCTCATGGGCTCAGGTGATCTCATGGGTCATGGTATCCCCCCAGATGAACTCCGCAATTGGGGCAGAGTCTGCTGGAGCTTCTCTCCCTCTGCCCCTAAATCCCCACCCCGACTGCGCACACACTCTGTCTCATAAATAAATCTTAAAAAAAAAAAAGGAAGAAGAACTGAAGTATAACTTAAGTTGCTGGTTTCAAAAATACCACTTCAGGGAGCCTGGGTGGCTCAGTCGTTAAGCGTCTGCCTTCGACTCAGGTCGTGGTCCCAGGATCCTGGAATCGAGCCCCGCATCCAGCTCCCTGCTCAGCGAGGAGCCTGCTTCTCCCTCTCCCACTCCCCCTGCTTGTGTTCCCTCACTTGCTTTGTCTCTCTCTGTCAAATAAATAAAATCTTTAAAAAATAAATAAATAAATAATACAATTTCATCATCTACTTAGTGGTCTTCCTGTCACTATGGAAAATCAGGGATTGTCTGTTATGGGGGGGAGGGGTGGAGTGGATTAACAGTCACCAGTTCAAAAAACCTAAATAATATGCGGGTACTAAATTCTTAATTCAAAAATCTTAATCCAGCATCTCAGCCAATACAGGAATCTCTCTTTCAATAATTGATAATAGGTCATTCAGCCTATACTGATGCAGTCCCTTATTATTTGGCAGTTTCAAATTCTCACTTTTGGTTGATATATATACATCCTTGTAACTTGCCCATCTACTTGTTTCCCATTTCACCAATCAGACCTAATTTTGAGGAGGGGAATTCATGAATATGAATGAAATAGGGGATTTTACAGTCATTTAAAAAATAATTATTTATGACTTCCTACTAAGTACAGTTATTCACTAAAAAAAAAGGGAAAAAAAATGCTGTGATAAAAGGGTAGGTGATTGAAGGCAACGCATTCAAGTGATAGGAAATCTTCAGTTACCAAAAAGCACATTTAAAGCAAGAATATTAGATATTCCCTTTCTAAAATTATTTCAAAAACAAAGAATAATTTTTTAAAATAAATATTTCTAGCAAATTTTTTACAAAAAAAGAGAAAATTTAAAAACCCAGTATTTTTTATTCAACTACCCTTTTATGACTAAGATTTACTAAAACATAAGTATTAATTTGATTAAACCCCATAAATCATATTTTTATACCATTACAGGGCATTTACATTAAAGAATGCTGCCATTCACTACTGGCTTGTACAGCAAATCAAAACCCGTGTTAAAAAACTATAATTTGTAGCAATAACATTCAAGAAAAGATTATTAGTTCTACAAAGAATTACTGTGAAGTATTCTGGAAAACAGTAGGTCTTTTGAATTAACTTCACATTATCAAACACCTAGCTATTATTCCATTACAGTACTAACCCCTTTTTCTCCTAAAATTTCAAACTTACAGAGATCAAAACATCTCTCCTCCCACCTGCTTTCACATTATGCTGGAAACATTTATTTATCTACTTCCTTCTAAAGAACAATTTGGGAGAAGAAAAAAACGTTAACTTTACCTCTCAACATTTTCTGGTTGCATGATTTCAACAGATTTTGTATTCCAATTTAGAAGAGACAGTATTTAATAAATCTCTATTTAAATCCAAATGCAAACCATTATACAAACCAAAAAACACAGATCATTCAAAACATCTTGTCAAGTAAAAGAAACAAAAGCCAAAATTTTTAAAGTATACTTATAAATATTTAAATTTAATTTAAATAAATAAAAATGTAAAGTTATTTATACTATAGATAGTCTATGAACTTGAGGCACAAAGATAAGAAGGTGGAAAATACAATGTATGTGCTCCTCTGGTTAGGAAGCAAATGCTCATGACTAAAGGTGAAGTTAACAAACTAGACTGGCTACCTGTTGTTTTTAAAGTTGCTTTTAAAGTTTCCTTTTAAAAAATTGTTTTTCTAATAAAAGCTGGACTGACTGTTAAGTGTCACATTTATAATGAACTAAAATCTAAAACTTGAGTTCTTAAATTTAAAAAGTGGAAGAGGAAAGGTCAAAAAAAAATCGTAATTTGGTTTGGGACTCAACTTACTACATTTTCAAGATGATATCAGGATGGTAGCAGTGAACAGGAGAGACTCATGAGAGGTATAAGAAAATAAAATTTGACACACAGAACAAAGTTATTCCTTGATTTAGTGTTGGTTGCCACCACAGAGAAGCCAATGATGAATAAGGAGGGCAACTCTTCATCTCAAAGCTGGTATTCCTATTGATCATAGAAAAATCATCATTACTTGCTTTACAAATCCCTACCATTATGATAAAATGATATAACCTTTATTCCTCAGGTTAGTACAGTAAAAATGTATGTAATATATGTATGTAAAATGTTAGTAAAATGTATGTAAAAATGTTAGTAATGTAAAAATGCTATTGTGCATATTACACAAACATTTGTTGGGTTTAATATAAGACAAGGAATAACAATAAAAATGTGTTTAATGTACAAAATATTGACTTTACACCAACAGATAATTACAACTGGTTATTTAACTAACATGTTGTTATATATCCTGAAATGCACTGCCTCACCAAAATTTCATCATTAAACATTGCATAAAAACATTAGACACAATTATCCTTTAAAATAAATAGCAAAATGGAACAAATGGCAGTATCTAGAGTAATATGGTCTTTTGCCAAAGAACACTTCTTTGCTTCCCCCAAAAAGAACAAACAAAAAAACAAAAAGACTTCTCTATTTTAAGTACTATAAAAGAAAACAAGAAGAAATCATTCAAAGAAAGAAGCCAAACAGAAGTACATTTAGTGTTCTGTGGATAAAAAAACAAAATCCTCCAAAAAGGATTTTAAAATATTAAAGGTCTGGATTCACAATTACACAATTAGGCAGAAATTTGCACAATAAAATGACAGAGAAATCATATTTATCATATGGTAACAGTTTTTGTCTCTCAAACTATAAAATAAACGATCAAAAGGGTAACCAAAAGGAAGAATAAAATGGAATTTTCCCATCTTTATAATGTAGCCACTAAATACCTTTGCTGTTTTGAATCCAAAACAAATTTTCAAAAATAAAACCTCCCAAACAGGGGAGAATGTTCATATGTGTTAAACAAAACTGAGCTTTTAAATAAGCTATTAAAGTAACATTTTGAGTGATTTCTCAAAATTGCTACTGTCTTTAATAGAACAACAGGTTAGATTAGATTAAAACAAATGTTAGAGGATGTTAGTATGTTTGTCCTGTGTGTTTCTAAAATTTGAACCTTAATTTTAAGATTTTTTAAATTTTTAAATTATTTTAGAGACCGGGAGCTTGAGCGGGGGAGGGGCAGAAGGAAAGGGAAAGAGAGAATCTCAAGCAGACTCCAAGCCAAGCTTGGAGCCTCATGACCCTGAGATCCTGACCAGAGCTGAAATCAAGAGTTGGATGCTTAACCAACTGAGCCACCCAGGCGCCCCTAATTGTAAGACAAATTAGTCAGAAGCAACAGTAAAATAATGAAGTAATTTTAAAATTGCACCAAAACTCTTAGCCTCCACAACCTCTTTCAACTTGGAAAGCATCTTCTTTTAATTTAATAAATGTTACTTGATATGTGGAGCTGTAAACATTCAAGAACTACACCAAGAATTCTTGTAATTTTCCTAAATAATATTAGCACTAATCACTTTCATTAAGTGAACTAAATAAATAATATTCTACATATTTCAACCATTTTACCCTTTGTTTCTTTTAGCAATATTTCACAGTTTTGAAGTTATGATGATGTCGTCTTCACATGTTTTAGAAGTACAACGATAATGAAGTTTTAACATTGAGATGATTTTCCATGTTATGGACATATGAACTAATAACTTTTTCTTGGGTAATATCTGACCAAACAAAGCCCAGATTTACACTCATTTTTCTTATCTAGGAAAAAACCAACACAATGGACAAAAAAGTGGTTTATCTTTTCTAGAAGTAGATTATAATAAGACAACCACACACACTTATTTACAGTTTCAAATTAAATATTTTTGGTCTCTATCCATATAGTCTTTTCAATCTGAAACTCTCCAAAGATCCACAATTATAAAGGTAAAAAAGAACAAAGTGTTTTAAAACACATCCGAAGTGTCTAAAACAATTACCTGCTAATGTTCAAAACTGATAAAATGGTCTATTTTCTATTTGGTGAAATAAAGACACACAAATTTTAGAGAAATAATCCATTTTGTTAAACTATATTGCTGAAAATAAAGATATATTCTAGTTTGGGGTAATAGCTAAGTTAGAAAACAAGTAAAAATGCTACTTCAAGTTGTACAAAAAACTTTCTGAAATGACAAAAATTTTAATGAATTCTATAATCTGGGCAGGGTTTAATGTATGTACATTTTTTAAATAAATAAGCTACCATATTTGTAATGATAGTAACTGCAATATTTTATTAAAGATTGGATAAAGCAGTTGCTATAATAAAAAATTTTAGTTACTCGCCTTGTAGTACCAATCCTGAAATTTTTTACAGCAGTCTTCACTACAGAAATCTCTCACGACACCATCAAGTTCTTTAGTTGCTCCCTTCTTACACAGTTGAGAGCAATAGTTGCAAGTAACACATCTCAATCCTAAACGTCGTGCAAAATCCTGTTTATACAATAGTTTGCAGCCTGAAAAATACAAGGTTTTAATATTAAAGCAAAAAAACATATCAAAAACTATTCTTTGAGGTGAGAAAGAGCTTATAAGTCAAACAGATCATTAGCTTTATGAAGTGTCTATAAGTTCACATATAAGTCCTCTTTTTCTGATCAAAACTGAATAATATAATCAACAACAACCTGTAAATACTGGAACAGAGCATGGAATATTTTATTAGATCTCATGTGCATTCAAATAATGCTCTAAGACTTTCCAATCTAGTAACATCTCATAACTATTTTGTTTGGGCTATTTAAATATAATCCTGCTGAAGTATCATAGAGTAACACACCGCAAATAGGCATTAGAGAAATCAAACAGGGTAGACTGTTGAGAAGCACTGAGTAAAACTTAAAGATGTTCTCAACTAAGCAGGCATTTTAGCCAAAATTTCTAGCCTTTCTTTTCTCTGACACCCTACATGGACCTTCAGGGAAGTAAAACTGGTTTATTGACTTGTTCAGAGAAAATGTTTTGTTATTCTTTTAATAAAATATTTTTATCTACTATATGAATGCATTATTTTAAGTGATTTTACATATCAACCTTAATCTCTACAATATCTCTATATGAATTAAATAAGTTTCCATACTTTTTACTCATACTGTGCCACACAGGAATGACCTTGCACTCATATCTACTGAAATCCTACCCACTCATTACTAAGGAGTTCAAATTACACCTCCTCTGCAAATTCTACTGAACCTAGTTTTAAATAATCTTTCCTATCTGTGAACTCAAACTGCAATTGTTTTCTATTGGTTTATTTGGCAATTATTTAAGTACTGTCCTATGACTTCTTTTCTGTTATCATGAACTATATTTAAAAACCTTTTTAATATTTTACCTTCATTAAAGCTTTATCTTTCTAATTAGATTTTGATGGTAGTACTAGGTATTACATGTTTTGTTATTTCGGCCAAGTTCCAGGAGAAAACTAGGTGCAGTTAGAGAAAGCACAAAATATATTACTAAACAGGAAAAAGACACATGTCCTTTTTAAGCTTTTACTGCCTAAAGATATAAGTCCCTCCAATTGAAAATTATACTCTTATATGTCAACTCTCTATTTGCTGCTACTTGTCTATTCATTTTAGTAAAATCCATATAATCTAAATAGTACAAGATCATGGATAGGTATGTCAGCCATCAACACCAATATATTCAGACTTATGAATCACTAAGATTCGCACTAAATAAAAATTCAGGTGTGGAGTTAAATTAATTCAGAATCAATCTTTTCAATGAAACACTATGTCACTTTTCATCACGGCTATGATCTTAACAGTAAACATGGTTACCTTTCTCATCAGGTGAAATGTACTCAACTAAACTTATAAAAAGAGGAATGCCTTGTTTTATAAGCAGTACCCTCTTACATACAAAACCTCATATGTGAAATGTATAATGTATCAGACGAAGGCACTGATGGAATGGACTGATAGATCTTTTGAGTTTTCGGTCATGCAATACTGCTGGCATTTAGGATTTTCCAACCTTTTTCTTGCTCCTCACCAGCAGCAAAAATCCATATAAAAAGTGGATGGGGGCCGGGGGGAACTAACTGGAAAATGACAGATGAGGATAGCAGATAGAAAAGCTGGGAGAGTTCAGTGCCTGGGGCTAAAGAAAGAATAGAAACTGAAAGCCAGCTTAGAGCAAGAATGTGACAGTTGGGGAAAAGTGATAATAACAAGAGCCCCAAACCCATAGTTACAATCCTGGTTCCTATCTCTGGAGAATTAGAATGAGAACAGGCATTTATTTCTATAATCAGCTGCCTGGTACCAGAGCAGCAAAAGTGTAAATGAGAGGAGAAAAGAATTCTTGAATATACAATAACAAGAGCCAGTGTTTGCCTGGCATCCCAAATTAAAAACCTAAAAGTATTTTCCCATTGTAGTAATGCCACATATGATTTTCTTTCTGGTATACTGAAAACCTTTGTAGGCTAGGCACAAAGCTGGGCAGGGAAATGAACCCAATGGAAAATAATTCTAATCCACTTGTAAAATCAACTTTCAGATCACAATTTCTATGTTTAGAAATGACATATAATAATGCTTTTATTTTCAAAACTTCCTTTTAATGGGAAAAAAGGTTTTTAAATTTTTAGAGATAAAATACCTTGAGGCCCAGAGGTCTACAAATTAAAATAACAAAACAAGTCAGTAGAAAATCAAATTCAATTTTTTTTGTTCAGCTACACTAAAATTGTACAGCTACTCTGGATACATGTAGTTATATATTTAAAATATTTGGGCAAAAAATTAACATTAAATATTAATAAAAATTATGAACAACACTGTATATACACTTGCCTTCACTACAGAAAGGTCTCTTAACGCCAGAGAAATTTACTGTTTCATGAAGAGTCTTCTCCTCTTGACAGTATTCGCAATATGTAACTATGCAATGCAACTTCTTATAGTCATCTGAACAAGTTTTGCTGCAGAATTGATGCACTTTGTTCTAAATGCACAATGGGAACCTTGGTAAGTATATGACAACCACCTCAAGAACAAGTTTAAGAAATAAACAAGTCACTTTTACAGAAACAAAGTTAAATCATTTACCCAGTTAAATGTGATTGATAATCCTTGGGGATACATTTCTTTTTTTTTTTTTTCTCAGAAAAAACTCCACAAAATTCAATACCATTAACTACCCCAAAATTACTCAGTGAAATTGTAAAAGTATCACTAGAACAAGATGGCAGTCTGGTGTTGCTAAGAGAACTGGAGAAATGGGAAGAAAGCAATGGAAGATACAACATGGGTAAACTACAAAAAGATGAGAAATATGACATTAACATCAGTTTCACTCAAAAAGAAATATTCTTTGATGAGTACAGTCAAGTAGACTCAATCACATTCCTACCGCCGCTTATAGTAACAGACCTATTATGCATAAAGTATTCAATTCGGGGCCATGATACAGTGTGCTGCTAAACTTTAGACTGAGTTGGTTCCCTTGAATGGAGCTAGGTTAGCATTATTTAGTCATTTCTACTGGCCCCAAACCTACAATAGCCAGAGTTACTTTCCAGAAACCAGCCAAACACAAACAAGTTATAATTCCCAGGGCATATAATTTCCCCTCTGTTATTATGGAGGGCATAGACTAGGTCTAATCCATCTACCTAACAGGGGGCAAAGACAGCTGAAGACCAAGACAAGGAAGGTGAAAGAGTCTAGGAACCAACTCAAGTAATAAGGCAATCAGTGGAAAGTTGCCCCATTGTGGACATATAACTTATAAGAGGAAAAACAGCAACAAAGAAAATACAACTGCCAACAGTGGAATGAGAAGAAAGAGGCCCTTGAATTCTCAATCGCCTGAGTGACAGGCTCAACTCTCAGTTTGATAGACAGTGTTTCTTAACTCCTTCCAAAACTTAACCTCCATGTAAATAAAAGCAACACCAAGACTACAAAAGCCAGGTAGCATTTACATGGAGATGGTAGAAAGGACCTCAATTTCATCTAATATTATAAAAATTCAATCTAGGCAGGATCTTTATTCCCTACATAACATTATTCTCTGTGCTTGCTTATGGATTTCATTCCTCATCCCCTACTATTCCTTTATTCTTACTAGACTTTCAACATTTTTCCTGCTATGATTTAAAGAGGGTGTTAGTCACTAAAAATCATCACTGGGTGCCAACAGTAGCCTCCAAGAATAATTGGTTTAAATGCTCAATAATTTTCTAGGGACTAAAGTGTTAAAATAATGAAATTTTAGATTTCCAAAGTACTTTAGTAATCATTAGTCAGATTCTGGTTATCACCTTTCTCCTAGGACTCAGCTACTGACTTACCAATAGCCACTAAAAATTGTAGTTCAAAAGCAATCTACTGTTAGTACTATGTCTTGTACACCATTTTATTACATATTCCATGCCCTCAAAAAAGATGAAAAGAAAGAATGGCCAAAGATGAACACTGATCAAGAAAGCAATTTTCAGCCAGGTCCACCTGTAAATCCATCCGTCCATGCATTCATCCATCACTGCTCCCTTATTTAAACAAAAAATAATGATCAGGTGTTGCTAATGGCAAAAATATATGGCAAAGTAAATTAATAAAGTGGTGAAGGCAAGAGTGATGAGAAAGGGAAAATAAAATACATTTATATTAGGATTCTTTTATTAAAACAATTATAAAATGTTAAATGACAACATGGTAAATGACTAACAGATTCTAATCTGTGCAGGTAGCAGGCAATACAAAATATTATAGTTCAGACGATATTTAATAAGGATGGGGGTAAAATGGAAAAATACAGTACAAACAGATGCTCCAAGTATGTAGCTAAACAAAGTAACGTCCTGTACACTATTACAAATATAATGTATAAAGGATATGACTTTAATAAACAGATCCTTTGTTGATGCTCTTCCCACAAAAGGAAGTAAATAATTCAATCATCACAAAATCTGAAGAACTAATCCTTGTCCACTAAGAAATCAGTCATCAAATGGAAACACCATTATTATTTTACTAGACTCTTATTTAAGCAAGACAATATATATAATAAAATAGGACTTGCCTCCCATTCCAGGATTTCTGGCTTTGAACAAAAGGAATTTTTACAATAGTTGCATTTCAACTGTATATCACTTGGAGCTACAAACTGACCATTTGAAGATGACTGCATACTTAGAGCCTAAAACAAAGAACAAAACATACTTTTAGAATTATTTGTAACTATTGTTAAATTTTGACTATGTCCAGAAAATAGTATGTTTCTTGCTTAAATATTTCCTCACATAAAATTGTATTTCTGAATTTTGTATTTAAAAATTACTTACTAGTACACTAAGTTTTATGAAACTGAAATTCATTTTTTATTCAGGATTACTACCACTTATTTTAAAATTACATGAAAAAGGAAAAATCATACAGCTCAAAAATTATTTTTTACCTTTAAAAAAAACCTGAGCAAATAATAGTTAAGGTTAACCAGGTTCTGAACTAGTATTTAAACATTAAAAAAAAAAAAACCTGGCTCCTAGTTCTCTCCAATAGGTATTTTAAGTAGTAATTTGTCCCACATGCAATATTGCTATCATTTTAATTCCATCAGTGAAAACAGCCCATAATACTTTTTAAAACTGATCATTTCTTTTACAAAGTTAGGGGAAAAAAGATTTACAGACTGGAATTGATACCAATAATTTTAGTTTTATTACATTTTAAAAAGTTAAAACAATTTACAGAATAAGAAAAGATATAAGCAGGGCCCCTGGGTGGCTCAGTCGTTAAGCATCTGCCTTCGGCTCAGGTCATGATCCCAAGGTCCTGGGATCAAGCCCCGGGAAGCCCACCTCTCCCTCTCCCACTCCCCCTGCTTGTGTTCCCTCTCTTGCTGTGTCTCTCTCTGTCAAATAAATAAATAAAATCTTCAAAAAAAAAAAAGGAAAGATATAAGCATACACGGGCTTAAAAAGTTTTGTTCTAGGGGCACCTGGGTGGCTCAGTCAGTTGAGCATCCAACTCTTGGTTTCCACTCAGGTCATGATCTCAGGGTTGTGGGATCCAGCCTCGCATAAGACTCTGCCCTTAGCAGGGAGTCTGCTTGAGATTTTCTCTTTCCCTATCCCTCTGCCCCTCCCCCCTCCCACTCAGGCATGCCCACACACATCCATGCTGGGGTGTGGGGGGGTTCTGGGGGGGGATGGTGCTTGGGGGGGTGTCTGTGGGTGGTGCGGTATCTCTCTCTCTAAAATAAATCTATCTTTAAAAAAAAAGTTTTGTTCTAATTTGTAACCTGAGTGGTGAGTATGCTGATATTTATCATTCTCTAATATATATTACACATTACATATAATCTTTTGAATGTGTATAAGTTAAAAAATTTTTCAGGGGTGCAGTGGAGAGAGGAAAGAATCTTTATACAAAAAACCTTATCATTTTTTAAAACTTCTGCATACATTGTACAACACAATTAAAATTTGTTAAAAAAGAAAACATGCAGATTTAAGATAGGTCACTATTAGGTGAATACATTTTTTAAATAAAAACCAACTGTGCCCTGATGTTTCAAAAAAAACTGTGTAAGTCCATTAAGGTTAACTATTCTTTCAAAATAAATGAATACTATCCTATTACCTTATTATGAAATGGAAACATCATCTAATGAAAACATAAAATTCAAAATCTATGGTGTGTTTTAAGATAAAGGGAAAAAATGCTGCTTTTCTATTCTTTGTATCACTTTTATGCAGAGTTACAGTGATGAGGCTGCCAACACTTATCTGGATACATTCCCCAGAAATAACAGTCTACATTAAGTGTTTCTTTAAAATATACAATGTACATATACAAATTGTCTCTTCAAATCATGGGTAATACAAGTTTCAGTTAAATAAAAAAAGTAGTTAAAACATTTTCTGTTAGCATTTACAGTTTACCAACATCAAAAATAAAGTTGAAATCTGAGAAGCAGCATGCCAAAGACACTAACTACTGTTCTCTCATCTAATTAATCCTTACTCCTTAACTTCTAGTTTAAGAAAAGCCAACAAGTCGGAAGCAGTATTTACCACTCTAAGGATGTATCAATGGCCATGATCCCAACTTCCAAAATAAAAGTTTAGTCTTGAAAATGGTTTATTACCTAAATTCAGTCAAGGATGTATTAATAAAAACAACATTCACCTGGCTAAATTAAAAACTACCTCAATTTAAATGCTAATAATGGTTGTAACTACTCTAACATACTTAATGGACTACATTTTCAATTTAAATAACACAGAACAGGGCGCATGGGTGGCTCAGTCGTTAAGCGTCTGCCTTCAGCTCAGGTCATGATCCCAGGGTCCTGGGATCGAGCCCTGCATCGGGCTCCCTGCTTGGCGGGAGGCCTGCTTCTCCCTCTCCCACTCCCCCTGCTCATGTTCCCTCTCTTGCTGTCTCTCTGTGTGTCAAATAAATAAATAAAATCTTTTTTAAAAAAAATATAAATAAATAAATAACAGTACGCAGTGTCTGCAGCACTGTAGAACTGTTGGAAGATTATCATGAAGCACTGCTTTATGCACTGGTCTGAACCTTTGAGTACCTTGAAAATTTTCACCTACAGCAAGGTAAACCTACCTACTCACACCACTTAACTAATGCTAAATTCCCTTTTCAACTATTCCAAGTAGTCAATGAATTTAAGTTTGAACACTTGCAGTAATACTACCTTCTAAGATTATCCATAATCCAACTTTAAAGAACTATGCCAGAAAGTTCTTTACGTTTACGAAAATGAAAAGGGTCTCCCTAAAGTGATCTTATATTAAATTAGGGTCTACTGTACCAAGTCCCATCCCCGTTTTACATGGCGTATTTCTAATATATGAAGAAAACATTTATGCTCATCACTTCCAGGCTAAATATACCTATGTCCTTCATCCATTTATCATAAAACAGAATTCCCCTTAAAAGTCACATATTACTAAAACCATTGACTAAGAATATAGTACACATCAGGCACTGAGCTCAATTATACTAAAATTTATTTTCCTTTAAGTCTCTACCATAAACAATTAAAAAGTCAATTAGATTATCCATGCTAAGTAGTGAGCTGCTGCAGCTATGTCTACTACTATGACTCTATAATCTCCACCCTGCAGTTTGACCCTCAACAAACTACATACAAGTTAGCACATTTAATAAAGATAAAGCATATTACACTGTTTATCTTCTACGTGTATTTTATTGGGAGTGAGAGTTATCCAAAATAAATAACAAACCTGAAATTTAGCCACACAACTGGAATTGCAAAAGTTATACAGTTTCCCATCTGGCATTGTGGCTTGATATTGAGGTAAAGAGTTTCGCTTACAAAAATGGCAAATAATTCCCAAACCTAGAAGAGAAAAGATACATATCTGATTTCTTTATAAAATGATAAAAAGTCTAGAACAAAATTTTAATTGACCTCTGGGAAATTTTTTTTAACGGAAGCTTCTATAAGCTATTCTTTTATTAATTTCCAAGATAATTTGCACCTTAAAAAATATCATTATAGAGACTCTAACATCATGTCTCTAAAATATACATGGATACCTGAAACAATCTCAATTTTAGATCTTTGGAAGGAAAAACAATTTCAACTAAGAATGCAGACATGGACAGAACTTCACCAATAACTTAAAATTAAAGAAAATCAAAGAAATATGGAATGGTCAAAACCACTAAAAAAGGTCTGCAGTAAGAAAGTTTAATGTGATAAATAAAAATTGCTTATACAGTTAAATACAAGTATAAAAACAAAGTTAGCGGAAAGAGTAGTTAAGAAATTAGTCATATTATTGGGGCGCCTGGGTGGCTCAGTCGTTAAGCGTCTGCCTTCGGCTCAAGTCATGATCCCAGAGGGTCCTGGGATTGAGCCCCACATTGGGTTCCCCGCTCCGCGGGAAGTCTGCTTCTCCCCCTCCCACTCTCCCTGCTTGTGTTCCCTCTCTCGCTGTCTCTCTCTCTGTCAAATAAATAAAATCTTAAAAAAAAAAAATTAGTCATATTATTAAGGCTTTTTAGCTTTCCAAATACCTGAAACTTACTTTGTGATTTTGCATATTTTGTCTTGTGACTGTTCATGCAAGCAGTTGAACAATATGGCTCCATATATCCATTAGGACCTATACACTGAGTCATATCAAAAAACCTGCACTGTGTTCGGCAACCAGTACAAGTGGTCAGTTTTCCATATTTCTAAAATTTGAAACATAAAAAGATAATTAAGAAAACTGTAATTTAATTAGAAAAAATTATCATATTTTTCAGTACACCTTTTCTCTGCAAAACAATTCTGTTAATCTCTAATCAGGTTTAGTGGGTCAGAAATCTTCATCTGGATGCAAACTGTTAACTACAATTCAGCTAAATCAGGTTCAAACAAAAGTAATGATCTCAGCTAAGTCTCCTACAAAAAATAGGGTTTTCTCTATTAATTAGTTTTAAAAAATCCCCACCTACAGGTAAAGTATAAACTGAAAAACAAAGGCACAGTGTTTTCTGTTTACCATGACACACTTCTTTGTCATTTGATAGAAGAAATTAAATGGACCTACAAAGTGTAAGCCTTAATAATCAAATGACTACAGTCCTTCAGAGGAAAAATTTGATGTTAAATATTTTTTCCACTGAGCTGTGCTGTTGTCTCAAGAACTTTTGGAAGTTCTCTTAAAACCAATTAACCACCTATGTATAGTACGTTTAAAACCTCATTCAACCACAATAAAACACCATTATTTTAAATTTTTTGAAACTAAAAAAAATGTCATTTAACAGGATTTTGGGCTATTAACTAAAGCTAATAATTAGTCAATAGATAAGAATAGTCAATCCTTCTGGCAAGAGTAAATATTTGCCAACACGTAATTCAAAGAAACAAGGTAAAATATATAATGGTAAGACCAAAGGAGATACACTTTGAAAATTACTAGACAAAAGCAGTATTACTGAAATATAGTCTTACAAAAATACAAATACAGCAGATGAACTGGTGTATTTGTATTAAAAACATGATAGTCACAATTAGAAATCAAACATAAAGAAAAGCAAGTCTTTAAAATGTGCAACTTGTATTTGCTCTCTCTTCTGAGTGGTTACACAACTATCAAAAGCTGCTAAATCAAATATCACATATCATATTACAAAATAATTATAACCATCTTTCCACCTGATGTTGAGATTATTTTATTCATCATCATACCCAACAGCATCTAGTACAATATAATGATATTAAAAGGCCTCAAAATGTTCCATGAATGGATGACTAATAGATGTCAGGGAAGATGACAGTTAGGCCAAAAATAACAAAATGGGTAAACTGCATGGACAAATTTCATGAGCGCCACAGGATTTTAGAAAATAAAGGTAATAAATTGAAAGTAAAATAACCGAAAACAAATAACTAACATCAACATCAAAAAAAGAAAAAAAAAACTTTATAGAAAAACATAACTGGTACCATAAAAAAAATATTTTTATGATACCATAAAAAATAAGCAAGGCTGCCTATTCCCCATTTACTTAAATATCACTTTGCGGAAGTCCTAAGTTTTACTTTTCAAAGTGGAAATGAACCCATTCTTCAATCTCTCACACACTGCAAAAAGAAATACTTATCAACAGTAAAAGAATGGTAACAAGGAACAGAAAAGAATAACTGCAAACCTATTAAGTCTAATTATGACTTTCCCAGTGTTACAAAGACATTAGAGGAGAATGCTGGTTTTTTGCTTGAAATGACAAAATACTTTCCTAAGGCCTATGTAATAATTCAAATTTTCATAATGGGAAAAGAGTCAAAGAAAACACATCAATAAGACAATGAAAGAAAAAAGAATTTTTAAAATCTGGCATCACAGTACAAATTAGGAATACTAAAAATATCAGGACACTTGCCATTAGATCACAGGATTACAAAGAGAAAAAGCAGCTCTCACATGTTTGTACAAGACCTGCATGTAGCAGCACCCATCAAGAATTCTTTTATCAATATAAATGAAGTCCAACCATCTAATCTAATCCTGGATTAGATTTTTTTTTTTAACTTATTAGAAACATCCTTCAAGTTGACAATTTTATTGGCAGAATGGTTAAGTAATTAGTAAGTTTTAAGACGTACCAATAAAAAGTAGACCAGTTGAATTGGGTCAAGTAAACAAGGAGCTAAGCAACTGGTCCACACTGACAAATACTTTTATCTGAAGAGAATGAGAAAGTACTATCAGAAAGATAGAATCATTAATATTGAAAATATTTTAACACAGCCACCACTTCAAAAATAAAAGGACCCATTTAATGAAAGAACATTAGTAAAAAAAGAAATATCCGTTCATGCCATGTTTTCTGTTTTATGTGTAAACAATCAAAATATTTAAATTTCATTCATCCTATAAATATACATTGAGTGAGTTAAAAATGAAATTAATTGTAACAAATTCACAATTATTATATTCCCCATGCAGACATGGGAGAAAATAAACCTACTTACAAATTCAGTGAAGAAGAATAAGGTAGAACTAATTAAAACAAGATACTGGTAAGGTAAAGGTAAATATAATAGGGAGTTTATGGCAAATTGGCTCATTTTCAGTCTACTCATTGAAAATTGGTACCTTACATTTAAATTTTACCCAATTCTATATGAATATCAAAATTAATCATCACATGATTTTAAATAAAACTTCCCCCTAATTTATTCTTTTACATTGTATGTAATACATTTCTTTTACTATATTTTGACCAAGTGAGTGAACCACATGGGAAAGTACTCAAGAGATAAAAGCTTGATGTACTTGAAATTGAGAGGCACTCTACTAAATGTCCTATAGTATTCAAAAATGTCAAGGTCATGAAAGACAAAGACTAGGGAACTATTTCAGATTAAAGCAGACAGGACTTCCAACCCCAGCTATGATAGACTAGATTTAATCTCCCACTTTTAAAAAACCAGAAAGCTACACAAAAGATATGAAACAATGGCTTTTAAACATTCCACAAAACATAATATAACTCATTATATAGAAAGTTAAAAAATCAAGCTGTGGAAACAGATCTAGAAATGACAGCTAAGAAAATAGTAGGCAAAAATTTTAAAAGAGCTATGATAAATATGCTGATATATTCAAGAAAGCAGTACAGGAAAACATGAACATAATGAGGAAAGGAATAGAAGATATAAAAAAGACCCAGATGGAACTTCTAGAGATGAGAAATACAAGATCTGAGACATAAAATAAACCATATGGGACTAAGAGTGTATCAGAAAAGATTAGTAAAATTAAAGATACAACAATAGACACTCTCCAAAATGCAGAAAAAAAAAAAGACCAAAAAAAGAAAACCAATAAATAATAGAGCCACAGGGACCATGGGACAATAGCAGGAAATCTAATATATCCGGAATTAGGGTCTCAGAAGAAGGAAAGGGGGGAAAAGACAAATATTTTTAAAGAAATAATGGCCTATAATCCAGGATTGGATCCTAAACAAGAAGTAATTTTTTTTCCATTTGCTGCAAGGGACATTAATGTTTTAAAATGTGAATAAGGTATTTAGATCAATCATATATAGCAGTAGTAGGTCAATATGAATTCCTTGTACTACAGTTAAAATTATTAATTGTATACATTTATTATCCACGTATTTATGTACTAATCTATTCATCTGGATAAAGGAATAGGAGTTTGGAAATTTTTAAAAAATAAAGGGTTTTTAATATCTTTCAGGTAGGCACAAAAGAGAGGACCTTTTATATCGTAGGTAAATGCCTATTGTGGACAAGGTACTGCGCATAAATTTTTTATCTGAAGATAATTTTTAATAAAAATACCTAAAAGCAAATTAAATAAATCACAATACATGTAAAATTTGTGAAATAAAGTTTACCTACGATAACATAAGGAAAAAATTATCATCTGACATATTTTTAGTTCATAAATTTTAATATACTTCAAAATGCACATGATTTTTCAGTTACATAATAAAGACAGTAGCAGTACATGAAATTGTCAAGGGCTAACCACAGCTACAGTCCTGCTTACCTCAGGCTGCATTAAGAAAGAGTCCTGCATGTGGTCTCGAACCTCCTTCAGGAAGCTTGGATGGCTACCTACCTAAAAAAATATTTTAAAAGACTTTAAAAAAAAAACATATAAAAAAAGGCTGCTTAATTGAAAGGTAAATAAGCAATCTGTCAAAGTTGATTCTTAATTATCTGTTTGTGTCTTACAAACTCATTCCGACTTTTAAAAATGCCTATCTGGGGGGTGCCTGGCTGGCTCAAGTCAGTTAAGAGTCTGCCTTCGGCCCGGGGTCCTGGGATTGAGCCCTGCTTCAGGCTCCCTGCTCAGCGGCGAGTCTGCGCCTCCCTCTCCCTCTGCCTCTGCCCCTCTCCCAGCTGTTCTCTCTTTCTCAAAATAAATAAATAAAATCTTAAAAAACAAAAAATGCCTATCTGTTCTATCCCCACTGCCATTATTAAATTATTTTAATTATCCTATAGGAAAAAAATCATTTAATGATAAAACAATAACAGGTAACAAATTATAAATATAAATAGACCCTTAAACTTACTTGCTTCTAAGTAGACCTAGCCAAAAAAAATTACTTATTTCTCTTAGATGACAACATATTCTAAGATCTCATTACAGCCTATGGTACCTCAAAGCATTCTAAATTAAGTGATTTGAAGATTATGCAGGTACAGTTTTCATTATTGGCAAATGGGTTGTTCTGGAAACTCTTTTTAGAGCACATGACAGTTTACAGCACATAATACTTTACATCTTTACTCCTTGCATAAAGCATCCTGCTTTCCATTAAAGTCAAAATATTATGCAAGAAAGTGGAAAATAAAATATTGAAAGAGAAGTGTTAAGTATATAGTCTCCACTCCAGGATCTAGATTATTAATTACCTGTATCAGTATATTCCAGAAACTAATTCAGCAATGGGGATATAAACAATGGCAGCCAAGTTAAATGTTAGAAACAAACAGGGGAGGGGAGGGCAAGGGTAAGAAAAGATCACCATAGAGTTTTAGTTCCCCCAGGCTATAGGAAAAGACATTCACTATAGCATCTTGTATAGTGATCTCCAAACATGTCTGATTGTGTCCCTTTGTCAAGTAACAATGTATACATGGATTTCCATTTATTTACTTGTAAACTATGAACATGCAATATATGAATTAAACATGAAAATAATATTTTACAGAATAAAAGATAAAAAACTTTTTAAATAATTATTTCATTTAATGATAGTGTAAAAAATATTTTCTATATCCACTAGAATGGAATCATTTGGTGTCAGTGGATACATAGCTGTAGGGAGCAGTAAGGAGATAATCCTACTCCTCCCAGTTAGGGTGGATCAGCCAAAGCCCAGAGGGGAACCAGAATTCTACCCTCATCCAGCAATAACAAGGAGCTCCTCCCACCTCAATGGGTGTCAAGAGAGGCCAAATGGACAGCCCGGATTTCAACCTATACCTGTCAAAACTGAGGCTAGGCCTTCCTACCCCTACCACAGCAGTGTCAAATAAAACCAGCTAAAGCAGAAGGTTTATCTAAGATCCAGAATATAGTAACATAATACCCAAAATTTCCAGGCTTCGATTAAAAAAAAAAAATCACGTATCCTATCAAAACCCAGAAAAACAAGAATTTAAATGTAAAAAGATGGGTGCCTGGGTGGCTCAGCTGGTTAGTTGTCTGCCTTCAGCTCAGGTCATGATCCTGGAGCCCCAGAATCGATTCCTGCATCGAACTCTCTGTTCAGTAGGGAGTCTGCTTCTCCCTCTGCCCTTCACACCTCTGTTGCTCTCTCTCTCTCTCTCAAATAAATAAAATCTTTAAAAAATAATAAAAAAATAAAAATAAATGGAAAAAGACAATCAGTAGATACTAACAATGAAAGTACAGAGATGTTAGAATTACGACAAAGATTTTTAAAGCAGCCATGATAAAAATGTTTCAACAAAGAATAAAAATACACTTAACAACGAAAAACAGAAATTCATATAAAAAAATAGAAGATATAAAGAAGAACAAAATGGAAATTCTAGGACTGAAAAAAATCAGTAACAAATTTTAAAAATCAATGGATAGGGTATGTCAAAAGAACACAGGAGCCAAGTGAAAGTGCTCCCAAGGGGAGAGCCTGGGTGACTCAGTTGGTTAAGGGTGGACTCTTGATTTCAGCTCAGGTCCTGATCTCAGGGCCGTGCCTCAGGCTTAGCACAAGGCATGGAGCCTGCTTAAGATTCTCTCTCTCTCTCTCCCCCTCATCCTTTGCTCCTTTCCCCTGCTGGGCACACACTCTCTCTCTCTCCAAAAAAGGAAAAAAAAGAGTACAACATGGAAATGGGGTGGAAACTTTACAATGCAGAATCCCGACAAATGCTACTGCAGCAGGTGATCAACATCAACTTCAACAGTCATTTTAAATCATGTTGATAGATGTACTCTTATGATGTGATGAAAATGGCAGTGTAAAAAGTAAACACCTCTGTAACATCCCTCCTAAAAACCTGTAACTCCAATCCGTCTAATGATGAGAAAACTTCAGACAAATTCCAACAGAGGGGCATCTTACAATATACCTAAATCCTAAAAACTGTCAAGGTCATCGAAAACAACAGAAGTCTGAGAAAATGTCATAACCAAGACTAGCCTAAGGTAACATGATTACTGGATATAATGTGGTATCCTAGATGGGATCCTGGAACAGAAAGTGGACATTATATAAAAGTTAAGGAAATCTGAATAAAGTACAGGCTTTACATAATAACAAATATATTAATGCCAGTTCATTAATTGCAACAAATGTTACCTTACTGATTTAAGGTATCAATAAAAGACCATCACATGAGAACTCTGTACCATCTGCTTAGCTTTTCTGTAACATTAACACCATTCTAACTCTTAACTATAGAAAACAAACTGAGGGTTGCTGGAGGGGACGCGGGTGGGGGATGAGGTAACTGGGGGATGGGCATTAAGGAGGGCACTTGATGTAAGGAGGGCACTTGATGTAATGAGCACTGGGTGTTACGTGCAACTAATGAATCACTAAACTCTACCTCTAAAACTGAAAAAAAAACCCAAAAACAAAAAACACCATTCTAAAAAAATTATTAGTAAACCCCAACCAACAGCAGAATGGAGAAGAGAGAAGAAAGAATCATTGAAGGGAAATATAGAAATTATTCAAACTGAACTGAAAGAAAACAGACTTGGATGGAAAAAATAAAAAAGAACAGAGCCTCAGGGATCTGTAGGACTAAAAAAATATATAGAAGTTCAGGCTCCCTAGTTAGCCTTTTTCAACAAAGAATAAAAGTCACTATAGTCCTGGAGGGAGAGGAAGAAGATAGGGCTGAAAAAGTACTCAAAGAAATGTCTGAAAACATTGCAAATTAGGCAGAAGATACAAACCTACAGATAAAAGAAGGTGAGCAAACCCCAGAAAGGATAAACTGAAAGAATCACAATATTATCACAAATTCCTGAAAATTTTAAATAAAATTAAAATTTGAATAAAAATGACAAAAAAATCTTAAAACCAGCAACAGAAAATGACATAGCTACAGGAGAAATACAATTCGAATTATGGCATAGAAAAACAGAAAACTTTTGGTCAATAGCCCCTCTACTCGATCCAAACACCACAGTAACAATGTGGCACTAAACCCACCCACACAAGAAAAGGACAAGTGGAGAGCCTAGACTCTTACGTTGGCCTGGCTGCAATGAGGTGCCCCACTGCAGCAACCCAGCTAAGGTGATGTGAGAAAAGGCTAAGTAGGGAGCCTGAAATTCTATCCTATCAGGAAGTAACGAGGTACCCTGTCACCTACCCCCTCTCAAGATGAGAACTGGCAGAGTCAGGACTTTCACTAGCAGTAACAAGGCCCAAATTGAAATTACAGTCTGAAGAGCAGAAAGAAAAAAACAATGAAGAAAAGTGAAAAAAGCCTAAGGAACCTATAGGACAGATCAAAGAGACCAACATGTGCATTATGAGAGGCCCAGAAGAATGATTATTTCAAGAAATAATGGCTGAGGGCACCTGGGTGGCTCAGTCAGCTGAGCGCCTGCCTTCAGCTCAGGTCATGATCCCAGGGTCCTGGAATGGATTCCAGCATAGGGCTCCCTGCTCAGCAGGGAATCTGCTTCTCCCTGTCCCTCTGCCCCTCCCCCTGCTCGTGCTCTCTCTCCCGCTCTCTTTTTCTCTCAAAGTCTTAAAAAAAAAAAAAAATCGCAAAAAACTTCATAAATATGATGATGGGAAACAAATCTACAAAGCTGAAAAGCACAACAAATTATAAGTAGGATAAACTAAAAAGACACACAACAGGACACATTATAATCAAACTGTTGAAAGACACAGACATTCTTGAGTAGCAAGAGACAAGCTATTCATCAGGACAAAGAATCCTCAATAAGATTTTCCACCAATTTCTCATCAGAGACGGTGCAAACGAAAAGGTAGTGAGATGACATATATAAAATGCTGAAAGAAAAACTTTCAAACAAAAACACTATATCTGGCAAAACTATTATCCAAACATGAAGAAGAAATAAAGACATACCCAAATAAAAAACTGAGGGAATTTGTTACCACTAGATCACTCCACAAGAAATGCTAAAGAGAGTCAAAGATTTATGCTGAAATGGAAAGGAAACTAGACAGTAACTCCAGCAGAATGAAGAAATAAAGTCTTTAGTATAAGTAACTACATGGGCAAATATAAAATACAATATTGCTATATTTTCGGTTTATAAGCCCAATTTTTATTTCCTACATAATTTTAAGGACAAATGCACAAAACACAATTGTAAATCTATGTTATTATGCAAACAATGTTTAAGATGTAATTTATTACAACATAAATGAAGGTGGGGCTATATAGGAGCAGAGTTCTTAAATGCCAATTAAGTAATCACCTCAAATTAGATATAAAATTTAGGATGTTAAATGTTAACCACATTCAGCAGCATATTGAAAGTATTACATACCACAACCAAGTGGGATTTATCCCAGTAATGCAAAAGAGTGGTTCAATAGAAGATAATGAATATAATAAAACACATGAACACAAAGAAGGTAAAAACCACAGGATAATCTCAAATGGTAAAGTTTAACAAAATCCAACACACTTTTATGATTAAAAAAAAAAAAACCTCAACAAACTAAGAATAGAAGAAAACTACCTCAACATAATAAATGCCGTATATGAACAACCCACAACTAACATCAGACTCAACAGTCAAAGACACAAGGAAACCTATAAGATCAGAAACAAAACATGGCTGCGCAAACTTCTTCTAGTCTACAAAATAGTGAAAGTTCTAGCCAGAACAGTTAGGAAAAAGAAATAAAAGGCATCTAAATTGGAAAGGAAGAGGTAAAACTACTGCTACTTGCAGATGACATGACTCTATATGGAGAAAATCCCAAGGATCCACAATAAAGCTACTAGAGCTAATAAATTCAACAAAGTTACAGGTACAAGATCAACACTTAAATTTATCAGTTGTGTTTCTAAATACTAGCAATGTACAATCTGAAAAGGAAATAAAGCAACTCCATTAACAATAGTGTTAAAAAGAATAAAATACCTATACATAAATATACCAAAGGAGGTGAAGAGTTGTACGCTGAAAACTACAAACTGCTGAGAGAAATTAAGAAAGGTCTAAATGAATGGAAAGACATCCCATATTCACAAACAGGAAGATTTAACATTGTTGAAATGTCAATACTACCTGAAGCAATCTACAGGATCAGTGCAATCACTATCCAAATTCTAATAGCCTTTTCTGGAGAAATGGAAAAGCCGATACTCAAATTCACATAACATTGGAATGGGTCTAGAATACCCAATCTTTAAAGAAGAACAAAGTTGGAAGACTCATCTCCTAATTTCAAAACTTATTACAAAGACGCAATTATCATAACAGTGTGGTACTGTTACGTACTATTCCAGTACATGTCTACACACATGTAGACCAATGAATGAACCAATGGAATATACAATTAGAGTCCAGAAATAAACCTACCCATCTATGGCCAATTAATATTTGACAAGTATGACAAGTCCATTCCATGGGGAAACAATACTCTCTTCAACAGACTGATGCTGGGACAACTGGATTCCCATATACAAAAGAATTAAACTGGATACCTGTCTCACATGATAAACAAAAATTAATTCAAAATGGACCAAAGACCTAAATATAAGAGTTAAAACCATAAAGCTGTTAAAATATAGGAATAAGCCATCTTAACCTTTGATTTGGCAACAAATTCTTAGATATGGCACCAAAGTCATAATCAACAAAGGAAAAAAGAGGTTAATTGGACTTTAACATTAAAATTTTTGTACATCAAATGACATTATCAATAAAGTAAAAAGGCAACCAATAAATGGGAGACAATATCTGCAACCATAAATCAAATAAGGAATTAGGGGCACCTGGGTAGCACAGTCGGTGGAGCAGCCAGCCCACTCTTGGTTTTGGCTCAGGTGGCGAACTCCAGGTCCTGAGACTGAGCCCCAAAAGGGTCTTCACACTCTAAATTCAGTACAGAGTCTGCTTGAGACTCCCTCTCCCTCTGCCCCTCTGCCCCATGCTCAGGCACTCTCTCTCTCACTCTTGCTCTCTCTCAAATGAATAAATGAATCTTAAAAAAAAAAAAACAAAAAAACCTTAATAAGGGGTTAATATTCAGAATATTAAAAAAAAAAAAAAAAAAAAAAAACTCCTGGGGCGCCTGGGTGGCTCAGTCGTTAGGCGTCTGCCTTCGGTTAGGTCATGATCCCAGGTCCTGGGATTGAGCCCCGCATCGGGCTCCCTGCTCCGTGGGAAGCCTGCTTCTCCCTCTCCCACTCCCCATGCTTGTGTTCCTGCTCTCACCGTACCTCTCTCTGTCAAATAAATAAATAAAATCTTAAAAAAAACAAAAAAACAAAAAAAAAACCTCCTAGGGGCACCCAGGTAGCTCAGTTGGTTAAGCGTCTGCCTTTGGCTCAGGTCCTGGGTGGGCTCCCTACTCAGTGGGGAGCCTGTTTCTCCTCCTCCCTCTGCCCCCCCACCAGCTCATGCTCTCTTTCTCTTGCTCACTCTACCTCAAATAAATCTTAAAAAAAAAACAACAAAAAAACCTCCTACAGCTGAAAAACAAAAGGAAATACAATGCAATTCAAAATGGGCAAAGGACTTCAATAGATACTTTTCCAGAGAAGATATACAAATCAACCATAAGCATGAAAAGTATACTCAACATCATTAGTAATCAGAGAAATGCAAATCAAAACCACAAAGAGATACCACCCCACGTCTACTAAGATGATTAAAATAAAAAACGTTAAAAAACAGAAAGTAATTAAGTGTTGGGAAAGAGGTACAGTAAATGGAAACCTCATGTATTGTTGTTAGGATTGTAAATTATCAATACAGTTGTTTCGGAAAATAGTTTCACAGTTCCTAAGAGAGCTAAACATAAAATTAGCCTATGACCAAACAAATCCACTCTTAGGTATATACCCAGAAGAACTAAAATACACGACTCAAACTGATACTTGCATGCCAATGCTCACTGCAGCATGATTCACACTAGCCAAAAGGTTGGAAACAACCAAAATGCCCTGCAACAAATGAATGGATAAACAAAATGTGGCCTATATATGAGCATTATTCAGAGGTAAAAAGTAATGCTACAACATGGATGAAACTGAAAACGCTACCCTAAGTGAAATAAACTAGACACAAAAGGACAGATAATGTATGACTTCAAGTATATGATCTAGAATAGGCAAACTCATAAAGACACAAAGTAGATTAGAAATTACCAGGGACCAGGTAGGTTAAGAGAAAATGAGGAGTTACTGGCTTGTCAGTTTCTGTTTGAGTCATTAAAAAGTTCTAAAAATAGGGACACCGGGGTGGCTCAGTGGGTTAAATGTCTGCCTTCAGCTCAGATCATGATCCCAGAGTTCTGGGATCATATCCCATCGGGCTCCTTGCTCAGCAGAGCCTGCTTCTCCCTCTGCCTGCTGCTCCCCCTGCTTGTGTGCTCTCTCTCTCTCACACACACAAATACATAAAATCTTTAAAAAATAAAAATTAAAAAATTAAAAGTTCTAAAAATAGATGATGATTGCACATTATGAATGTATTTCATGACAACTGTATACTTAAAAATGTTTCAAAACAATTGGAAATTTTCTTTTATATACATTTATCACAATTTTAAAAACTTTGAGTTATTTTCTTACCATTTTATGCTCTGGAATGGTTTAAAATAGCAATGCGATTACCTAGTTTAAATCTGATGGAATTTCCCTATGAAACATCTGAGTCGGGGCTCCTGGGTGGCTCAGTCAGTTAAGCATCTGCCTTCACCTCAGGTCAAGATCCCAGGGTCTTAGGATCGGGCCCCACATCAGGCTCCCTGCTCAGGGGGAAGTCTGCTTCTCCCCTTCCTCTGCTCCTCCCTCTCCGCTAGTGCTCTCTCTAATAAATAAATAAAATCTTAAAAAAAAGAAACATCGGAGTCTGTTTCTCTTTGTGGGGTAGTTCATTGATAACTATCTCTATTTCTTCAATGGAAATTTCTCTGCCTTATTTTATCTGCTCTGGAGTCAATTTAGGTAAATTATATTTTCACACACACAAAAATTCTATTTTCACGGAAAATTACTCAATCTAGGTTTCCAACATTTTTATATAAAGTTGTATACAAAGTAGTCCCTTTGAAATGATTTTCTTCCATTTCCTCTGTTTTGATGGTTAAGTCCACTTTGTCATTTCTTATTTTTGTGAATTTGGGCATTTTTATTAAACCTCTTTTCCGGATTAATGATCAGCTGGTCTAGTTTTTCACGGAACTTAATTACCATAAAAGCAACATTCTGGATTATTTTGGTACTGCTTTTATTTCCTAACTCACTCCTACTTTTATTCCTTTTCTTCTTAGTTTGTTCTCTTTTTATAACTTTTTGTATTAATTATTTAATTCATTTATTTTCATTTTTATTGTTTTAAGCATGTAAAGATAAGAATTTTGCTTTTAAGCATTTTTTTAAAGCAACTATAACACTGACATCTCAAGGAATGCACCCAAAAAAGGGAAACTAAAGACTAATGTCACTTATGAATACCAATGGGAAAGTACTAAATATAAACAATGACAACTAAAATTTAAAATATAATGATGACCTGGTATGGTTTATTCTAGCAATGCAAGAACGGTTAGATGGATTACAAAACTCATTAAAATAATTCACATATTAATAGATTAAAAGGAGAGGAAAAAAATCATACAATCACCTCCATAGACATGAAGACCTTCAAAACTCAACATTCATTTTTGATAAAATACTTAATAAAACAAAATTCAGTGGGTACTTTTTTAATATGGTAAAATATATTTACCTCAACCCTAAAGCCAGCATCTAATTTAATAAGAAAACACCAAAGAAATTCCCACTGGAAAAACAAAGATATTTACTACTTCCACTATTCAAAACTGTACTGGAGTTATTAGGAAACGCCATCAGGCAAGACAAAATAATAATGGGAATGAGAAATGTAAAGAAAAATCTAAACTTTCTCTATTTGCAGATGGTATGATGGTTTAGTTAAAAATCCAAGAAAATTAACCAATGATGATGATTTAGTTAGATAGCAGGTATTTAAAATCAATTAAAAAATATATGTGCATCATACATGTACACACACACATAAAATAATGGAAAAGAAAACCTCATTTAAAATAGCATCAGGGGCGCCTGGGTGGCTCAGTCAGTTAAGCATCCTACTCAGGTCATGAATTTTCAGGGTTGTGAGATAGAGCCCAGGGTTGGGCTCAGCGCTCAGTGCTGAGTTTGCTAGGGATTCTCTCCCTTTCCCTTCTCCCTCCCCCTCCTGCTATTCCCCCTGCTCCTGCCCAAGTCTCCAAGCGCTCACTCTCTCTCTCAAATAAATAAAATCTTTAAAATAAAATAGCAACAAGATTAAAAAATATTTATGAATTTTTTTTTTTTTTAGATTTTATTTATTTATTTGTGTGTGAGAGAGAAATCGCACACAAGCAGGGAGAGAGCACAAGGGGCAGGCAGAGGGAGAAGAACGCTCCCCACTGAGCAGAGAACCCATTGCGGCAGATGCAAGCAGATGCAGGCAGATGCTTAACTGAGCCACCCAGGCGTCCCAAAATATTTATGAATTTAACAGGAACATACTGATATAACAAATAGAATGAAATCCCTTGTTCTATGATAGGACATCTTGACACCGCAAAGATGCTGATTCTCAAGGACAATCATTTGGACGCAGATAATACTTAACCCATAATTCAACAATATACCAGAATAAATTCCATTAAATGCATTAAAGATTTAAATATTAAAATGAAGCCTTGCAAACAGAAGGAAAACATGAAAAGCATTCCTTTATAGTCTGGGAGTGAGGAAAGTGTATGAAACAAAATCCAGAAGCAATAAAAGAAAACTTAAATTTGACAATAAAATTTATTTTTTTTAAAGAGACAATAAAATTTAAAACGTTACATGACAAAAATTTATATAAACATCCAATCACAGTTATATATAACATGGAAGGGTATCATTACATATTAATGCCACTTACATAAACTTTATAAAGTCAGACCATGTTAGAAGTCAAAAACAGTGGGTATCTTTTAGGAGGCAGAAAGGGATAGTAATTGGGAGAGAACACAAAGGGGCTGATGGAGAATTGGTAATGTTCAGTTTCTTGAAGTTGGATTTTAAAAATCAAGAAGAAAGGCTCAGATTTCATTTATTAAAAACACTATAAGACAGGGATTGCTATTTCCACAACTTTACACACGGTGAAATGAGGCAAGGCACAAAGGTTAAATAATTTGCTCATGACACGGATGATTGGTGCCGCCAGGATTTTAACCCACACTAACTTACTAAAGCCAGCACTCTTAACCAAACCTTCTACGTATCAGAAGATAATAAATGCAACATAATCATCAAACATCAAACACTATAATGAAGTCTTGAAGATTATGATTAATCTGGTCCTTTCAATCACCATATAGCTTTCCTAATACTAACTAATTTGAAGTATGCCACCCCAATGCAAATCCTACGAAAGCAGTAACTATGTCTACTTTACTTTCCACAAGTACTATTCCAAGCAACTAAGACAGTACCTGCAACATGGCAGATGTTAAATAATCGTTTGTAAGCAAATTACAAATGCATTTTGCTCATTAAAATAAATGTTCTATTTATTTATTTATTTGTTTGTTTATTTATTTATTTATTTATAATGTAGGCTCCACACTCAGTATGGAGCCCAATATGGGGCCTGAACTCACAACCCTGAGATAAAGACCTGAGCTGAGATCAACAGTCAGAGGCCCAGATGCCCCATAATAAATGTTCAATTTAATGGAAAAAGCTGATAAGATCAAAACCCAAACAAAAAATGGGTAAAAGAGGTAAGCAAATAGTTCACAAAAAAGGAAAGACAATTACTTCTGAAATATAAAAAACTGCTCATCATTCCTAATAAAAGGACTACATATTACAACAATATTAACATATCATTTTTACCAATCATAATGATGTGTTAATATTCTCAGTTGGACAGGCAACGGAGAAACTGGCACTTCCACATATATTACTGAGAGAAATGCAAACTGGTACAATTGTAACAGAGGGGAATTTAACAATATCTAACAAACTAACATATGCATTCCTTAGACAAGCAATCCAGCTTCTAGGAATCTACCCTGATGCCATACCTCCACAGAATAAAGCATACACCAGGTTATTCATCATCTATTATTTCAAATAGCAAAAAACTGGAAATATCCCCAATACCATCCAATAGCAAAGTGAACAAATAAACTATCATATAGCCCAGTGCTGTCTGGGACATGGTTAACCACTAGCTCGTCAGAGATTAAGGGAGACATAATTTGCAACATTTGCCATGAAAATACTCCCACTATGGCTAATTTCAGGCTACAAAATGAAACTAAACATGAAACTGGGAAGAGATGCACAAAAGCACACCATTATGTGTAATATCTCCATTATATAAACACAACAGACACAAATAACCTTAAGAATACAAATAATATTAAAATACAATAATTAGAAAGTAATAGGTTTTGAGCACTTATTTTGTTTTCAATATTGGTAAGGTCTGAATTGTGTTCCCCCCAAAATTCATATGTTGAAGCCCTACTCCTAATGAGATTATATTTGGAATTGGGCCTATAAGGGGGCAGTTAAGGTTAAATAAGTACTAAGAGTGCGGTCCTAATCAGACAGGACTAAGGTCCTTCCTTATAAGAAGAGGAAGAGATACCCAAGATCCCCTCTCCTCCCCTACCCCCACCATCCTTTTGCAAAAAGGAAAGACCAGGTGAGGACACCGCAAGAAGGAAGATATCTGCAAGGCTCAAAGAGCAGCCTCACCAGAAACCAACCCAGAAAGGCACCTTGGTCTTACACTTGTAGCCTCAGAACTGTGAGAAATTAATTTGTTTGAGCCCTCTAGTCTGGTATTTTGTTATGGCAGCCCTAGCAGACTAATATAAACTTATCTATGTTTAATTTATTTTTAACAGTGTTTTTAATAACCAGCTCACAAATTTCCTGAAAATTTAACTTAAGCAGCCATTAAAAAAAACAGGAAAGTCCATTATCATTGATATACAATGATTTCCAAGATATAGTATGAAGTAAAAAATGGAAGATGCAGCACAGTACATAGAGTATGCTGTCTTTTCTATAGAAAAAAGAGAAACTAAGAATGAATTATATATTTTCTTAATTTTTCATAAATAACAGAACACATAAAATATTAAGAACTGAAAAGCTAATACCTATAAAAGATGAGCAGGAACCAAAAGGAGAAGATAGAAATAGGAGCTGGTCCTCTCTGAATATATTGTTTTATGTACATTTTACTTTTGAACCATATGTATATATTCAAAAACAAACTAAAAGACCTTAACACTGAAATATAAATAAGATAATCATTGCTAAGCTAAGCTTTGAAAAATCATTATTTGCAACCCCTCTCCTCTACCCATAAACAAATATTTCAAATGAGGCATCATTCTGCTAGCATTTACCATGATATGTAAAATCACACAATGCCCAATAATCTACATATTATCAGTATTCATTTGGGATAGGTCATCTCCAAGAGATGAATACAATAATGGAATTAAATGAGATTCCAGGATAAACCTAGTTAATAAATGCTGCTAAAGTAAAACTATTACAATTTAAAACATATTCAAAAGAATGGCCAATTTTGATTAGATCATGAATTACCTGTTTGTATTCACTGACACAACTTTGACAGCAAAATCGTTTCTGCTGACCATCAATCACCAGGACATTATTTCCAGCACCTTTGCTGGGCAGGTACTCGCCACACTGTTCACAGCAATTCATTATTAAACCATTGGCCATTCTGTATCTATTAAAGCAGTGGTCACTGCACAGCTTATGAGTCATATTTTTAAAGCTAACTTCATGGCGAATCTAAAAACAAGCAAACAAAAAAGACAAATGAGTATCACAAGTACATTAATAACAAGGTGCTCCAATGAAAGAAAATGCCTCAGTAATTTTTCTGTGGAAGGCTTATTTAGGTAAAGAGAAAAACAAAATACCTTTCATTATTCTTTGAACTATTTTATACACACAAGAAATACATGTATGTCACGGGGGAACCACTACTGACATCACTACAAACTTCTCTAGAAATATCTAAAAAAATGATAGGAAACAACCCAGTTTGGATAATGTCAGTATAAAATTCTAAAACAAACAGACTGGAAATCCTTAGACAAATCCAAAAGGAACTAAAATTAAGTACATTGCTCTAGAAAGGGAGGAGAGAACCAATATTATAAATAATTCAAATGAGGTATGTATAGTACACAGGTTTCTTTTTCTTCAAACAAATGCAAAAACTTTAATACCATATGAATAATGTGCAGTTATCAAAAAATATTTCCTCCACTTGTTCTCCTTCTTAAGCATTCTATTTTGTTGTCTTTCTTTGGTAGTCAACCTATATGTTTAAACACTATGGTTTTGTCTTTACGTGTTCCAAACCTCAAGAAAAGAGTCAATTAATATAATATTATATTTTAATATTTCCTAAATCATTCTCCCCATGGGAGAACGGGATTACATAATGGGATATAAGATAAATTTTATATATCCTCAGTTTTAAGGAAATATATACTGAAAATTAATCATAACTAAAGTTAAGAATATTCCCATTAGTTAGAACTAAAGAGAAAAGGTACAAAAATACAAACCTCTGTTAGTTTACCACAAATTGTACATCTTGATTTATTTAGAGCTCCTTTAGTAGGATTCTGTTTGTCCTCATAGAGAGACAAACAAGATGTACTACAGAATTCCTGGAAGGATTCACTTGAATCCACTTGAGCAACAATGGTTCCTTTCATTGTCGTTATATCTCTGAAAAATAAGCAGAACAACTTAAAGTAAAATTATGTTTTAAAAGAAATCAAATATAAGAGCAATAACTAACATTTCTAATTTCCATAAATTGAACCCTGGGAATCAAACACCATTTTTAGGTCCATTAAATCACTTTTACTATTTAAAACCTCTTGGCAATAAAACATGAACAGAGAAGATTAAGAAGCAAAAGTATCTTACACTATTAAATCTTTGCCAGTGTTCAATTTATCTTCAAACTCCTTCACAAGGCTTTCAGATATTGGAAATACTTAAAAAAAAAAAAAAATTGTTTGGGCACCTGGGTGGCTCAGTTATGTGGCTGCCTTCGGCTCAGGTCATGATCCCACAGTCCTGGGATCAAGCCCTGCATTGGGCTGCCTGCTTGGCGGAAAGCCTGCTTCTCCCTCTCCCTCTGCCTGCCACTCTGCCTACTTGTGCTATCTCTCTGTCAAATAAATAAATAAAATCTGTTAGGAGCGCCTGGGTGGCTCAGTCATTAAGCTTCTGTCTTCGGCTCAGGTCATGATCCCAGGGTCCTGAGATCCAGCCCCACGTCGGGCTCCTTGCTCAGCGGGAAGACTGCTTCTCCCTTCCCCACTCCCCCTGCTTGTGTTCCTGCTCTTGTATCTCTGTCAAATAAATAAATAAAATCTAAAAATAATAAAATAGAAATAAAATATTTTAAAAAATAAATAAAATCTTTTTTAAAAAAGTATTATTTATATGGAGTTTAATGTCCAGGTCTAATCTGAGGTATAAATTCATAATACCTAGTCAATTCCTTTCCCATGGGTAAGTAGAAAGCTTGGAAGATCTAGGTCACAGAAATATGACATATATTCTAGAGAGGATAATTGAACTTAAGTAACCCATAACCCAAAATAACCCCACCTACCATTCTATACATTCTCTACAGCTCTCCAAATGCAATTAGAAATGGTAGAAAACAGGGCGCCTGGGTGGCTCAAGTCGGTTAAGCATCTGCCTTCGGCTCAGGTCATGATCCCAGGGTCCTGGGACTGAGCCCCACGTCAGGCTCCCTTCAGCATGGAGCCTGCTTTTCCCTCTCCCTCTGCTCCTCCCCCCTGCTTACTCGCTCTCTCTCCTGCTCTCTCTCTCAAATAAAGAAAATGTTTAAAAAAAGAAATGGTAGAAAGCAATACTGATGACCTGTGAAGTTTTCCTTTAATAAAATTCTCAATTTTGAGGTCCTATATTATAGTATGTAAAAGTTTACTACTATAAAGCAGTCTAAAAACTAGATAACTGTTCCAATATTTGAATTTATTAAACTTGTACAGAACACTAAGCCTTTTTCAAAGTTCTAAGATCTAAAAATATCTTCACAAACTTGGGCTACACCAAGAGGATGGTACAGAAAGAAAATCTACCTGGTCTGACCATACACATAATATGCCATATTCCACTTTTTTTTAAGTAGGCTCAGCACAGAGCGCAACAGGGCTCCAACGCACAACCCTGAGATCAAGACCTGAGCTGAGATCAACCAACTGAGCCACCCAGGTACCCCAATATTCCATTTATTTTTAACTAGTTGAAGCCAGACCTAAAAATTGGCAGAAGAAGTGTCTCTCTCCAAGGCTATCAAAAAACTGGTACCTGAGTCTTAAAACGGTGAGTATTCTAATGATTTAATGTTCAAAACAAACATAAAAACATAAAATCCAAAGACTTGCCAATTTAAAATAATCTTAAGATGAAGATAGTACAAAATTTGACCTATTTTTTTTTTTTTAAAGATTTTATTTATTTATTTGAGACAGAGAGAATGAGAGACAGAGAGCATGAGAGGGAGGAGGGTCAGAGGGAGAAGCAGACTTCCCGCCGAGCAGGAAGCCCGATGCGGGACTCGATCCCGGGACTCCAGGATCATGACCTGAGCTGAAGGCAGTCGTCCAACCAACTGAGCCACCCAGGCGCCCTGACCTATTTTTATACAGAACTAGTTATATATAAACTGCAAAACAATTTTATCTGGCTAGAACTAAATTCTAATAATTAATAATGCAAATAAACATGTATGCATTTTGACAAATTCAAGAAGTCCAGTGGAGATTACAGACAAAATTACAAGGGCCTAGTGTTCAAATCAACCCCAGGGGTACCTGCGTGGCTTAGTCAGCTAGGCATCCAACTCTTGATTTATGCTAGGGTCGTGGTCTCAGGGATTAAGCCCCATGTCCGGCTCCATGCTCGGCATGGAGTCTGCTTGAGATTCTCTCTCTCCCTCTCCCTCTGCCCCCCTCCCTACTGCAAGCTTACGCACGTGCTCTCTCTCTCAAATAAATCAATTAATCTTTTATGAATAAATAAATAAATAAACAAACACAGACCAAAGCCTATCCAAATAGGAAGCCTTTTAATCATAAGCCACCTGGTGGTGGTAGAGAAAGTTTGGCTTTAAGATTCAAACAACTGGCTTACCAATTTTTCAAACACCAGAAATCACCTCTAAGACTCTTATAATCGCTTCTCGGCCTTATGGCTAAGATCAAGTCTAAGACTCTTATAATTTACCTAAAATTATATACCACCAATATTCAATCATATGGAATTATGTTGAAAGGTAAGCCTTACCTACACTTTTGGTGAGCAAAGCATAATCTACAGACTTGTCAGATCCCTATGTTGTATACCTGAAACTAATGTAACACCATGTGTCAACTGTACTTCAATTTAAAAAAAAAAAAAGGAAAGGTAAACCTTACTTTTTACACATAACACAAAGTTTCTTTGGAGCCGGCTTGTGAGAGAAGGAAGAAAGGCAGGTGGTAGAACAAAAGAGGTGAGCTGATCCTTTTCGTTGATAAGCTGTCTGTCCCTTCTGTAAAGGTTTTTTGCAGTTTGCACAAGTGACTTTAACTGGCTTAGTGGGTTGTTGTTGTGCAGAAGGCTGGAAAATTTGTTTAGGAAGCGAGGCCACTGGTGATAAAGAATCCACCCCTGGTTGTTTCTGATTACGAGGAAATGAAGCTGACTGGGAAATCCAGGAATCTTAAAAACAAAATGCACAAGGAAAAGTAATGAAACAGGTATTTACACACATTGACAATGTTATTACATAAACAGTTTTAACTTCCCATCTTGTACAAGTTTAAGACATTAATAAGCAGTATAGCAGATAAATAAAAACCAAAGTTTTGGAATAAGAATGCCTGGCTGAGGTGCGCCTGGGTGGCTCAGTCGTTAAGCGTCTGCCTTCAGCTCAGGTCATGATTCCAGGGTCCTGCGATTGAGCCCCGCATCCGGCTCCCTCCTCAGTGGGGGGCCTGCTTCTCCCTCTCCCACTCCCCCTGCTTGTGTTCCCTCTCTCACTGTCTCTCTCTCTCTCTGTCAAAGAAAGAAAGAGAGGAAGGAAGGAAGGAAGGAAGGAAGCCTGGTTAACATTTAGACTCCAATCACTAGACTGGAAAGTTAAACTCTGTGCCTAACTCTTCTCTAAACTGGAAATTGTACCAAACTTATACGAATGGTAACATTAAATGATAATACATGCAATAAACCATAGTGACTAGCATAGAGGAAGCACTAAAAAATATTAGTCATTATTTATTAAACAGGAAGAATTAATTTATAGAATATTCCTTTAAGTAAGGAACACATACATCAACATAAAACTATAATAAAATCTTGACCAATCAGAACCTTTGACAAATACAGTACAGGTCTGATAAAGTTTATATAGGATTATATTAAAAACACATATATTTTTTAAGTGGGCTCCACACTGGCTCCACCCAACATGGTGCTTGAACTCATGACCCAGAGATCAAGACCTGAGCTGTAATCAAGAGTGGACACTTAACCATCTGAGCCACCCAGGCACACCTCAAAACATCTTTTTAAAACAGCTTTTTTCATGGCCTCTAGAGCACATAATCTCAAAGAAATCAGAGTGTAACACAGAAGTGATAAGCCAACATATAGTGACCAATCCAACATCTCATTACTCTCTCACTGCAAAGTTTCAGTATCGCACAGAATTAAAAGATAACACTGGAGTGCAGAGTAATTTATCTTTTCTCTCTTTAATAGTAAGCTTCTTTGGTGCTTAACAGGAAGTGTCCAGCTTACTACACTAGTTACTACTCCACAAACCTCACCACACTAACAATACCATAACTTTTTTCCCTTCTGAAACTTTATAGACCACCATTTCTATTGTCTCTAGTAACCTAGAAAGGTTCTTCCAAATTTTGAACTTCCATACATAAAACGTTGCCCTTCTATACGAAAAACAATTTTTTTTCCTTCCACAGAAGTACAAATATATCTGGAGCTCAGGAAAACTTCTCTACTATCAAAACCTTAAGGAGGGTGATTTCCTGGTTCCAACCCAGTCCATCAACCTAATGATTTCAAGGGGCTACATAACACTGTTATTAAAATTTTACCTTACTCCACAATATGCCTCCCCACAAAAACTGTACTTTATACAGAGTAAACTGAGTGCATTCTAGAATCCTGTTATCCTGCTATTATGAAGGTAATGGACCAGTTTTAATAAACAGGTAAAAATATTAATGGATACGAAGAAAATCAGTTGCCCCTTCAACAACCTGGGTTTGAACTACATGAGTCCACTTATATGCAGATTTTTTTATTATACAGGATTATAAAGATATTTTATTTTCCTTACGATTTTTTTTTTTAAGATTTTATTTATTTATTTGACAGAGAGAGAGAGAGAGAGCACAAGCAGGGGGAGTGGCAGGCAGAGGGAGAAGCAGGCTCCCCGCAGAGCAGGGGGAACCTGATGTAGGACTCAATCCCAGGACCCCGGGATCATGACCTGAGGTGAAGGCAGTCACTTAACCAACTGAGCCACCCAGGCGCCCTTCCTTATGATTTTCTTAATAACATTCTTTTCTCGGGCACCTGGGTGGCTCAGATGGTTAAGCGTCTGCCTTCGGCTCAGGTCATGATCTCAGGGTCCTGGGATCGAGTCCCACATCGGGCTCCCTTCTCCTTGGGAGCCTGCTTCTCCCTCTGCCTCTCTCTCTCTCTCTATCTCTCTTGAATAAATAAATAAAATCTTTAAAAAAAAACAAAACATTCTTTTCTCTAGCTTACTTTACGGTAAGAATACAGTATATAATACATATCATACAAAATACGTGTTGACTATTTATCATTAAGGCTTTTAGTCAACAGTGGGCTACTAGCAAAACAAACAGTAGGCTACTAGTAGTTACATTTTGGGGGAGTCAAAAGTTACATGTGAATTTTCAAGTGCACAGTAAGCGGGGGCGGGGGGCGGGGAGAGTTGGCACCCCTTATCCCTGCAATGTTTAAGAGTTAATTGTAATCACTAACTAAAAATTTCACCTTATGAAGGGCTTCCAATTGAAAATTATATTTGAACATATGCTAGAAGAAATAGCTTATTGAAACACAATTACTGGCTCCTTAAGATTCTTGATTCTGTAGGTTTATCATTTGAATATATACTTAAAGAAACTAAACTTAAGAACATCTATTAACTTGATTTTGAAAAAATGGCATGCTTTTTTTAAAATTTAGTTTGAGACCCTGTATAAATAATATGTCACCCTTAATCTTTTCAGCTCTTATATTTCTCCTACTTTCAAATTTTCACATCCTCCAACATCAAAATAGTTTTAGGAAGGAAGTTTTATCTAAACCCTCCATTTTATACAAAGGACACCAAGGGATAACAGCTTAATTTGCCCAAGTCACAATTAGTCTGAGAGCCAGTATAAATAGCCAAGATTTTTATAACTCCCAATTACAAAGCAGCAAATAAAAACAAGAGCTAATTCATAAACAAAGGAGCAAAAGGTGTATCTGTTTAGTTTTTCTGATAAGTAACATATAGTCCCTTGTATAAGTTTCAGTAAACAGGAACACAATTCTTTTTTTGATTTTTAAATATTTTTTAAATAATCTCTACACCCAACAGGGGCTCGAACCCACAACACCAAGATCAAGAATCACATGCTCTACCAACTGAGCCAGCCAGGCACCCCCCAAGAACACAATTCTTACAATGATATGCCCCTTTGACTCAGCAATATTCCTAAAGAAATAAGATCCTAAGATACATGCATAAGAATATTCTTGAGTTATTTAAATAGTAAAAACTGGAACTAAGCTAAATAGAGAATAAAATCAAATATATCAAGATGTATTGTTAGGTATTTAAAGGGATGGTAGGAGAAAAGAGTTTACAAAACTGAACCTAAACTATGATCTCAGGTTAGAATTAAGTGTACTACTCTCAATGGTGAGATTAATTATTTTCCTCTTCGTACTCTTATGTTTTTAATATACTTATAATTACAGTAAAGACAAAATGGCTATTTTGAAATTAATTTGACCATTATCATTTCTTAAATGTTTATGTGAGCCAGAAGGTTACAGTGAAAGAAACTTATATATATATACAGCTGGTAGTATAAATTGGTAAAACCTTTCTGGAAGGCAATATGACAGTATTATTTCAACAACTTTAAAATGCTCACACCAACTCACACATACATCACCCCCCAATCCAGACCTACCTATGAATATATATATACACACAAAGAAGGAAAGGGTCTTGGAAGGCAGGAGAAATTTTCCAAATTGAGTAATAAGGAACCTATTTCTTTCAAAATCACTATAAACCAAATACATTTTTTCAACCAAAAATCTTTGGAAGGAGGGGGACAGTGATATCCTTTGGCCTAGTAACTTCATTTCTAAGAATATACTCTAAAGAAATGAGAAGATGTTCATCATAAACCTATAATTAGCAAAATATGGGAAACAGTATAAACTGCCAAATATGGGAACAGTATATCCATATCTACTGTGCAGCCATTAAAACTTTTGTGTATAAATGTTAACGGTATGAGAAAATATAATGTAAAGTGGGAAACAAACAGGAAGCAAAATTATTCAGAGTTGCATTTCAACCAAAATAAAAATAAAATGGAAAAAACCTTAAAGACAGTCACTTAAAGCACTGACAGTGGTAATCTTCAGTTAATAATACTATCGGGAATTTTTTCCCTCATTTTTTAATTATAGATTTTCCAAAAATTCTTCAATAATTAAACATTACTCTCATAACCAAAAAAATAACAAGGAAAAATGACTAGCATTTTATACCATTCTACACTACTATATTTTAGTCATTCCTTATTATTCTCCACAATTTCTAGGCCAATAAGGTTGCTAATGAGCCTAAAATGATGAGAAAATGAGAGAAAAACAAAGAAGGATATATAAGAGAGACAGACATAAAAAGGTTTGGGGGCAGAGGTGAAAGAGAAAGGGACATAAAGACAAGGTCATCAAAAGCCAGAGTTCTTACAACTTCTCTTTTTTAATGTTTTCACAAAGCAAAGCTGCCTGAAGAAAAATTGTTCAAATAGTTGAGAAATTTACCAACCTTAAATATTAAAAAAAGGAATAAAATGCTAATAAGAAAAAATTAAAATCAGATAAGCGATCAAAATTACTTTAAAAGTAAAGTAAAAACAAATCTAAATGCACCTATTATACTATATTATTCCTTAAGTGTGCTACTTATCTTATTTCACTATTTATACATTACTACTAAATACTAAAAATATATTAGCAAAAACTAAGTATATGACAAATAAGATGCCAATCTGTTAGACTCCAGTGGTAGTGAATGTGAAGAGTATTTATTCCAATCCTTTAGACATAGATTTCTGGGATTAATTTTCTAATAATCTGCAAAGAAATACATGGTTTTACATCTCTTCTTAGCTAAAATTTCAAACTTTTAAAAGTCAATGGAATTAACTTCTCTTACATGAATAAACTAACCAAGGTAATACCAATTACTACAGTGAAAAAAGAATCAGGCAATTTTACATGGAGTAGATCACTTAATGCTTACCAGGATTATGATGAGTTGCAGATTCTCCATTCTGAAATACGTCTCCTGCCACATTCATTCTACCAGGATTAAAAGGTCCTACTCCAGTCTTGGTCTGTGAAGTTAAAGATGGGGTGTATGTTTGTATATTAACACCAAAATTACTTGACTGCAGTCCGTTAGAGACATCTCCCAAGTTGGTATTCTGCAGTGATGTTACATGTGTAATCATTAAGTTCATATCTCGCCCGTCAGTATTTTCTAATTGGCCATCATTCACAGAGCTTACACCTGTTTCTAAGGTTGTAACATTAGCAATCTGAATTTCAGAGTCTGGTTCTGTGGTGATACCACTATTACCCATTCCTGCATTTACCTTACTTCTTGAAAAACTGGAAGTGGAGAAATCCACATCATTGGTTCTGTTTTTAGTCTCAGGAGGTCTCCGTTCAATAAAATTGGAGGAATTTTTCTCTTGCCCTTGATTTGTTTCCATGTCCTCTTCATCATCAATGACAATTGTCTCACTTACACTTCCCTTCTGAGAAGCCAACTCTTTTGAGGAAGGAAGAATTTTGGAATCATTTCCTTGTAGTTCTTCATTTTTTGATGATGTAAATGTTATGGTTCTTTGATCAGCTACCACCGGTGCAGAAGGTGGGGGAGGTTGTACAGGTTCGATAAAAACAACATCATCATCATCTTCCACTGACGAGTTTTGAAATTTATTAGATCTAGCAACTAAAGGATTAGGTGGACCACTAAATGAATTTCCTACATTGGTGAGACTAGTTGCCATGGCCGTACTCCCTAATAAAACAGGAGTCTGATCAGTCAATTCTAATCCTCCCACTGAACCTGTGTCCATGCCAAGAAACCTGTAAAGGAGATGGAAAAAAGAAGAAAACAAATGTCAATATAATCTTTTGCTCTTCTAACTGAAATACCTTAAAGTACTTTTCTTTTTATTCTAAATGACAATAATTCTTATCCAATAAAAGAAAAATTTGGTATCCAATCTATGAACTCATTCACTAACCATTTTACATAGTTTACATGTGAACCTCTTGAATATAAAAAGAAATGTAATTAACCAATTTTCAGTAATGATATGCAGTATATTTCCACCTCTACCACCTCCTTTCTACCACACTATTTAAGCTATAAATTTTAATACTGAAAATATAGATAAATCCTTCGATATGTATTTGAACAAGAAAATAACCAAAATCTGACAACAAAAATCCCTTCTCTATACTTTTATCCCATTTACCCACTGTATTAAATAAATGATACAATCTAATCCCTAATTTCCCTTACATCTTTTTCTAATTCCTTTTTCTCATATTCCCTGGCTCCCTTATAACTATAAATTAAATCCTCTGAGAATCTGAAATCTTTCTTGACCCTATCCAGAAAGCTTAAATCTTTATTTGACAGGAACAATGCTGCGTGCTTTATATCCACATATCAGGGTGAATAATGGCTCCCAAAGATATCAGATCCTAATCCCTGGAACCTGTAAAGGTTACCTTATATGGGAAAAGGGTCTTTGCAGATATGATTAAGATTGAGGATTTAAAAACAGATTAGTTGGGTGGACCCTAAATGCACAAGCTTGCAAAGGGAGGTGGAAGGAGATTGCAGGCGTAAGAGAAGGCAATGTGACCACAGAGACATATTGGAGATCGGAGACTGAAGTAACCCAACCAAGGAATACTGGCAGTCACCAGAATGTAGAGAGGCAAGGAATGGATTCTCTCCTAGGGCCTCCAGAGGAAGGATGGCCCTGCTGACACCTTGATTTGAGCCCTGTGGCACTGATTTCCAACTTAAAACCTCCAGAATCATTAGAGAAAAAAGTTTCTGTTGTTTTAATCCACCAAATTTACGGTAATCTGTTACAATGGCTACAGGAAATTTATACATCCCACTTCTTGGTTACATTTTCAAAACAACTCTTGATATAGCTATAATTTTTGTCCCATTTTAATGAATAAGAAATTACGGTTTAGAGATGCTAACTAACCTGCCCAAGTCACATAGCTAGAATGCATGCCCGGGTCTTTATAATTCAATAGTCCAAGCTCTTCATTACTCTGCTATATTCAACCAATATTTTCTGAGCATCTGATATATAAGCAGGGCTGTGCTGAAGCCAAAAAGACAGCAGAGAGTTAACAGTGAAGAGCCAGAAAAGAAAATAAGTTCTTGAGCAGATGGAGAGGATGAGGTCATGGACACAGGTGGTAGTAGAACTAATCCTGAACATGAATCAGAGAATTAGAAAAAAAAGGGGGGGGGGGAGAAAAAGAAAAAAAATAAAAGGGGGGAAAGGAAGGGTGGGTAGAGACTGATTGCAGGTTACTCTGTAGATGGAGTGGATGGGAATCTGAAGTGGTTAATACATGGTAGCCTAATTTTCACAGAGTAAGTCATCTGAGAAGGTGAGGATACAGTGGTTGTACAAGTTAAAGACTGGTTTAAGAGCCCCAACACCAACTCGTAAATCCTTTGTAATCCTCTTTCTCTAATAAAACCACTTAGCCCAGTTTAAAAAAATAAAAACAAAAAAAAAGGCTGGTTTAAGAACATTGACTACTTCATATATATTGCTATTTGCTCATTTTGCTATAAGGAGTGTCTGGGACAATGAAGATGATACTAATATACATAAATATAACTTTGGCAGATAGGTGACAGGGATGGAGAAATTGTTCATTGTATATTTTGTTGTATTTTAATTTCTGAACATAGTTTCTCACTTGATTTTAAAGCAAAAATTAAAGTTTTTAAAAACAAAGTGGTAATAGATTGATCAGAGAAGACCTCTTTGAGCAGGTGATACTTATACTGAAATCTGGAATGACAAGAAAGATCCAATTTTGGGAAAATTGTAGGAAGGGCATCCTGCAAAAGCCTGAGGTAATGAAGTTGGTGAATTCAAGCAAGAGAATAAAGACCAATGTGGCTGAACAAGTTGGTAGGGAAGAACTGTAGGGGATATAAAAACTTGCACAGAAAAACCCCCCAAGGCCAACAAGTTAGTTCATTAACTGCATTCAACGAAGATTTATGAAGCACCTAACCTAGTATGTACAAGACACTCATTTGGACACCTGAGAGGAAAAAAAAAAAATCAGTAAACAAAACAAGTAAACATCCCTGAAATTAGCAATCATGAATTCTAAATGCCAAGTTTGGATTTTACTGTAACAGGAATCATTGTAGTGTTTTCACTAAAAGGTTAACATGTTGCTTACATTTTTAATACATTGTTTGGGCTGCTATTTGGGAAATAGATTATAAAAAGGCAGGACTAGAAGCAAAGAAACCAACTAGATGGCCACTGATCGAAGTGAGAGATAGTAGTACCTGAAACAAAGGTGATGATAGGAGATGGAAAAAAGTGAACAGATTAGTGATTTTTAAAAAGTAGATCTCAGGCGCCTGGGTGGCTCAGTTGGTTGGGCGACTGCCTTCGGCTCAGGTCATGATCCTGGAATCCCAGGATCAAGTCCCACATCGGGCTCCCTGCTCAGCAGGGAGTCTGCTTCTCCCTCTGACCCTCCCCCCTCTCATGTGTGCTCTCTCTCTCATTCTCTCTCTCACATAAATAAATAAAATCTTTAAAAAATAAAAAATAAAAAGTAGATCTAACATGAAAAGATCAATAAGATTACTGTTGACTGGAAGTCACAGAACACAGAACATTATTACTACAATGTTATGCATTCTCCAAAAACCTATAAAGATACACACACTACATATATTTTTATGTAAATTCATGAAAAAAATAAAACTTCTGAAAGGATCACATTATACTGATATATATAGCTTACGAGGAGGAGCAGGGAGTCTGAGTAGGAGAGGTGATCAACAAGTTGCACTTTTTTTTTTTTTTTAAGATTTTATTTATTTATTTGACAGGGAGACACAGCAAGAGAGGGAACACAAGCAGGGGGAGTGGGAGAGGGAGAAGCAGGCTTCCTGCTGAGCAGGGAGCCCGATGCAGGGCTCGATCCCAGGACCCTGGGATCATGACCTGAGCCAAGGCAGACATTTAACGACTGAGCCACCCAGGTGCCCCAACAAGTTGCACTTTAGATTTAACATTAATCTAAAACGAATTTCAGGCAGCTAAGCACCTGAATGAATAATGGGAAAAACAGGAGTCAACAACAGAAAACAATATAAAGTTGATAAAGCATTAAAGAGGAAGGGATTATCAATCTCCAGAAACAAAAGGGATACAGAATAAGCACTTTTCACAGACATTAAATAGGGGTATAACAACTACATTATGAAAACACTGGATAGACCATAACTAATTTGCTCTTCTCACTGAATGTCTAGAACCTAAAAGAGTGCCTAGGCACAGAGTATACACTCAGCTGTCCCAAATATTTGTGGAAGGGCCAGAAGGCAAAAACCCGCATGTTCATTTTGACTACCAGAGTTATTTTTAAGTAACATGATTATTTAATTGTCAAGGCATACAATCTAGTCCCTTATTTTATATATAATGTGCTATTCTCTGACCTTAAGCATCCTACTCAAACCAAGTTTAGTTTCAATCAACACAGTAATGAAAATGAAATATTTTCAATAACAAATAGTATTTTATAGGAAAAGCCTTATTGTATTTTCACTTAACTGTGACAAAACCTTGAGTTAAATAAGAGAGATGTTAACTTTTCTATAATAAAACCGTATCTCAGACACAGTAAAACTGCTCAGTTCCAAAACCAGTCTCCAAATCATTAAGAGCAAGAACTGTGTCTCTGTCAGTATGGAAGACTTGTTGATACTGGGAAATGGCAGAAGATACATTTATATCTGCTTTAAAGAAAACAAATTCTATTTAAAAGTTTAAGGGGTGGCTTGATTTGACTTACTCAAAGATCTACAAATTGCCATTCCATACTCTAAGACATTTAAATATTTTCAAAAATTAAAATTTTTGAGCCTGGGTGGCTCAGCTGGTTAAGCACCCGACTCTTGATTTCCACTCAGTTCATGATCTCAGGGTTGTGGGATGGAGCCCCCAGTCGGGTTCCGCACTCAGCAGGAAGTCTGCATTTCTCCCTCTCTCTCTCTCCCCCTCTGCCCCTCCACCCACTTGTGTGTGCTCTCTCTCTCTCCCTCTCCCTAAAATAAATAAATGTTAAAAAAAAATAAAATAAAACATATACACCATTACTCTGAAACAGCTCCTCACTAAGGAAGACTTCTTCAGGGTAAAACAGTAACATATGCTAGGGGAAACCCTCATATAAGGCCTTCACAAAATTTTAAGTAAACATAAAAAAAAAAAAATTTAACATTACCACTACAGAAAGTATTAAAAATTGAAATATGCTGAATAACAGTGATTCAAAATTTTCATAACTCAAATAAATTCGTTTTAAAAAATAAGTGTATCCATCCACTAATATTTTAACATTTGTCTGATGCTTGTTATGAGTCGAATATTCATATGAGTTAAACATTAAAGCAAATCCATGAAAGAAATCACTATTGCCTTCTCTATACGGATTTGAAAACAAGGGGTGCCTGGCTGGCTCAGTCGGTAGAGCATGGGACTCTTCATCTCAGGGTGGTGAGTTCAAGCCCCACATTGGGCCTAAAGTTTTTTTTAAAAATAATAATAATAATCTTCAAAGCTAAGCTGCCCACGACCACAGCTAGCAAGTTGGATATTAGGTTTTGAATATTCATATTGATATGTAATTAAGTATTGAACAATAAAATAATATAGCACAGCTCTTATTTAATAAAAAATTCAATAAAATAACCAAATCAATATTCAAACTACACAAGTATCAAATGGAAGAAATGAAGTTGAACTTGAAGTTAATATTCATGTGCCACAAAGTAGGAAGTACCCTCATCAACACAGCAATTTTCAGAGGAATAAGGAAGGCATAAATATACAGATGTTATGAAATGCATAGGCTTTTAATGCATGAGTTCTCTGGATCCTTTCTATGGTTTTAGCACACCTAAAACAAGACAATTTCTAAAACAGAAAAGCTAGAACTGACTTCATAATACCCTCTGATGGCAGTGTAGGTATCAATCAGAAGAAAACACTGCAGCTCAGAATAGAACTTTCTTTACCAGTTAGCTCTCTGCAGTAATCCACTTCTGAAAACAGAGTAACTACTCAACTATAACAACTGTTTTCAAATCCTATACTATAAATATATTTGGCCACTTCTATATGTCACTGAGAATATGTTTCAATCACCAAACACTCAATTTACTCCGTTTATGTGACTACAAGTTGACCTAATTAAATGTGATTAAAAGTTGACCACTTCTACCATTATATAGGTAAAATCTATTCCATTTAGCCACTTTTCTGCATCATCCATTCTAATTAACTATTTTACACTGAGCAAATTCCTTTACTTCTCTGAGCCTCAATTTTCCCTAGAGTAAATGGTATAAAAATAGTTCTTAGAATTTTTCTTAGAATTCAAAAAGATAACCAGATGTGAAAATCAATTAGCACACTGTTCACTCATAAACAATTACCAGGGAATTTCTGCCTTTACCCCAAGATTTCAGTAAGTTTCTAATATTGATATTCCATTGATATTCCATCAATGTCACAGACTGAATGTGGTCCCCCCAAATTTATATGTTAAGATGGTATTAGGAGGCAGGGCCTTTGAGAGGTGATTAGGACACAAAGGTGGAGCCCTCATGAATGGGATTAGTGCCCTTTTTATAAAAAACACCCCAGAGAGCTCCCTTCCCTCTTCCACCATGTGAGGACACAGTGAGAAGACAGCAATCCATCTATGAGCCAGGAAGCTGTCCCACACCAGACACCAAATCTGCCAGAGCCTTGATCTTAGACTTCCCAGCCTTTAGAATGGTGAGAAATAAGTGTTTGCTGTCTTTGGTAATTCAGTGTAGCAGCCCAAACAAACTACGATGTTCATCATAAAGTATGAATGCTTTACAGTCGTATTTGGTCTTTATTTTGATTCAACAAGAATCAATTAATACAATACTTAACGTTCTCGTGGGAAAAAAAACAAAGAAAACGTGGTAGTTAAAATATAAATGTTGGGGTGCCTGGGTGGCTCAGTCGTTAAGCGTCTGCCTTCAGCTCAAGTCATGATCCCAGAGTCCTGGGATAGAGCCCCGCATCAGGCTCCCTGCTCAGTGGGGAGTCTGCTTCTCCCTCTCCCGCTCCCCCTGCTTATATTCCCTCTCTCGCTGTGTCTCTGTCAAATAAATAAATAAAATCTTAAAAATATATATATATAAATGTTGACATTCCTAACAATAAAGTACTAGCACTTGCTGAAAAAGCTTATGAACATTCAGAGAAAATCACAAAGAAAGCACTTCAGGGACGCCTGGGTGGCTCAGTTGGTTAAGCATCTGCCTTCGGCTCAGGTCATGATCCCAGGGTCCTGGGACCAAGTCCTGCATCTGGGATCAAGTTCTGCATTGGGTTCCTTGCTCAGCAGGGAGCCTACTTCTCTCTCCCTCTGCCTGCTCTGCCTGCCACTCCCCCTGCTTGTACTCTCTCTGGCAAATAAGATCTTAAAAAAAAAAAGAAGAAGAACAGAACAGAAAGCACTTCAAAATGATTCAAGAAAAACAATTATCATTTTCTCACTGATAAAAGCCTATCCAAGAGCTTTCTAGGTACCATGTTAAAAAGAAAGCTAAGGTGAATTCTTCTCTACAGCAAAGGTTAGTCAATACGTAATCATGGGTACTTTCAATAGTTCTGAGTCAAATTGGCAAATTTTAAACTTTCAGAATAAAAATTCTTGGGGTGGCTCAGTCAATTAAGTGTCTGCCTTCAGCTCAGGTCATGATCCAAGGGTCCTGGGATCGAGCCCCACCCAACAGAGAGTCTGCTTCTCCCTCTTCCTCTGCTGCTCCCCCTGCTTGTGCTTTCTGGCTCTCCCTGTCAAATAAATACATAAATTCTTAAAAAAAAAAAAAAAAGAATAAAAATTCTTAATCAAATAGGAATAAGGGCATCTGGGTGGCTTAGTCCGTTAAGTGCCCAACTCCTGATTTCGGCTCAGGTCATGATCTCAAGGTGGTGAAATTGAGCCCCGTGTCAGGCTCCCTGCTCAGTGTGTCAGGCTCCCTGCTCAGTGCAGAGTGTGCTTGAGATTCTCTCTCTCCGTCTGCCCCTTCCCCTGCTTGTGCATGCACACGGGTGCACATGCTAATAAATATTTTTAAAATAGGAATAGATGGATGTATAAATACATATATAAAATACCAACCAAAGGATATCACCAAATTTAATGTGAAATATTAAAAACATTATTATTAAAGTCAAGAATAAGATAAGGATATTCTTTATTTTTATCATATATCACTTCCAGAAGTACCAGCCAATGCAATTATATGAAAAAGAAAAGGAGATATAAAAATTTGAAAGGAGAGGCACCTGTGTGGCACAGTCGGTTAAGTGTCCAACTCTTGATTTTTGCTCAGCCTCAGGTCAGGATCTCAGGGTGATGAGATAGAGCCCCACACCAGTCTCCACACTCAGTAGGGAGTTTGCCTGAGATCCTCTCTCCCCCCTCCCTCTGCCCCTCCCACTTGTGCACTCTCTCTCAAATAAATAAATCTGAAAAAAAAATTTTTTGAAAGAAAAATCATCATTACATGTAAATTAGGTTAATTTTTACCTCAAAAACCAAAAATATTTACATGAAAAACTATTGCAGTGAGATAATTTAATCAAGCACTGGATACAAAATTAATGCACAGAATATTAAATTAATTGGATGGGGGTGCTCCTGGGTGGCTCAGTTGGTTGGTTGAGCTTTCAACTCTTTTGACTCAGGTCATGATCTTAGGGTCATTAGATCAAGCCCAGGGTCAGGCTCCGCACTCAGTGGGGAGTCTGCTTCTCTCCCTCTGCCCCACCCCCTGCTCACATGCTCACTCTCTCTCTCCCTCTCTCTCTAAAATAAATAAATAAATCTCTAAAAAAAATTAATTGGATGGCCAATTGTAGACAGATACAAAACTTTCCTTCCATCCAACAACCAACTAAATACAGAGATTAAAAAAAAAGACAAACCTACAAAGACAAGTGGAACAGGGGAGAATTCAACAGCATCAGAAATATTAGAAGAGGGAAAACAGAAGAGCATGGATTCATTGTGACTCACTTAGAAGACCTCAAAAAGGTAAAACTCTAAACACCTCCTAAAGAAAGTTTTTAAATGACTAGATTACAAATGGAATTAAACTTGTAGTTAACAATTCATTTGTCCTAAGGCAAAAAGTATCCTGATCAGCACAAAATTTTCAGAAGAACAAGGCAACTGGTCCTTTTAAGTATGATACGAAAAATAAATCAAGACAGGTATCAACAAGATGGCAGAGTGGAAAGTTCTAGATATGGGTCCCTCTACACAAGTAACCATTGAGCTGGACAGAGTGATTGGCACCAACTACTTTAGATCCCTGGAACCCCAATGAACACTCATATCAACCAGGGGAGTGCTTCAGGAAGAAGTTGCTGATCATTCATAAGTGAGCAGAATGTATGAACCAGCAATCATCCGCCATTCCTTACCCCAACTTGGCTATGGGGATAGCATCCTGCATTCCTGGAAAGTCTGGCTGGTCAGAGGACTGGCAGTGAGGAAGGTCTAAAAACTATGGAACTGTGTTTGGGGTGGTCTGAAGAAGATGCTTCTCTTGGTTTCAGCCCTCTGGACAATAACAGCTTTCCCAGCATCGTCTATCAGATTTAATGAGACATGACACTTTATTTCATTGTTTTTCACACAAACATTTAAAGAAATTTTTGTCAGGTCAATAGCTCACTAGGAATAATGGAACAGATCTTCAAAACGTACAAAGAAACAGAAAAGTCCTATTCACAGAAATAAAAGAATTTGACAGAAACTATTCCTGAGAAATCCCAAATTTTGGAATAACTAGTCAAGACATTAAATCAACTATCTTAAATATGCTCAGTGAGCTAAAGGAAAGCACTGACAGAACTAAAAGAAATCAGAAAACAAGGCATAATCAAAATGAAAATACCAACAGACACAAATTATAAACAAGTAAACAAAAATTCTGGAGATGAAAAATACAGTAACAAGTGAAAAATTCACTAGAGATATCAACAGCAGATTTGGACAGGTAGAAGAATCAGTAAACTGGAAGGAAGAAAAATTGAAATTATCCTATCTGAGGAACAGGAAAAAAAGGGAGGAAAAATGAAGAGAGCCAGAAGGATCTACAAAACATTACCAAACATACCAACATATATGTATCATAAAGAGAACAAAAGGAACAGGAATAAATATTTGAAGAAATAATGACTGAAAACTCCTAAATACAATACACATCCAACAAGCTCAACAAATTCCAAGCCAGATAAACTCAAAGACACCCACAAGACACATAATGGCCAACAAAGATAGAGAATTTTAAGAGAGAAGTCATCATGTATAATAATATTCATCACCAATAATAATATTTAGATTATCAGCTTATTTCTCATTAGAAACCATGGAAGCCAGAAGCTAGTGGGATGACATTTAAAGTAATCAACAACAAAAAAATGTCAACTAAGGGGCGCATGTGTGGCTCAGTCGTTAAGCATCCGCCTTCGGCTTAGGTCATGATCCCAGGGTTCTGGGATTGAGCCCCACGTCGGGCTCCCTGGGAAGCCTGCTTCTCCTCCCTCTGCCTGCTGCTTGTGTTCCCTCTCTCGCTGTCTCTGTCAAATAAATAAAATCTTAAAAAAAAAATGTCAACTAAGAATTCTATATCCAGCAAAAAATTCCTCCAAAATTAAGGAGAAACTAAGACATTTCTAGATAGACAAAAGCAGAGGGAGTTCATACCTGCATGAAATGCTATCCTTCGGGCAATAATAAAAACATATTAAATAAATTGAAGCTGTAAGAAATGAAGAACTTAAGTGAAATTACCTATATAAATCAACAGAAAGACAGTATTACTGTACTTTTAGTTTATAATTACTTTTTTCCTATGATTTACAAGACAAATAGATAAAACAACAATTATCAGTATTTGTTAATAAATACACATATTAAGATAATAATCTGAGAAAAATAAGGGGGAGAACAGAAATATATAACAGGAGAGTGCATACTGCTGAAACTAAGTTGGTACTATTTCCAGTAAATTGTAAATTTAAGATGATTTTAATCTTTTTTTTTTTTTAAAGATTTTATTTATTTATTCGACAGAGAGAATGAGAGAGTACAAGCAGGGAGGAGTAGTAGAGGGAGAGAGAGAAGCAGGCTTCCCAGTGAGCAGGGAGCCTGACGCGGGGCTCGATCCCAGGACCCTGAGATATGACCTGAGCCAAAGGCAGACACCTAACCATCTGAGCCACCCAGGCGCCCCAAGATGATTTTAATCTTTAAGATAACCACTGAGAAAAACATTTTAAACTATATACAGTAAAGGGAATCAAATGGTACACTAGAATAAAGTTAATCAAACACAAAAGAAGGCAGTAAAGAAGAAATGGCATGGGGGGCGAAGACATATAAGACATACAGAAAACAAATAGCAAAATGGCAGAGGTGAATCCTTCCTTATTCATAATTATTTTAAATGTAAATAGATTAAATTACATTAAAAGATTGGGAGGTTAGAAAAAAAAAAAAGATCTATGTATATGCTGTAGAAAAGACTCACTTCAGATACAAAGACACAGACTGAAAGTAGATGAATAGAAAAGACACTCCACGCAAATAGTAACCAGAGAAGAGAATAGATATACTAATATTAGACAAAATAAACATGAAGTCAAAAAAGGTTATGAGACACAGGAAGCCCCTATATACTGTAAAAGATTCAACCCATCAGGAAGACATAAATATATATACATCTACACAACAAGAGTGCACAAAATATATGAAATAAAAAATGCCAAAAATAAAAATAGAAGCAAAAGTGGAAAATCAGAAATAGTTAGAAATTAACACATTTCAACAATCAATGGGTCAAAGAAGAAATCACAGGGAAATGAAAAAAACACTTTGAAACCAAAGAAAACACAAACACAACATATCAAAACATGGGGTGCAGTGACAACAGTGTTCAGCAGCAAATTTACAACTATTAACACCTACATTTAAAAATATCTGAAATCAGAGCACCTGGGTGGCTCAGTCGGTTAAGCATCTGCCTTCAACTCAGGTCATGATCCCGGAGTCCAGGGACTGAGCCCTGCATCAGGCTCCCTCCTCAGCAGAGTCTGCTTCTCCCTCTGCCCTTCACCCTGATTGTGCTCTCTCTTGCTCTCTCTCCCTCAAATAAACTCTTTAAAAATAAATGAATAAATAAATAAAATATCTGAAATCAATAAACTTTATACCTTAAGAAGCCAGAAAAAGAAGAGCAATCTAAACCCAAGCCTGGCAGAAAGGATGAAATAAAGATTAGTGCACAGATCAAACAGAGGGAAAAAAAGAGAGAAATCATCAAAACAAAAAGATAGTTCTTTGAAAAAAATTACCAAATCTTTAGCTAGATTAACTAAGAAACAAAAGAAAATCTCAAATTATTAAAATCAGAAATGAAAAATAAGACCTCACTACTGATTTTACAGAAACAGAATTATAAAAGAGCACAATGAACAATTGTATGCCAATAAATCAGATAACCAAGATAAAATGGACAAATTCCTAGATATACACAAGTACCAAAACTAAATCAAGAAAGAATATAAAATCTAGGGGTGACTGGCTGACTCAGTCAGTAGAGTATGCAAATCTTGGGGCTGTATGTTTGAGCCCCACACTGGGTGTAGAGATTACATAAAATAAAATTAAATCAAAAGTCTCCCAACAAAGAAATGTCCAGGAACAGATAGCTTCACTGATAAATTCTACCAAACATCTGAAGAATTAACATTGATCCTTCTCAAACTGGTCCCAAAAAATTGAAGGGGAGAACACCTCCAAATTCATTCTACAAGGCCAGCATTACTCTGATACCAAATCCAGACAAAGACATTACAAGAAAACTACAGGCCAACATTCCTTATGAATATAAATGTAAAACTCCTCAACAAAATAGCAAATCAAAACTGGGAGCATATTAAAAAGATTATATATCATGGCTATGTGGGATTTATCCCAGAATGCAAGGGTAATTCAACTTAAGAAAATCAAAATAATATATCATATTTATAGTCAGAAGGGGGGAAAAAAACACATGATCATCTCAATTGAGGCAAAAAAGATTTTGACAAAACACAACATGCTTTTATGATAAAAATAATAAACTAGCAAGAGAAGGAAATTTCTGCAACATGATAAAGGCCATATATGGAAAAAAAATAGCTAGCTAGCATCACAATGGTAAAAGATGGAATGCTTTTCCTCTAAGATTAGAACGATGAACCACTGCCTACTTTCATCATTTTAATTCACCATATTACAGGAAGTTCTGGCCAGAGCAATTAGGCAAGAAATAAGAGGAATCCAAAGAGAAAAAGGAAAATAATCATTTCTGCAGATGTAATTTTTTTTCTTTGTTTTTTTTTAAGGGGGGATGGTAAATTAAAATTAAAGACACAAATAAGTGGAAAGATGTCTTATGTTTATGGATTGGAAGATTAACATTAAGATGACAATACTATACCTGAAGCAATCTACAGATTTGATATAATCCCTATCAAAACCCAAATGCTTTTTGCAGTGTCATCCCAAAATCCACATGGATCTCAAGGAACAAGAATGATTTCAAAGCTTACTATAAAGCTACAGTACATTAAGAGCTTGGTACTGGGGTGCCTGGGTGGCTCAGTCGTAAGCATCTGCCTTCGTCTCAGGTCATGATCCCAGGGTCCTGGAATTGAGCCCCACAGCCTGCTTCTCCCTCTCCCACTCCCCCTGCTTGTGTTCCCTCTCTCGCTGTGTCTCTCTCTGTCAAATAAATAAATAAAATCTTAAAAAAAACAACAGCTTGGTACTGACATAAAGACAAATATATAGACCAATGGCATAAAATAGAGAGCCCAGAAAGAAATCTCCAGATATTTGGTCTAATGATTTGACAAGGATGCCAAGACCATTCAATGATAAAGTACAGTTATTTTAAAAAGAGAGAGAGAAAGAATAGAACCCTTACCTTACACCATATATAAAAATTAACTCAAAATGGGTCAAATACCTATATTTAAAGAACTAAAACTACAGAACTCTTAAAACAGAGGGGAAGCTTCATGACTTTGGATTTGTCAATGATTTCCTGGATACAAGACATTAAAAACATAGGCAGTAAAAGAAAAACTAAATAAATTGGACATCAAAATTAAAAATTTTTGTGCTGAAAGAAGAACACTGACATTCAAGATTACTCTTGACCCAGCAAAGTATTCCATCAAGATTGAAGGAGACAAAGAACTTTCCAAACGGGCACGTGGGTGGCTCAGTTGGATAAAGCATCTGTCTTCAGCTCAGGTCATGATCCCGGAATCCCCGGATCCAGCCCCACATCAGGCTCCCTGCTCAGCAGGGAGTCTGCTTCTCCCTCACCCTCTGCTCCTCTCCCTGCTCATGCTCACTCTCTCTACCTCAAATAAATAAAATCTTTAAAAAAAAAAAAAGAATTTTCCAAACAAACAAAAGCTGATGGAGTTCATCATCACTAGCCTGACCTTAAAGAATGTTAAAGAGAGTTCTCAAGCTAAAACTAAGACACTAATTATAACAGGAAAACATATGAAAAATATAAAATTCACTAGTAAAGTGAAAAAAAATTTAGAACTTCTGTGCAAAAAACACCACCTAGAGAATAAAAACAAAACACAAATATTTGCAAATCACATATCTGATAAGGGATTTTTATATCCAAAAAATATTAAGAATTCCTACAACTCAACAAAAATAATTTTAAAAATGGGCAAAAGAATTAAGTAGATACTTTCCCCACCCCCAAAGAAAATATACAAATGACCGATAAGCACAAGAAAAGATGCTCAACAGCATTAGTTAGGGAAATACAAATCAAAACCAAAAGGTATCATCTCACATCCATAAGGATGGCTACTATCAAAACAAACAAAAAGAATTGTTTCTGAGGCGAAATTCGTTGGTTGAAGAAACTCGATCCTTTGTGCACTGATGTTGGGCTAGAAACAGCAGATATAGAAAGCAGTACAGAGGTTACTCAAAAAATTAAAAATTAAATTACCATATGATACAGCAATCCCACTTCTGGGTACATATCTAAAAGAAATGAAAGCAGGATTTCCAAGAGATATTTGCACATTTACATTCATAGCAGCATTATTCACAAATAGCCAAGAAGTGGCAACCAAAAGTCCATGGGCAAATGATTAAATAAAATGTGATATATACATACAATGGAATATTATTCGGCCTTAAAAAGAAAGGAAAATCTATTGCATGCTATGACATAGATGAATCTTGAGGACATTATACTAAGTGAAAAAAGATAAATACTGTATGATTCCACTTATATGAAGTATTTAAAGAAGTCAATTCACACAAACATAAAGTACGTGGGCAGTTACCAGGGGCCGAGGAGAGGAGTAGATGGGGAATTGTTTAATGGGTACACAGTTTCAGTTTTTCATGATGAAAAAGTCTGGGGGATTTGCTGCACAACAACATGAATATACTTAACACTACACTGAGCTATACACTTAAAAATGCTTATCATAGTAAATTTCATGATATGTGATTTTTACAATTAAAAATTTTTTAAAAAGGAAAAAAAACAAAATGACAACCACTTCACAGCAATTAGGATGGATTTTTTTTTTTTATAAAGAATAACAAGGTGGGCACCTGGGTGGCTCAGTCAGTTAAGCATCTCTGCCTTCAGTTCAGGTCATGATCCCAGAGTCCTGGGATCGAGCCCCTGCTGAGAGGGAGCCTGCTTCTCTTCTACCCTTTCCCCCACTGCTTATGCTCTGTCAAATAAATAAAATATTTAAAAAAAAATAAGAAGGTGAAAATGTACAAAAATTAGAACACTTCTGAAAGAAAAAATTTGCACACTTCTGCATTGCTGCTCAGAGCCATGTAAAATGGGGTACAGCCACTGTGGAAAACAGTTTGGGGGTTCCTCAAAAAGTTATACATAAATTTAACACATGATCAGTCAATTCCACTTCCTGGAATATACCTAAAAAGAAATGAAAGATGGGACTCATGTGAATACCTGTGAACCAATGTTCACACCAGCATTATTTACGATGGTCAAAAGGGAGAAACAGCCCAAAAGTCTATCAACAAATTAATGAGACAAGCAAGATGTAAATACAATGGATTATTATTCATCCCTAAAAAGTCTGATACATACTACAACATAGAAAACCTTGAAAACATTGGGGCGCCTGGGTGGCTCAGTTGGTTAAGCGACTGCCTTCGGCTCAGGTCATGATCCTGTAGTCGCAGGATCGAGTCCCGCATCGGGCTCCCTGCTCAGCGGGGAGTCTGCTTCTCCCTCTGACCCTCCCCCCTCTCATGTGCTCTCTCTCTCTCATTCTCTCTGTCTCAAATAAATAAATAAAATCTTTATAAAAAAAAAAAGAAAAGAAAAAGAAAACCTTGAAAACATTATGATAAGTGAACTAATTCAGACACAAAAGGGCAAAAATTTTCTGGTTCTACTTATTTGAGGTACCTAGAATATAAGAGACAAAGGTAGAACAGAAGTCACGAGGAGCTGGGGGGAAGGGGTACTGGGCACTATTGTTTAATACTATATAGACTTCCTGTTTGGATGATGAAAAAGTTCTAGAGATAGATAATGGTGATTTTTTAAAAACATGTGTGAATATACTTAATGCCAATGAACTGTACACTTAAAAATAGAAAAAAATAGAAAAGTTTACGTCAGTGTATTTTACCAGACATCTATATGGGAGAAAAAATACCAGAAATAAACACAATGATGAACTACGAAGAAAATATATGCAATACACATCCGGGGGGGGGGGGGGCGGGAATCAAGACAAAGAGGTCTTATAGTCAATAAGATAAACCAACAACCAAAGAAAATAAAGGGCAAATAAAAAAAGAACATAGTTCACTAGAAAAGAAATACAAATGGCTCTTAAATATATGAAATATTTAGAAGAAACGTAAATTTAAATTCTAAAGGGACACCACTTTTTGCTTACACTGACAAAGATCAAAAGGTTCCTCAAAAAGTTAAAAATAGAACCACCCTACAATCCAGCAATCGCACTAGGTATTTACCCAAATACAAAAATACTAATTCAAAGGCATATGTGTACCCCAATGTTTACATAGCAACATTATCTACAATAGCCAAATTATGGAAACAGCCCGTGTCCATCAACTGATGAATGGATAAAGAAGATGTGGTATATATATGTATGCATGCACACATCCACACACTCAGCCATGAAAAGGAATGAAATCTTGCCATTTGCAACAACGTGGATGAAGATAGTGTATTATGCTAAGCAACATAAGTCAGAGAAAGAGAAATACCGTATGATTTCTCTCATATATGAATTTAAGAAACAAAACAAATGAACAAAGGGAAAGAATAAAAAGAGGCAAACCTAAAAAAAAAATTTTAAAAATTTAAAAAAATAAAAAAATAATTAAAAAAAAAAAAAAAGAGGCAAACCAAGAAACAGACTCTTAACTATAGAGAACTGATGGTTACCAGAGGGGAGGGATGGGTTAAATAGGTGATGTGAATTAAGAAGTACACTTGTGATAAGCACCAGGAGTTGTATGGTAGTGCTGAGTCACTATACTGTACACCTGAAACTAATATTACACTGTGCATTAACCAACTAGAATTTAAATAAAAACTTAAGAAAAAAAGGATTAATAATACAGAAAGAGTCTCATACTATAAAGCAGTGTAAATTGGTACAACTTCTATGGAGGGCAACTCAAAAAAATACTTCTTTAACAAAGCAATTCCACTTCTAGGCATCCTTCCTATAGACATATCATCACATTTTGAAGAACAAAACAGGATATTTATTGAAAAGTAAAATGACTGAAACACCTTAAATTTCTCTCAATAGACCACTGATAAACTGAATGATGATGATGACACAATGAAATATTTTGCAGTCCTGGAAACAAGGCAGCTCTAAATGTACTTACATACTAATATGGAATAACCTCTCATATAAATTAAGTGCAAACAAGGTACAGAACAATGGATAAACAAAGACCATACACACAGAGAGAAGCACACACATACATACACACATGCATGCATAGACTATCTCTAGATAAATTTTCACTAAAATGGGGTGCCTGGGTTGCTCATTCAGTTAATTAAGTGTCTGCCTTTGGCTCAGGTCATGATCCCAGGGTCCTGGGATACAGCCCCACGTTGGGCTCCCTGCTCATCGGGGAACCTGCTTCTCCCTCTCCCTCTACCTGCCACTCCCCCTGCTTGTGCTCTCTTTCTGTCAAGTAAATAAATAAAATCTTTAAAAAAAATTTTCTAAGAAAATGACAACAGTGGTTTGCCTGTATGGAAGAGCATTATGTAGATGGGTCAGGGACAGAGGAACATCTTCCTTCTCACTGTTTATCCTTTTTACCTTTTAAATTTGGTACCATATCCATACACACTTGGATCTGATTAGGGCTTCAGTGAATTTAGAAATTTGGAAACAAAAAAATTAACACTTTGACATTATTGAATCATTCCCATCCAGACATATGCATACCTTTCCAGTCTATGTCCTATATTATTTTATAACTTTCTTCATAAAAGCCTTGCATATTCATTATAGTTATTCCTATCTCTTGCAATAGTGAAAAGTATTTTTCCCATTACATTATAAAACGTTTACATAGCAAAGAAACACAATAAGGTGTAGAAATATACAAAATGAAAAAATATACTATATGTACTATATATACATATATATTTGTAACAAATATAACAGAGAATTGATATCCATACTTTAGAAAGATCACAAACTGACAAAAATTTGGGGCACCTGGGTGGCTCAGTCAGTTCAGCGTCCGACTCTTGGTTTCGGCTCAGGTCATGTTCTCAGGGTTGTGAGATGAAGCCCTGAGTCTGGCTCTGTGCTCAGCAGGGGAATCTGCTTGAAATTCTTTCCCTCTTCCTCTCCCGCCCCCTCTGCCACCCGGTCCCACATGAGCTGTCTAAAATCAATAAATTCTTAAAAAAAAAAAAAATAAGTAGACAAAAATTTAACTATTTGATAATATCCAGTGTTCACAAGAATGTGGAGAAACTAGTGGAAATGCAATCAATATAGTGGTCCAGCTGAAGACAATCTGACAGTTATCTATCAGAACATATATGCATATACTCTGACTCAGCAATTCCTATTCTCACACCTATTCTCAGAACTTCCCCCTAGCAAAAACACGCATGAACCCAGAGAAACTACTACACATATATTCTGTGTAGCATTATAATGAAACATTGCAAAAAGACTAAACGTCCATCAACAGAATGTCTAAACTATGTTAAATCTATCACATGAAATATCACACAACAGTTAAAAGAGGTAGATCTTTATGTACCAACTCAAAGATATCTAAGGCATACCACTAAGTGAAAAAAGTTGGAGAAAGATATGTATAGTACACATGATTTTAAAATGCACACATGAAATTACTATATAATTCTCATGGGTACATGTTAGTTTGTACACAGAAAAGAATTTGAAGTAATCAACACTAAATTGATAATACTACCATTAATCTCTGAGGAAGTGAGGGAAGGGGCCAGGAAACCAATGACTGCTGACTTAACAGATAGGTAATGCCCTCATGATGCTTACAATCTAGTCACAAAAGTTTCTTTTTAACATATCTTCATCAGATATCTAAAATGATGCTACTCTGGCTTTAGAAACTGATAAAAATTGTTTCATTAATATACTAAAAATCCATTCAAGGGTTATGATAGAGTCTAAACAAAAATCCCTTTGATCTAATAAACAAATCAACTCATTCAGGTTATCTCTAGGGCATAGAATTTCTAGGCATATGGAATAATTTCTTTCCCATAGGACCACAATTTAACTGCAAGGTACTTTCAAGTAACTTTCACTTTTATTGTGGATCTCATCCATTCCCTTATTTTTAAATATTACCAATACCCTAGTCTCAATTTATCTCAAGCAAGATGTTTCAAAATCCTGAACTGCCTACTTCCTACATCTAGTACTTTTAACTTGCTCTTTCACTCTCATATCCACACATTCTCCATTCCGCCATTTAGGGAAGTTATGTGTCTAGCTACTCATACCAGAAACCTTCAGGTCATTCTTAGTTTTTTCTTTCTTCACTTACAGCCATGTCATCCCTAAGTCCTATCCTACTTCCAAAATAAATATTGAAATTGTCCACTTTGATCCATCTCTTCTGATATACCTTTAGCTGTAAAAATTCACCATTTTGCTTCTGGATCACTGACATTACCTACCATATTTCCCAGAATACCCAAAGATCCTTTAAAAAATTAAATCAGATTATACCAATCACTTCTTACATGGCTTTCCAGTGTACTTAGGAGAAAACCTAAGATTTTCCCCCTGACTTGTAAGATTCCTGCCAGATTTGATCACTGCCTACAGCTAGGCTCAACTTCAGCACTATTCTTCACTGCTTTGCTCATGATGCTTCTGCTAAACTAAGTCTTTTAGTTCGTGGAAGAGTCCAAAACCCTCCTTGTCCCAAGGTGTCTGAAACAATCTCTTCTGAACGTCTTTCCAGTCTCAGTATAAATGTCACTCCCTCGTCTTTTGAGGCAAGGGAAACAAAATCAAAAATAAACTATTAAGGGGCACCTGGCTGACTCAGTTGGTAGAGCATACAACTCTTGATCTTGGAGTCGTGTGTTCAAGCCCCACGTTGGGCTTAGGGCTTACTTAAAAAGAAATAAAATAGGGTGCCTGGGTGGCTCAGTTGGTTAAGCGACTGCCTTCAGCTCAGGTCATGATCCCAGGGTCCTGGGATTGAGTCCCGCATCGGGCTCCCTGCTCTGCGGGGAGCCTGCTTCTCCCTCTCCCACTCCCCCTGCTTGTGTTCCCTCTCTCGCTGTGTCTCTCTCTGTCAAATAAATAAATAAAATCTTTAAAAAAAA
>NC_138371.1:102907724-102913589 GCF_054177405.1 Leptonychotes weddellii | reverse complement strand
AAAATAAATTAAATAAAATGCTGGGACTACAACAAAATAAAAAGCTTCTGCACAGTGAAGAAAACAACCAACAAAACTAAAAGGCAACCTTCGGAATGGGAGAAGATATTTACAAATGACGTATCTGATAAAGGATTAGTATCCAAAATATATAAAGAACTTTTAAAACTCAACACCCAAAAAAACCAATAATCCAATTAAAAAATGGGCAGAAGACATGAACAGACATTTAAAGACAAACAGATGGCCAACAGACACATGTAAAGATGCTCAACATCACTTATCATCAGGGAAATGCAAATCAAAACTATAATGAGGTATCACTTTACACCTGACACAATGCCTATCAATAACACAAGAAACAACAGGTATTAGTCAGGATGTGGAAAAAGGGGAACCCTCTTGCAGTGTTCGTGGGAATGCAAAGTGGTGCAGCCACTCTGGAAAACAGTATGGAGTTTCCTCAAAAAGTTAAAAATGGAACTACCCTGGGGCGCCTGGGTGGCTCAGTAGGTTAAGCGTCTGCCTCTTGGTTTAGGTTAAGGTCATGATCTCAAGATTCTGAGATCACTCCCCATGTTGAGCTCCTCACTCAGCACGGAGTCTCCTAGAGATTATCTCCCTCTTCCTCTCCCTTTGCTCCTCCCCATGCTCGTGCGCGCATGTGCATGCACTCTCTGTCTCTCTAAAATAATACCTTTAAGAAAAAAAGAATGGAACTACCCTACGATCCAGCAATCACACTACTAGGTATTTACTCAAAGAATACAAAAATACTAACTCAAAAGCATATATGCACCCCAATGTTTATAGCAACATTATCTATAATAGTCAAATTATGAAAACAGCCCAAGTGTGCACTGATTGACAAATGGAGAAAGAAGATATGGTGTGTGTGTGTGTGTGTGTGTGTGTGTAGTATTACTCAGCCATAAAAAAGAATGAAATCTTGCCATGTGCAAAGACATGGATGGAGCTAGAGAGTATTATGCTAAGCAAAATAAGTCAGTCAAAGAACGACAAATACCATATGATTTCACTCGTATGTGGAATTTAAGAAACAAAACCAACAAAGGGAAAAAATAAAGAGAGAGGCAAGCCAAAAAACAGACTCTTAACTATAGAGAACAAATTGATGGTTACCAGAAAGTGGACAGGTTAAATAGGTAAGGGGGTGGGGGAGACCTGGGTGGCTCAGTCAGTTAAGCATCTGCTTTGGCTCAGGTCATGATCCCAGGGTGCTGGGATGGAGCCCCACATCGAGCTCCCTGCTTAGCAGGGAGCCTGCTTCTCCCCTTCCGGCTCCCCCTGCTTGTGCTCTCTCTCTCTGTCAAATAAATAAAAATAAAATCTTTAAAAAAATAAAATAGGTAATAGGGATTAAGGAGTGTACTTGTGATGAGCACTGGGTAGTATATGGAAGTGTTGGATCACTGTATTATATAGCTGAAACTAATATTGCACTGTATGTTAACTGGAATTTACAATATAAACTTAAAAAAATAAAAATAAATGTCGCTCTCTCAAGAGCCTTCCCCATCAAACACTTCATTAACCCATCTCTGGTCTAAATAAATTCTCCCTTATTATACTCGCATCATCACACACATTTCCTCAGCTGCAGTTATCCAGTCTGTAATTTTGTTTACTTGTAATCTGTATCCCCCATTAGACTGTATGTTTCATGAGGGCAGAGACCTATGTTTATTGTCTATCACTGTATCCTCTGTAGTTAACATAATGCCTGAATAATTACTGAATGAATATTTTTCTCTAATAAAGGGAGGTAACAAATAACTTCTGTGGGTTCTTTGGTTTTTTGCTGCTACGCCCCATCACCTCCCTACAACTGAATTCTAGCTCTATCTATCCCTCCCTTCCTGTGGTCCAAAAAACAAACATTTTACCCTTGAGCTTCAGTTTACCCATTATAAAACAGGAAATTAAAATAATGTCCTCAAAAGACAAAACAATAAAAATCTCTGCCCTGTGTCTTTGGTCATGACTTTTTATTACTTCCATTTTCAATCTACATAATTAGTAACACGGCTTAATCTTAGACCCTAATAAAAGGTTATCATGCCCTATCCCTTTTTAACCCTTAACCAAGAAAGCTAAATAAACCCACATCTCCTTCTCCATAGCTGGTTTAAAATCTACAATAAAACAAGTAAACTTCAACCATGTATGTTAATTTGGAAACATGCATTTATTCTTAAAACACTTGGTATTCCAAATCTATGATCTAGTATAATGACTGTCTGATACCAAATTTACCCAGTTTTTTAACATGATGGAATAAAGGGCTTTACAAAAAGAATATACTTTGTTTACACGAGTTCAGAAGTCCCATGATTAAGACCCATCTAACCTAATGAAACAATAATACCTGCATCAATAAGCAAATGAGATCACAGATTCAAAAAGGCTTCAGGTACTAAGAATCTATTTGTCCAATACAGATTATTACTAAAGAAAAATCTATTCCCTCTGTTTTTGAAGACTCAAATCTCATGACAATTTTTTTCATGACAAGATTTTTCATTTATTCATCTGAAAGATAGAGCACAAGAGCACAAGTGGTGGGGGAGGTTTCAGAGGGAGAGGAAAAACCAGACTCCCCACTCAGCAGGGAGCCCAACACAGGGCTGGAGCCCAACACAGGGCTAGAGCCCAGGTCGCAGGGATCATGAACTAAGATGGAGGCAAGGCTTAACCAACTGAGCCACCCAGGCGCCCTGAAACTCATGACAATTTTTACCAGCATCCTCTCCCAGAGATATGTTCTTCAGATGTTCATTGATTGGTCTTACAATGAAAGGAATACAAAGAGAAATAGAGTACACCAAAGAAAATCTGTGTTTCCTCCCCTTTGGTAGACCAATTACAGAAAGTAAATAGACAATCCTACCCATCATTTACAATTCAATGTTTTTTTTTTCAAACTATCTAGTAAATATGTAAAACTCTGAAGCAAAGGCACAGTCTTATTTCAGTTTATACCTTTTATTCAACCCCTTCATGACTTTGAGTTCTACCTTTTTGTCTCTGAATTTTATCACATTGCTAATAAAATAATAACTACCATTTATAAAAGACATACTTGGTAGCATGCTCATCACAACGATCTTAAAATTTACCTTATAATAGGTATCTTAAATATATTATTATTGTTACTACCCCAATTTGCAGATGAATAAACTATTTTGTGTAAGCAGGTAGCTTCCCTATGTTCTACTGTTGCCATTAGGTGCAAAACCAGAGTTTGTGCCCTAAGTGGACATACTTTTCATTATACCACATTATCCCTCAATCATAAAGAACTGAGACTTATGAACTATTCTAATACATCAACCACTAGAATTCAAACGTTAATCAACTGAAGATTTTTGCAACATAAGGATAGGGAAGGAATTACAAGAATGTCAGACTTGTGTAGAAAATGTCAGTTATTGATAATAATAATATACATGCAAAATATTAGTATGAATAGCAGGGAAAAAATTACAGGAATACACATTTAAAAACATAAACATCTCAAATAAAATGGGATTGGGGGGACCTTCCATTTTCCATATCACATTTTTTTAGTACTTTAAGATTTTAAGGGCATGTTTTATTTTTATGACCAAAATATTAAGAACTGTCCTGGTCTGACATGCAAGTAACTACTAATGTCTGTATATTACCTATTACGCTTCATTGTTTACACTCATTCATTTACATGATTATCTCTTCAAAATCAACACTGAGAACCTATTAAAAATCACATATAACACATTTCCTAACTGATTTCTTCTTTTTAAGGGTTTTAAAGCTTAGTTCCTATTTTGTTTCACATGCCAACAAGAATCTCTCAAATTTTTACAAAGTGAGCAATGTGATCAGACTGGGCTTTATGAAAAATTAATCTGGCTGTAGACTGGAATAAAGAATAGGATGAAAGTCGCCTTGTAAATATAACTCCCTATTACTGAACACAATGGACTACAGTCAATGTACAAAACAAAACTAGAAAGACCTGAGTGCCTTAGGACATAAGAACTCTTAAAGGTCTCAACATTTGAGCCAAATGAGGGGAAGTAAAGGAGATGGAAGTACAAGGCCACATTAAGTTTGCAGTCCCAGAAATCAGGGTTTCAAGGAATATTAAATTTCAAATGCTAGATAATAAAGCAAAAAAAGAAACACTTAAGGATTTGACAATTAAATCACTAGAAATCTCAAAAATACAGATTTGGTATAGTGTTGCGAGCACAAATCAGTGAAATTTTCTTTTGAAAAATAAGGGGAAAATGAAGCAGTTAGGAGGTGTGGAAAGATTCTGCAGAGATTCTGAAGGATAGAGCACTTTAGCATACTTATAGATTAACAAAGGAGCAGGCAGAGAGAAATCAGTGAAGATAAAGAATTCCTCCCCTCTACTATCAAGATGAGCATTCAGTGAGTTTATTTTACCAGTGGTGGCAAAAAAATTCATGATGTTTGGTCCATTCAGATTAAGAATCTTAGCAGCTATTAACTGAGCACCTATTGGCCAGTCACATACTCTGTATGATTTTTAATTTTTATCTCATTGCAATCACAGAAAAGCAGGCATTATTATACTCATTTGTCAGATGAGTAAACTAAGGCTCAGAGGTTAAATAACTTACTAAAGATCACAAACTGGTAAATAAATGGTAGAGCGAAATTGGTTTTAACAATTTTAGAGGCGCATAGTTTTCATAAAACAAAAATTTACTTATTTTAGGGTTCCCTGAGTCAGTTAGGCGAGTACCTCTTGATTTCACTCGGGTCATGATCTCAGGGTCCTGAGATCGAGCCCTGCAACAGGGAGTCTGCTTGGGATTCTCTCTCTTCCTTTCCCTCTGCCCCTCCCTCCACTAGTGCACTTTCTGTCTCTCTCTTTCTAAAATAAATAAATCTTTAAATTTACTCATTTTAAGTGAAAAGTTTGACAGTTCTTTGTAAATTTATAAACTTATGCAGTTATCATCACAATCTAGTTTAAGAAAACTTTCATCATCCTAAAAGTTCCCTCATAAGCAAGGGCGGATTTGAACCCCAATCTCCCTGGCTTCAAACTCATGTCACACTGCAAATCCCCTAGCAACATCAAGTAACAAAAAGAACTTGTTTAGGCAGAAAAAACTCAAATTAAGTCCCACTAGTTCTCCTTCCATGTGAGGCACCAACATACCACTAGAACCACACCCACATTCCATGATCTCAGCGAATTCAAAAGTTTACTAAAATTTGGATATGCCTCATACCAGTAGAGCAAAAAAAGTACTGACACTGTGTGGCATTTTTTTTTTTTCTAAATGTAAAAGCAGTTAGAAATGGGAAAAACAAATGAACACTAAAGTCCAGGAGGAAGATAGGATGAAACCAGCTGAGCAATGACGTAAGGATGGAAAATGTAATATACAAATGAAGAAAAGAAAATAACAGAAATCAGGAGTTTGGGTCATGGAAGACAAAGACTAACTAGAAAAGAAGCTTCTCTTTGATATGCAACATAAAACTGTTCAGATATAGAATGAAATCACTTACTAAGCAGGAGTTAAAACTTATTTAAGAAACAGAACTATGTAATATTAAGAGAGTCAAACAAAAATAAAAACACAAAGTGAGACAATATTCATAGTAATTAAAGCTGTAAAGTTAAGGGGCGCCTGGGTGGCTCAGTCGGTTAACTGTCTGCCTTTGGCTGAGGTCATGATCCCAGTATCCTGGAATCAAGCCCCAAGTCGGGATCCCTGCTCAGCAGTCTGCTGCTCCCTCTCCTTCTGCCCTTCCCCCCTCCCCCTGCCCACATCCCCCCGCCCCCCCCCCCCGCTCATGTGCATGCGCTCTCTC
>NC_138371.1:102900026-102907624 GCF_054177405.1 Leptonychotes weddellii | reverse complement strand
TACGCACCCTCTCTCTCTCTCTCTAAAAATAAATAAATTAATTAATAAAATTGTAAAGTTAAAACTAGCTTAATCTTTTTTTTTTTAAAGACTTTTTTTTATTTATTTGACAGAGACACAGCGAGAGAGGGAACACAAGCAGGAGGAGTGGGAGAGGGAGAAGCAGGCTTCCCGCAGAGCAGGGAGCCCGATGCGGGGCTCGATCCCAAGACCCTGGGATCATGACCTGAGCCGAAGGCAGACGCTTAACGACTGAGCCACCCAGGCACCCCAAAACTAGCTTAATCTTACAGTAATAATTTTATATAACTAAATTAAAACAAAAAGAAAATTTCCATTACTTCAAAAACAGAACTATGAACATGTAAGAATTTAAATACCTTGTTAGGGCCAGAAATAATTCAACTGAAATAATTAAAATATGACAAGTTTTGAAGAAAAAAAATACAAATAGAGACAGGATAAAAGGATAAAATAAAAATTTTACTTCAACTAAATTTTTACTTCTACTCTAGTATTTCTTTAGTTCTACAGAACTGGAAACAAAATTCACTAATCTGATCATTACTGGCCTAATCAAAATCTTACAAATTCCAGATTAGGGTCCTAGAGTGTAGCATTAGAAATCTAAATGAAATGCTCTTCCAAAACTGAGCCAAAGAAAGTGCTGGCCAGGGGCGCCTGGGTGGCTCAGTCGTTAAGCATCTGCCTTCGGCTCAGGTCATGATCCCAGGGTCCTGGGATCGAGCCCTGCATCAGGCTCCCTGCTTAGTGGGAAGCCTGCTTCTCCCTCTCCCACTCCCCCTGCTTGTGTTCCCTCTCTGTCTCTCTCCCTCTGTCAAATAAATAAATAAAATCTTTAAAAAAAAAAAGTGCTGGCCAACTACTAACAACATATTTTTTATGATTACTTGATATATAATAAACATTACAATATATAAATTGTTGAATAAATGATTTCTGCAGTGCCCTGATTACCCTGATTACCTCAGTCTGGTCCAGCTGGCTCAATAGTCCAAGAAATACTACACTTTCTAGTCAAAAGACATGCCTCTTAGAAATGATTATTATAAAACTGTTCCGGTATTACAAAAAGTCTCTTTAAGTTACAAAAACATAATTTCAGTTCCAAACTCTTATAATAATAAATCCAGATAATGTATCTATCTATGTGGCTACAATTGGCATTGCCATAAAGTAAAAAAACTAAAGAATTTGTCTCATTGTATGTCACATTTTGTGAACTTTCTTCTCTCTGAAATCTGTAACTAAACCATGATCTTACTTAAAATCGCCATTTAAGTATTTTTCTTATCCAACCTAAATGTAGAGTTAGAAAGAAGTTTACTCTAAGAATTGTAACATCTTTCCCAATTTTTTAATGAGGTTGCAACAATTAATTCTACTCCTAGTAAATTACAATTACTCTTAAATTAGAATTTAATATTAATTTTAAATGAGAACCATACTAAATATTTAATAATTTAAGAATAAAATATTTTAAAACTTTTTTTAATGAAGATGTAATTGGCATATAACACTGTATTAGTTTAGGTGTATTTTTTTTAACCTTTAAATTTTAAATTCACATAACAAATTCAACCTTCAAATTACTAGGAACACAGAGGAAAAAAACCTAGAACACTCTGGAGAAGTAGGAGAAACCTGATGCTTGGCAGTCTATCGATATTAAAAAGAACGGTTAAAATTCTGTAACAGTAATGTAACTCTTCAAGGATAAACAAAAACTAGATAACATGTAATAACGAAACAAATATTCAGAAGTTTTTTCTTAAACCAGACCTATTAAATATTCATTACCTACTTACCCTAATATCAAAAGTTTACTCTCAAATCATTTCTTGTAATATTAAGTATTAATACTTACAGGATAATCAAATCGATAAAAATAAAACCCCAACAGTCATATACTTCTTTCAATTTAAGGACCATGAATTTTTCTTAAATTTTATTACTTCTAACTTTCAATGTACTACTATTAAGTTAAAAATAAAATAGAACAAAGAACAAATCCCAAACTAGTCATGTGACCAAGTGATTTTGTAAACCTCTCTAAACATCCTTTTTAAACTCCACAATAGATTTTCCCATTGGTTTACAAAAATTTTTTCTGCAGTTCCAAAGTGTTATATAACACTTGATGCAAAAAATTAATAGATTTTAAAATATGCAACAAAACAGATATGCTCACAGTCCAAATTTTAACACATTTAAGATGACCAATTTATCGTGTTACCAAGTTTGTGTTTGGTCCTGGTCCTTATAATTCCCTTCCCATTTTTATTTTAATAACAGAAACCTAAGATTCCAAAGTAACCTGTTCAAAAAAGATGTTGCAGATAAAAAAATTTGCAACTCTATGTAAAACAGAATTTTCTTGTTGGTATACAACCAAAATAAAAAATAAAATCCAATTGTTACCCAGAGTCCCATAGTTAAAAATTATGGATTTATGCAACAGCAATTTTTCTCGCTGACAACTTTATAGGTCTTACATATTATTAGAGTTGTGCATAAGAACTTTTACATTTGAATAGTTCAAAAGTCCTGTTCAAGACTAAAATCCCAGTTCTACTCTCTGACAGGAATAGAAGAAAATTAACCAACTGAAATTAAAAAATGGAAAATGCATGGAGTCAAAATAACTTAAAATGCCCTACACAAATAATATTTGAGAATACAGTGGGAGAAGACACTTGCATTTGGGTTCATCTAAAAACACACATGCAAATTGAATTTCTTAAAATAAATGTTATTCAATATAATAATATATACATTAATATTGTTAATGGGGCAGACAGATATTAATGCCTAAAAGACAAAAAATATAAAATTTCTAATTATACCACACCGTTTGACAACATAGAGCTCCCAGTATTTCATATATATTCTTTCCATCGCAATAATACTACAGCATCTGATTATAAGACTCACTTCATCTCAAATGCATGGTTTATGCACTTTTGCACGTCAAACAAGGGCAAAATAGAATGATCTTTAAGAAAAGAACACTGCTGGAATGCCTGGGTGGCTCAGTCAGTTAAGTGTCAGATTCTTTTTTTTTTTTTTTTAAGATTTTATTTATTTATTTGACAGAGAAGGACACATCGAGAGAGGGAACACAAGCAGGGGGAGTGGGAGAGGGAGAAGCAGGCTTCCCGCTGAGCAGGGAGCCCGACTCGGGGCTCGATCCCAGGGCCCCGGGATCTTGACCTGAGCCAAAGGCAGATGCCTAAAACTGAGCCACCCAGGCACCCCAAGTGTCGGACTCTTGATTTTGGCTGGCATCATGATCTTGGGGTTGTGAGATCCAGTTCTGCAATCAGGCTCCCACTGACAGTGGAACCTGCTTAAGATTCTCTCTCTCCCTCTCCCTTTGCCCCTCCCCATCCTTCTCCCTCTCAAAAACAAACAAACAAAAAAAACCCCACTGCCATACAAAGACAATACATCAAGCTCTATATCCATGCAAAAGCCTGAAACATTCCTGTATCAGCATCTATGTGATATCTGAGTGATTCAGGGTTGTCTCACCACATGAGGTACAAAAGTCTGCCCCATGAGATGATGTAACATGGAAAAGTAGAGACCACCCTTTATCTTTCCCCCAAGTGTTTAAAAGGACAGGCAGGGGGGCACCTGGGTGGCTCAGTCTGTTAAGCGTGGGACTCAGATTTTGGCTCAGATCATAATCTCAGGGTTGTACGATCAAGCCCCAAGTGGGGTTCTGCACTTAGCTCAGAGTCCGCTTGAGATTCTCTCCCTCTCCCTCTGCCCCACCCCCCATTTATGCACACACACGCTCTCACTCTCTCTATTTTTAAAAAATCTATAAAACGACAGGCAGGAGAAGAGGAATACATACTATTAAGGATGCACTAAAGAAAGATGCCATGGGGCGCCTGGGTGGCTCAGTCGTTAAGCGTCTGCCTTCGGCTCAGGTCATGATCCCAGGGTCCTGGGATCAAGTCCCGCATCGGGCTTCCCGCTCTGCAGGAAGCCTGCTTCTCCCTCTCCCACTCCCCCTGCTTGTGTTCCTGCTCTCGCTATGTCTCTCTCTGTTAAATAAATAAAATCTTTAAAAAAAAAAAAAAAAAGAAAGATGCCATAAATATACAAAGTATTTTTAACTGCTGAAACACTTCGTATGTACACATAAAAGCACCTAACTCACATTAAGTGCGCAATAATAAGTATAATAAAGAACTTATTTAGTCAAGGTCAATTAAATCATCAGGTTATCCTCATCTTACTGTCTGGCACATTAAAGAACCATTAGTCAGTCTTTTTAAGCAAAGGAATTTTAAATTCTGAGCTAAATCATTAAGCATAACAAGGACCACATTTTGATGTTATCAGAAAGAACCATGGCTTTCATTAGTATATATGTGTTGACATTACAGACAGTCCTGGTTATACATTTTGTATGAACTCCTCTCCAAATGTCTATTAAATATAACCAATTACCAGCCTTCCCTCATCAACATCACAATTAAGAACAAAGAAAAAAAATCTGAGAAAGTTAAATCTTTTGGGAAAATATGTGGTGATAAAATAAGCATTGCCCCTCTATGTGAAAGATCTGATCCTTGATCCATTATATCTATGACTTACTACCTGAAAAGAGCCTTTAAACTCATCAGACAAGTTATATTCATTCAAGTTGCAGTATTTAAGAAACAATTATAGACTCTGATTTAACACAGGCATATTGAAAAAGGATATATGACTTCTGATACAAATAGACATTTTTTTTTAAGATTTTATTTATTTATTTTTGAGAGAGAGAGAGAGCGCGCGCGAGAGTGCATGCACGCGCACCAGCGGGAGGGAGGGAGGACAGAGGGAGAGGTAGACTCCCCGCTGAGCAGGGAGCCCAATGTGGGGCTCAATCCCAAGACCCTAGGTCATGACCTGAGCCGAAGGCAGATACTTAACTGACAGAGCCACCCCATAGCCCCTCAAATAGACAGTTTTTGAATAAGGCAGTAAAATAATCTAATGATAACTGTGATTCTATTATTTTTTAAAAAGGTACTCAGTAAGACTCAAACATTTGCTATCTATTTACCTGTTCTCTAGGAATATAACATAAGCTGAGAAGATTCTAACCTTGGCTTTTTCACTGTTCCAATTTCCAAATGTGTAAAGCCAGTATATTATGTACTTTAAAACTGGACAGCATAGTTGCTGCACTCAGGCACTTTGATGACACTGCTTGTCTGATACTATTATTACCTCCTGGTACCTCCCTATGCCTCTGTTTCTTCCTCTACAAATTAGAAATAAAAACAGTACATGCATCACTGGTCTCTCACAATATCACACTACCACACCTCATTTTGTGAGGATTTATTACTTAATTCATATTAAAAATCAGTTGGGATATGTGTTGATAATTATAGAATGTAAATGACAGGTACACAAAGGTTCAGCATACTGTCCTCACTCATAAATTTAAGTTTCCATAATAAACATTTTTTTTAAAACTTAGAATTGTGCTGGCATACAGTAAGGGCTCAACATGTGCTACTTTTATTACTCTGCAGGCTACTTGCTAAAACTAAAGGAAATAATACATGAAAGTGCCTTGCATTGTGCCTAGAATGTTGTGTATTAAAATACAAGTTGCCATCCTCACATCATCTTTCAGATCAGTATTCAGCAAATATTCATCATCTATTAACTATCTTTTGATCCATTTGGGACTTAATATTTAAGCATAAGCTACTATATTTATGACTCACCTCTGACAAAGAGCTACAAGTTACAATATCAACTGTCAGTGAGATACAATGTGTCCAGAGCTCAGGAAATACACTGTGTCCAGAGTGCTAGCTTCACTGATACTTTGTAACTAATCTGAATTGACAAAAATTTTGACTGGTTATGTTTATTTTATGGTCTACCATATTACAAGACTGTTCCTTAAAACCAACAAATTACAAGCATTAAACAATAACTCAGGTGACATTCAAGAATGACTCAAGTGAAGACTAATCAACACAGAAGATGGGACGACTAAGAGATTATCTGGAGCAGTAGAGTAGTGTAATCAGCACAGTAGCTAGTTACCTAGTTGGATAAACTAGAGCACTAGAAGAGTGGACTTCATGCCCTTTCCTAAGCAAAGTCATGTAGAGATCTACCAACTCTTGAACCCCAAGAGTCTTAAATCAGACACAAAAAGTTAAATGATTCTATTTTTCCAAAACCTACAATCAATTATCCATTGTAAAGAAAGAAAAAGTGTTAGAGATGGTTGCATGCATAGCATTTAAAACTAAATAACTTCAATTCCCACTTTGGAACTCTAGAGGGCACCAGAAATATGCCCTCCTTTGCACCACCCCTCCTCCCGGGTAACGTGAGCAGCTGCAGGAGCCCGTCGTCTGGTTGCTGAGGTTGGTATTGCAGCAGCAGGAGAGATGTCTGCAGCGGTGGAAACAGCAGCGCCCACTCCCAGCTGCCTCACCAGCCATTACCCAGGCTTCACCCCGGGGGCAGCTGCCACCCAAGGGAAAGCTCCTCCCCCTCAAAACAACGGGGATAGATAAGTCCCATGGTTGAACCTCTACAACCTGACAACGTCCTCTAAGATCAACAAATTAGGGGCGAAGGACTCACAATGGGGGTGTTTTCCTCACTTTCTGCCAAAGATGCACCAGATAGGGTTGAAGGCGATTCCTGGTCCTGGGGTAAGAGGAAAAATGAAAAATGGATCAAGAACATCCAACCAGGTGTGAGAACCAAGCCCTTTCCACCAGGAGGAAGCCGAGAAGGGAATAAGAGGTCAAGGAGGTTTGGCCCTTCTATTATTACTCCCCAGCCCGCGACCAACAATCCCCTTCTACGTAAAGTAGAGAAAAACCACGCAAAACATATATCTGGGACCAAAACCCACGTGAAAGGCAAAATCTGGAGGGAGGAGGCTGGAGGGCACTAAGCCTGCTACTGGGAAGGGGCGGGAGGGGGGGGAAGGGCAAACGTTGCCTCGACGCCAGCAAGGGAATTGTATTCCCTCCTAAATTTGCCCACCCAGCGTCATCCCCGTCACTCCCGGTACCAATTCGGAGGTAAGGGGCGGCTCACGTCACCGCCAGGCTGCTATCTCCCATATTTGCCCCAAGCAGTTGCCCTGGGCCCGAGACTTGCCCCCCCCCCTTGCAGTCGGCGACCGGCAGCGCTGCCTCCCCGTCCGCCATTAGAGACCCAGCCAAACAATACGTGAGGAGCAAGAGCCGCGCAGCTCAGCCCAGGGAAGAGAAGAGCGACGGAAGGGACCGAGTGGGGGAAGAGGCAGCACCCTCGCCCCGAAAAACTTGGGGACCTCGGGCTACCGCAGAGACGGTGGGAGCGCAGCCCCGAGAGCGCGAGAACGAACTGAGGCGCCCCTCCCCCCACCTTTCCACCACCACCACCCCCCCCCCCGCAAGAAAGAAAGGAAAAATACCCCGCGACCTCCCACCCTCCCGGCCCGGGCGGCCCCCGCCCCCCGAGCGACCCCCCGCCTCTGGCGTCCGCCTCACCCAGCCCTCCCGGCCTCGCCCTCACTCTCGCAGCCCTTCGGGCCGCAC